>NC_134905.1:22059752-22069752 GCF_041734735.1 Babylonia areolata
ATGTATCTTGACAGATTTTTTTTTTTTTTTTTTTTTTTTGGGGGGGGGGGGGGGGGGGGGGGGGGGGGGGGAGTTTTGTTGCTACTTTTGTCGACAGCTTACTTTTGTCTGACTTGACCATATCTTACCAATATATGGAGGTGGTGGTGGTGGTGGTGGTGGGGTGGGAAGAGGATGAGTGACTTCATGAAAATGAATAAATTATGCAAACAAACAAAAAAAAACAAAAACAAAACCTTTCTTCTTGGCTCATTTCTTTCCCCATCATTCTCCCATATCCATCCAAATATTATTACAAAAAAAAAACAAAAAAAAAAAAACCTTTCTTCTTGGCTCATCTCTTCCTCCATCCAAATATTATTACAATATACAAAAAAAACAAAACAAAACAAAACACAAAAAAAACCCACCTTTCTTCTTGGCTCATCTCCCCCTCCCCCATCACTCTCCCATCCAAATATTATTACAATATACAAAAAACAAAACAAAACCAAAAAAAAACCCAGCCAACTTAGCAACACATATTCACACACAACACACACGTACACATGATCAAACCAGCGTGCACTGACACACCAACAATGCATCAGTTGCGCAATGAAGCAAAAATAGAAAAGGATCGAAAAATAAAATGTGTTGATGCATACTACACGACGTCTGTCTACTCTGCAGCTTGCAACACACAAAGAGGTCTGTTGACAATGCTTAACTCTCTCCATACGAACGGCGAAAGAGACAACACTGACAGCGTTTCACCCCAATTACCATCATCGAAAATATTGCAAGCGGAAGGCTCTTATACTGAAGACGTGAATGTTGACAAAGAATACCACAATTCTGACGACGGAAGCTAAAGGTTGGGTCATTCAGACACCCACTGGACATCCGAGGGGTCTGTGTAGAGGAGAAGAGAGGACTTGGCCGTACTGAGTGAGTTAAAACTACAGCCGCCAGTTGTTTATATAAAGGTAAACAGTGCAGCAGTGTTCTGGGTTGTTTTTTGTTGTTGTTGTTTTTTTCAGTTTTCCACAATTCACAAAAAAAAATTTGATTTGAAACCGTTGCGTGACCTCGTTGACTGACTGAAAAAAATAATTCATAAATAAAAATAGAACAGTGGTGGTAATCACTGACACCTCCCCCCCCCCTCCAACTCCAAAACAAAGGCAAAGAAACAATACATAAAATTGATAAAGGAAATCTAACATTTGAAAAAAAAACACCAATACAGACCCACCTAAACATCCTATCCACATGACTGATAATGACTTTATGCAGAATATCACCACCAACAACAAAAATAAATTAAAAAAAAAAAAAAAAAGATGGTGAGTTTAATTAAGGGGCCTAAACAGTGCAGTGAAGCCTGAAAAAACATGACATCAATTTTTTTTCCCTCTACCATCTACTGTTGCCTTGTCTTTGGCAACATTCAGGGGTGTTTTTTTTTTTGTGTGTGTAACAAACAGGTTCAGCCAGGAAAGGAATAAATGTCACAATTTACAATCTTATCACTGCCTATCTTTGGCAGTACTGGGAGTTTTCTAACTTGTAAGCTTGCCACAATTAACATTAACTAATCATACCTTGGTCACACCCCTTTGTCTCAACAAAATAGGAATGAATGACACAATTCACAGTTTATTACTGTTGCCTATGGTTGGCAAAACTAGGTCTTTTTCTAACTTGTAAGCAGGCCACAATAATCTAATCTAATCTAATCAAACCCCTCGTCACACCTGTCTGTCTCACTGTACAGATTTGAGGCCTGTATATATACATATATATATATATATATATATATATATATATATATATATATGCCAGCACGCCTAGCTTTTAGTTTCTGCCTCTGATGGATCTCTATAGGTTTGATGAGCCAAAGTCAACAGGTGATACACATTCATGAACACAGCTTTCACTTTTTATGCGTAAATAAAATCATGAATACAAGTTTAAACAACTGTACAAGGAAAAAGGCTGGGTTTGGGCACGCATACACAAAGGGGGTGGGGTTTTGGGGGGCACAGGGGGAGAGAGAGAGAGAGAGAGAGAGAGAGAGGTAAATCTGACAATAAGCAGATGTCTAAAATTCCCCTCTTTCCTGGAAGCATGACAAGTCACTTATTTAGTAATATATGCAATGTCCACATCAAACAGACTCTGGATAGAGACCTGAAAAGCGTGGTGATGTTTCGCATAATTTACAAAAAAAACCACAACATTTCTGATCAAGCAACTTGTGAGAAGCTACATGACACAAAGCAGGTTATACTGCTGAAGAGGATAATAATAATTACTGTACATTCCACTGTCGTGTGGTGCGTTCCCACCCTTCAAATACATTCCAAACTTGTCTTCTATTTATAGTGTACCCAACCCGGAGCCATCACAAACATTGCCAAATCTCCATGAACCCACCCCACTTTGCTATCTCTCTCTCTGTGGTGGGTTTCCTATGCAGTGAAGTGGCGTGAGGGGTGTGTTGTTCTATATTACCTCTGTGTGTGTGTGTGTGGGGGCGGGTAAGTGGGATTGGTGGAAGTGGGTGTGGGTGTGTGAGTGTGTGTCAGAGGAAGGCAACAGTGATTAAGGCCATGGCAATGTGTGTATATACAATATACATTGTTTGTTGGCAGTCAAACAGTATCGCACCGTGATAGGTATCCGGACACATACATACATGTATGTCGCATTGTTCACGCTAATCAGTTATCACACCACTGACAAGAGTGTTTTTTTTTATATTGTTCACGCTAATCAGCATGGCGTCACAGCAGAAGGTCATTGTTTGACACCAATCTGTTGTAATCAGCATCACACCACCACAGAATGTTTTCAATACTGTTCACGCTAATCAGCATTGCGTCACTACAGAAGGTTATTGTTTGACATTAATTAATCTCTTATCAGTATCACACCACTACCATATTATTTACAAACACAATGCATTCTCCAACTGGCTTGTAGGAGCTGACCTGGGGTGAAGGCAAGAGGGTGAGTGCTGATTACAATCCTGCAATGTGCTTCTGTGTGTGTGTGTGTGTGTGTTGTGTGCGAGTGCGCACAAATACCTGTTCTGCAAAGAGAGGGAGAGAGACAGACACAGACAGAGAGAATGAGAAACTGAGAGAGGGAGAGGCTCTGAGAGAGAGAGAGACAGAGACAGACACAAGAGAGAGAAAGCTCATCTGATGCAATGCACTGGCTAAGGGCAAAAACAGCTGTTGTGTTCTGGGGGAAAGGTTATGGAGAGGAAGGAGTCTTACAAATGCCCAGAACTGCTTGCTGCTAGCAGGAGAGAGAAAGCAGGCCAGAGAGAGAGAGAGAGAGAGAGAGAGAAGAAAGTTGGGGTGTAGTGAGTATAATATATAACCACTCTAACTCACTGGCTCCAGTTCAGCACTGCCAGCCAAAAAAAAACTGTACAAGCAAGCAACACACAGGACCTACTTTTATGTGTTTGTGTGTGTGTGTGTGTGTGTGTGTGTTTTGTTGTTGTTGTTGTTGTCAAGCCCTCCAACTAAAGCCAGGCTTGTGTCACTCAATACTCATCAAACGAAACTGCTTGTCTCGTCTCTTACCCCTACTTATTTCTCTACCCTTCTTTTTTTTCTTTCTTTCTTTTTTTTTTTTTTTTTGCTCAACTCCAGAACGTTGCAATCTTGACAACTTATGTTCTGAACAAGTTCTGCTCAAGTTTTACTGGTGGGAGGGGTGGGTGAGTGGAGGGGGGTGAGGGGGAACTGGAAGGGTTTGGGATGAAAAAAAACCATATAATCATTCTGTGCTTTGAATTTCATCGTAAACATGCAATCCAAGAAATGATTTTTATAAGTAAAGCCACAGAGAACATACATGTGTGTGTGTGTGTGTGTGTGTGCAGGCGTAACTACATAAATTTACTAAACATTACCTCATAACGCATATACACATGTATGCACGCATAAGTTATGCAACTGTTCAGTTGAGAACGTTATGAGAAGTGAGGAACCCACACATACATGTACATGTTATGTATTACATGCATAGTAATGAATACGTTCTGAATGATCAGTTTAAACTGGTTGCACACATGTATGCTGTATACAGAGAGAGAGAGAGAGAGAGAGAGAGAGAGAGAGAGAGAGAGAGAGACTGACACAGAGAGGGAATATTATAGTGACTGATCAACCAGGTCTTATGAATTCAAAGAGCTAGAACTGTGCTTCAGTGCACACTGCAGCATAACTCTTTGCTGTTCCAGGCGCCAGGCGACCGAGTCAACAACAGGGCTCTGTTGAGCGCCGCCAGCTACCAGCCCTGTCAACTGTGCAATGCATACAGCGCTAAAGAACTGAGAGCACAAAATGGAAATGATTTACTGTGATCTTTGTTAAAAAAAAAAAAAAAAAAAAAGGCTACCATACTCTCTGTTGGTAACAGAACATTGAGTAAAATGAAAAACTGTCATCATAATACATTATATGAATGATGCATGTTTGATAGAATTTTTTTTTTTTTTTTTTTAACAATATCAGAAATTAATATACTGCAAAATTTGACATGTTTGTGCATTAATTTTCATAAAAGAAGTAAGCTGCCACAGGTAACTGATAACATAATTATATTAATCCTTTAATAACACTTTATAAAAAAAACACAAAAAACCAAAAAACTCTGGTGCTCCTTGAAGCTATGTCATCATGAATACATATGCCATGATGTGACATTTGGTATCACTGTCAATATTTCCTTTTATCTTGTTCTTTGTTATTGTTCTTCATCTTATCATTACTATTATAAGTATTATCATATTGAAAAATAACCCTTGTATCTCAACAAATTAAATTATGATTTTTTTTTTTTGTTTTTTTTTTCGATGATCATCATTATTGGACCAAATGTCTTGCTATGTGAATGTTGAATCACACTGATGTCGTGAAATGTCAAAATATAACCTTGTGTACAAGGGAAAAAAAGTGAAAGTGAAAAAAGGAAAGAAAAAAAAAAAAGAACTGAGAGCAAAACACTGAAAAGCTGTGTGCAGCTTGTTCGACACTGCACCACGCCAATGCCTGTGAAATGAACTGTCAGCCCCCTGTCAACAGTGCAATGCATTCTAATTCTATATCCATGGTGCAAAGAATTATATGTAACACTGAAAGTTGTGCACCTTGTATAGTTCTGTTGCAGGCCACTATGATCTGCTCTGCCAGTGAAAATGGCTTCCAGACACAACACAAAACATATAATGATATATATATATATATATATATATATATATATATAAAATCTATTTTAACAGCCCTTCTGCATTTAGAGGGATAGATAATTTACTTTTTAATCTGAATTATGAACCACTGTCAAAGCTATGATAACAGACTCGCAGAGGACAAAAAAGAAGATGAATCACACCACACACACCCACACACACAAAAAAAGCAGTCTTAAAATATTCATAACTCATGTCAGTTTCTCACACTAACTGTTCCAGAGTAGTCTTAGTAACAAAAAAAGTGTAGTCATAATTCTCAATGACTTTTGGAGATTTCTGGAGTTGAAGGTACTACAAAGACTTCACAGCAACTAAAAGACATCCAAGGCTGCATTGCCAACACATTTTACTATGCTCCTGCAGATGACTCTTTCAATTATAACATGTTGCATTTTATTCCACAATAGAACATGTAACACTTGAAGAAAATATATTAAAGATTTTCCAGCTCTACACAGTGTTTCTGATCTATACATTATCAAAGACTGAGTGTGCTCAAAGTGCACAGATCCATCTGAAGTCCTCTTAACAGCCAAGACAATCTAGATCTTTGTCATCTAATGATGGCCTAGCACTGTCAGCTCACAGACATTTTTTTAACTTTAAGCAACTGGCTCACTCTCAGACTAAAAAACACATTAATCAAAACAAAATACAAAGAAATGTACTAATTAAAGTTTATAACTGACCAAGTATGAAACCATCAACATGTGAAACCATCCCCCATGTACACCTCCAACATAGCTAAACAAACTGAACTAAATTAACGTGTTCCCCAACTGATTCTTCAACACACTCATTTTCCCCTTCTGAAACAACTGCCAGACAGGAAACATTCATAACTCGTTGTCAAGGAGTGCCAATGCCGACGAGCACAAACATACAGCTGACCAACAGAACTTATGAACAATACAATGAGCATATTAGAAATCTCATGAGATCATATGCGATTTTACGTGCTGGCATTAAATGCGGGCACACAAACTCACACACGTTTCCCTTTCATGAAACATTTGGTACTGTACTCTTATGTGTTCATGGTTCAAGTTTCATGCATTGTCTTTCTGTCGCAGATGTCCATAGTAAATGCATGAAGTCACAAAGCTCTGTTCACCACTTGGTAGCAACTTGTTTTTGCAACACAACATGTCCATTGCAACTGAAGGAGTTCAATGATGAAGGACGAGACCCATCACACACTGTCATGACTGCCTTGCCGAATTGATATGAATGAATTTGTACATGAAAGCACATTATAATGTTCACAAGTGTTCAGTTCTATCAGAAGTATTGCATAAAGTCACACACACACACACATGTCCAAGGAGCAGCACACACTTGGTTCATTTATAACTCTGTCTCTCTCATTCATGCTGTCAATACATATCTACACAGCAACATATCTACCCATCTGCGCCAATATTCCAATGGAAACCAAAACAAAAATCTAAAAAAAACCCAAAGTTTTGTTCATGTGCAACACACATTCACTCTTGCACAGTCTGCACAATTTCACAAACGTTCACCGATCGTTTCTTCCAGTCAAACACTTTGAATCTGCCCAGATGTGTCCATCACATATTCAAAGAAAACGTCGGCTGATTCTGCGTAACGTCTCTTTCATACCTGCTGCCCAGGTACTGTGCAGTGGCGGTCAGCTGATGCAGCAGACGGAACAGACCACGAAGATGGTAGCGGAACATATTGGCAGTTTTCCGGGATGCTGCCGTTTCGTCGTTTTCGGAATCGTCTTCCACCTCGCCTGAAGCGCCCGACTGGTCTTCCTCCTCTTTGGAACCATCAATGATTTCGTCTCGAATGACATGCAGCATGGAAAAACAACGGTACAGGTCCATACCTGATCTAAAGGATGGAATGGCAACCGCTTTGTCGTCAGATATGTTGTTGTTTTCTTCTTGCATCTCTGGAACTGTCACTTCCAAATCTCGCAGACGACTGGGAATCATCACAATGTCATCCATTGCGTTTACAGCGAGGACAAATCGATTAAGTGCAGTTAACAGCGACTGCTGACCAACAACATCACTTGTAGAGCTGGCTCTGCGTTCCATTTTGGCGTTTGTGCTGGCTGAGAGTGACAGTACCACTTCGCAACGATTCCGCTTAAAAAGTGTCGTCCGTTGGTAAGGAGCCTTGACGGGTTGGGTCCAGTGTTTCTACCGGCGTCGCTGGAGTGCATACGGAATGAGATGGTTACAATTTCCTGGTCTGACTATTTTAAAGGGGGTGTAGGTTTTGCGATCACATCATTGTATGTACTGCTAGTTATGTAAGATTATCTTGATATAAATAATACTATTTTACATAGCTTCACAAGGCATATCATTAAAACATGGGTGTCTTATGCTTTATACAAAATCTTCTGTCTTCTCAAAATTTAACCAATAAATCCATCTTCCCTCCATGTGTATAATCGACTAGGCGAACTTTGCTGAGGTCGGGCCACAGACGTTTTGATTGGTCGGTGAAGATCACGCATTTGTGTCATGAGTAGCCAAGGTCGCCTCATGTCGTGATACTGGCGTGGGGTTTCCAAGCGAATCGTGTGTGTTTTGGCGCAAACGGTGTGCTGTGTTCGTGTAATCTTTGCTTCAGTGCGTGCATGCCATGCGCGGGAATAACGGCCGACTGAGCTGAATACTATTGAGCTCGATGAATAATCCCCACGAAGGCTTCAGCTATTTTGAGCATTGCTTGTGAGCAAAGCATGCATCGAGTTGTATAAAATATGCACAGGCAGAATGCCTTCTGCAGTCATTGTAGGCGTGAACAGGTGTCAATAACATTTCGTTGGAAATCGATATCGATCGAGTAGACATATCTATTCCATTGGCAAGCTGCATGTATTGCGGCTCTCTCTCTCTCTCTTTCTCGCTCTCTCTCAGTGCCGCGCGCGCGCGCGCGTGTGACCGTCGGTGAGTGTGTGTGTGTGTGTGAGAGAGAGAGTGTGTGTGTGTGTGTGTGCGCGCGTGTCTCTGTGTGCCGTGTGTGTGTGTGTGTGTGTGTGACTGAGAGAGAGAGAGAGTGTGGGTGGGTGGGTGTTTATTCCGCTGTTGCCATCAGTAAACCAAGATTCGCTTATTATTTCATTCCCTCATTTATAGTATCCCTCTGTTGTGTGTAATCGCTGCGCGCACACACAAACACAGACACGCACACACCGGTAACACAAACACACACACACTCTCTCTCTCTCTGATAGACACACCGGCACACTCACACACACACACACACACACACACACACACGCACGCACGCACGCACGCACGCACGCACACACACACACACACACACACATACACACACGCACACACATACACACACGCACGGCGGCACGCCGGCCGCACGGCGCGCGCGCGCACACACACACACACAGACACACACACACTCACACACACACACACACACACACACACACACACACACACACAGGGACTCAGTGAAGACTTTGTGACAGATCCTGACATAAAGCTGGCCGGGTAACACGGAACTGTTTTTCTTCACTATGTAAACATTATGACACCTTCACAGTGAGAGTATCATTCAGTTCAGCTGGTCTATCTATGTAGGTTAATCAAACAAAAGGCATGAGATTCAAGCTGCGCTGCAAATGTAGCAACTGCTCAGGATACTTACATCAGTCAACCATCCAAGGGGGGAGGGGGGGGGGTGGGGGGTTGGGGAACAAGATTGAACAGCCGCCGGAAGAAAAGAAAAGAGAAAAATTGTAATCAAAATAACACAGCACGCATTCAAATGAACCGTTTCATCAGCTAACGGGAAATAATTTATATATGACGAACACTTTTGCCGCAAATATGTGTTCTACAATAAAGTTCAGTAGTAAAAACGAAAGTTTAAACAAACAAACAAACAAACAAACAAACCAAACCAGTAAACAACAACTGCAGTCAGTCTAATAATTATTAATCTCCGCTGCACTTCAACTGAACCAGTGAGCTTGTCAGCGTGAATTAATTTGTCAAAGTCAGCCATTAAGCCAAGCGTACAAGAAAACATTTTTTTCCCTTTTTTCTTTTTTTCTTTTCTTTTTTTTTTTTCTTCTTTTTTTTAAAAAGTCTTTCTTCTTAATTGATAATAATTATGTGCATCGTATTTTTAAGTCGGGGACTGTTTGTATCTCTCTATTGTGCATTTCTAGACATACAGTCAAACGGTTAGTCGTTGTGGGGCAACGCTGTTGCTGTTGTTATTCTTTTTATAATAATTCAGTAGGACTATCTTCTCCTTCTTCTTCTTCTCCTTCTTCTTCTTCTTCTTCTGCGTTCGTGGGCTGCAACTCCTACGTTCACTCGTAGTGTTTACGAGTGGGCTTTTACGTGTATCACCGTAATATATATATATATATATATTACACAATCAACTAAACACCATGGAAATAATCCGAGTCAAACCAATACCAGGCATTTCCATAACGATGTCAACTGAAGTAATCAATAGCATTAATATGGAAGGAAAATGTACAAGTCATACAATCAAGTGTACAAAACTTGGAATCAATGTTTTGATTTTTTTTTCTCACCTTTTTTCACCTTCTCGTTGAAAAATAACCTGTAAGGGAAAGACTGATTTGGTCTTTTTATAGATACTTACACACATTTTACCCACTAAGATTTGTATTATTGATATACGCATGATTTCCTTTTAGATGTGGTGAATTTTCAATCCCAAACAGGATATGACCGTTTGTTTGTTTGTTTG
>NC_134905.1:22097252-22104752 GCF_041734735.1 Babylonia areolata
GGGAGCTGGTGGGGGTAATAAAACGACGGTTGGTGAGGAGCGAGGGTTGAAAGTGGGGTGGGGGTGGGGGAGGGGAGGGGGGCTTGGGGTGGAGGGGGGGGGGGGGGAGAGAAAGGGAGGGAGGAAGGAGGGACTGAAATCTTGGCCCCAGTGGTTAGTATTCATAATCAGAAACGACGATACGTGCAGTCATGGACACTGAGAATGAGTAACATACATGTTGCAACCTTGTGGGCACGTGTGTGGGTGGTGGGTGGTTGGGTGGGTGGGTGAGTGTAATAAAAGGGCGAAGAGGGTTGGGGGGGGGGGGGGGGGGGGAGGGGGAGGGAGAGAAAGGAACGGAGAAGGAGCGAAGTATTGGCCCTAGTGATTTGTACAATCAGAAACAGGTTGCGCTTGTGTGTGTATGTGTGTGTGTGTGTGTGTGTGTGTGTGTGTGTGGAGGGAGGGGTGGGTGGGTAAATAAATGACGGAGGACGAGGAAGGGTTGACTGAAAAGAAAGGGAGGGTGTGTGTGTGTGGGGGGGGGGGGGGTGGGGGGGGGGGGGGGAGGAGAGTGGGGGTTGAAGGTGGAGAGAAAGCATGGAAGAAGGCACGAATTGTTGGCCTTGTGGTTTAGCGTCCCTTTAGGACTGAAGGGAATATAATCTAAGTGCAATCATATGGTTCGAATCCCACACTTACCAGTAGTTTCTCTCCTCCCCCCCCTACCCCCCCCCCCCCCCCCCCCACACACACACCATGAACGGTGGTCTGGACGCTAATCATTTGGATGAGATGACGGATAAAGCGACGGGTCCCGCCATGTGCTGCATGCATCAGTGTAAAAGAACCCACGACATCAACAATAACAACAACAACAATAAAAAAGAAAAAGCAAAAAAAAAAAAAAGCGTTGTCTGGCAAAATTTTGATCGAAAAATCCACATTGATTGGAAAACATAACAAAACATTTGTGGAGTGATGGCCTAGAGGTAACGCGTCCGCCTAGGAAGCGAGAGAATCTGAGCGCGCTGGTTCGAATCACGGCTCAGCCGCCGATATTTTCTCCCCCTCCACTAGACCTGGAGTGGTGGCCGTCTGGACGCTAGTCATTCGGATGAGACGATAAACCGAGGTCCCGTGTGCAGCATGCACTTAGCGCACGTAAAAGAACCTACGGCAACAAAAGTGTTGTTCCTGGCAAAATTATGTAGAAAAATCCACTTCGATAGGAAAAACAACAAAAAAAAACAAAAAAACTGCACGCAAGAAAAAAAAAAAAGAAAAAAAAAGGGTGGCGCTGTAGTGTAGCGACGCGCTCTCCCAGTGGAGAGCAGCCCGAATTTCACACAGAGAAATCTGCTGTGATAAAAAGAAATACAAATACAAATTTGCAGACCAGAGAGAAGAAAATAGTGGGGGTGGGGGGGGGGGTTGTTCTCACTGTAGCGACACGCCGCCCTTTTTCTGGGGAACACAGGCCACCGAATTTATATTTGTACTGTATTTCTTTTTTATTTTTTTTTTTTTTATCACAACAGATTTCTCTGTGTGAAATTCGGGCTGTTCTCCCTAGGGAGAACGCGTCGCTACACTACAGTGCCACCCCCCTTTTTTTTCTTTTTCTTTTTTTTTTAAATAATTTTTTTCCTGCATGCAGTTTAATTTGTTTTTGCTATAGAAGTTGATTTTTCTACAGAATTTCGCCAGGAACAACCCTTTTGTTGCCGTGGGTTCTTTTACGTGCGCTAAGTGCATTGTGCACACGGGACCTCGGTTTATCGTCCAGACCACCACTCAAGGTCTAGTAGAGGGTGGAGAAAATATCTGCGGCTGAGCCGTGATTCGAACCATCGCGCTCACACTCTCTCGCTTCCTAGGCGGACGTGTTACCTCTAGGCCATCACTCCACACACAAAGAAAACTGTTGTGACGAAATCAGTAGTACTACACTACACTACACTACACTACACTACACTACACTACACCACACTACAGTACACTACAATGCAATGCAATACAATGCAACGCAACACAATGCAATGCAACACATGCAATGCAATACAACACAACACAATACAATGCAACACAACACAATACAATGCAACACAATACAATGCAACACAATACATTGCAATGCAACACAATACATTACAATGCAACACAATACAATACAATGCAACACAACACAATACAATGCAACACAATACAATGCAACACAATACATTGCAATGCAACACAATACAATGCAACACAATACAATGCAACACAACACAATACAATGCAACACAACACAATACAATGCAATACAACACAATACAATGCAACACAACACAATGCAACACAATACAACACAACACAATACAATGCAACACAACACAATACAATGCAACACAACACAACACAATACAATGCAACACAACACAACACAATACAATGCAACACAACACAATACAATGCAATACAACACAATACAATGCAACACAACACAATACAACACAACACAACACAACACAATACAATGCAATACAACACAACACAATACAATGCAACACAACACAACACAATACAATGCAATACAACGCAATACAATGCAACACAACACAATACAATGCAATACAACACAACACAATACAATGCAATACAACACAATACAACGCAACACAATACATTACAACGCAACACAATACATTACAACGCAACACAATACATTACAACGCAACACAATACATTACAATGCAACACAATACATTACAGTGCAATATAATACGAAACAACCCAATCCTATACAATTCTACACAACACACAATTCAACAAAATACAATACAGTGAGTAAAATAATGGTGACAAAGACTCGTTTTATTTTCTGAGAAGTAATTGATTGATTAAGTATACAGTTTTTTTTTTAAGGAGCCCTCTTAATTAAGTGAACCGGATAAAGTAATTGATTGATTAAGTATACAGTTTTTTTCATGGAGCTCTCTTAATTAAGTGAACAGGATAAAGTAATTGATTGATTAAGTATACAGTTTTTTTCATGGAGCCCTCTTAATTAAGTGAACAGGATAAAGTAATTGATTAAGTATACAGTTTTTCATCAAGTGGAGCGAGCCCTCTTAATTAGGTGAACAGGATAATCAAAAACAAAACAAAAAAAACCCAAAACAAACAAAAAACAAAAACAAAAAAAAACAACAACAAAAAACTAAAAAAAAAAAAAAAAAAAAAAAGAAAGAAGAAGAAGAAGAAAAAAAAAAACAGTGTAGAATCAGGAGGAGAATGTTGAGAGGAAACAGAAAATTAATTATCGTAGATGTGCGAAAAAGTAGCGACATCGACGGAGATAGAGAAAGAAAAAGTATATTGCTCACGGTGCAGAGGAAATGACACAGGTAATTTTGCATTGAGTGCCACAGGTCAATGTCGTCATAGTCTGAAGGTCTCTCTCTCTCTCACACACACACACACACACACACACACACACAGGATCAGCTGGACGACCACGATGCGACTTGCAGTGGTCACGGGAGCAATGACCTGGCTAGCTGTTTTGAAGTCGTGTTAAATAACAGCTTCCCCCAAGGCTGCAAGAGTCGTGGTGATAGTGGTGGTGGTGGCGGCGGTGGTAGGTTGACTGGTGTGTGTGTGTGTGCACTA
Source organism: Babylonia areolata (assembly GCF_041734735.1). Classification (NCBI taxonomy): domain Eukaryota; kingdom Metazoa; phylum Mollusca; class Gastropoda; order Neogastropoda; family Buccinidae; genus Babylonia; species Babylonia areolata. The sequence continues at coordinate 22,100,892 of NC_134905.1, forward strand.
TTAGACGATGTCGTTTCTTGAAATTTTGTCGTTATTTGGAGGGGCGGGGGTGCGGGGTGTGGGTTGCAATTAGGTTGATGCAATGACATGAAGTTGCATTTACCACATTGAAAACTATGTAGGCTACTTTTTATTGTGTAGGAATACTCTCTGTCTGTCTGTCTGTCTGTCTGTCTGTCTCTCCCTCTCTCTCATATGAAGTTGCAATCACCACATTGAAAACTATGTAGGCAATTTTCATAGTGTATGAATTCTCTCTCTCTCTCTCTGTCTCTGTCTCTCTCTCATATGAAGTTGCAACCACCACATTGAAAACTATGTGGGCTATTTTTGATAGTGTATGAATTCTCTCTGTCTGTCTCTCTCTGTCTGTCTCTCTCTCTCTCTCTCTCTCTCTCTCTCTCTCTCTCTGTGTCTCTGTACCAGTCTCTCTCTCTATAATTTTTCTTCAAAGAAAGAAATTCGTTTTGTTTCAATATTTGCTTTATTCACAATTTCCATTCGTATATTCTAATGTTATTTGTTGTGCAATGAAAAAATGGTGACGCATTCACCTATATGATAAAAACCTCATGACCAGTGACAATACAGTGTCAAAACGTCTCTCTTTTTAATAAAGAAATGTCTCTGTCTTCTCCACTGGCATCCAGATCAGATGTTTCGTTAACTCTCTCCATTCGAACGGCGAAAGAGACGACGTTAACAGCGTTTCACCCCAATTACCATCATCAAAATATTGCAAGCGGAAGGCTCTTATGCTGAAGAGGTGAATGTTGACAAAGAATACCACAATTCTGACGACGGAAGCTAAAGGTTGGGTCATTGAGACACCCACTGGACATCCGAGGGGTCTGTGTAGAGGAGAAGAGAGGACTGGCCGTGCTGAGTGAGTTAAGAAGGACGGTGGCAGAGTGGTTAAGACGCTCAGCTGCCAATACAGAGAGTCTGTGAGGGTGTGGGTTCGAATCCCACTGTCTGCCCTTTCTCTCTCCCCAAGTTTGACTGGAAAAATCAAACTGAGCGTCTAGTCTTTCGGATGAGACGATAAAGCGAGGTCCCGTGTGCAGCAGGCTCTTGGCGCACTGAAAAAGAACCCATGGCAACAAACGGCTGAAGTGTTGTCCTCCGTCGGCAAAATTATAGTAGTTTCACAAGGTCAAATTTTCTGTCGTTCGTTCTTTAGTTTAACGTCTTTTCACTATAAGTGATATTAGACGAGGGAAGGAAAAAAATCGAGTGGGAGGAGGGGGGTGGGGGGTGGGGGTGGGGTGGGTGGCGGGAATTACTGTGTATGCATACGAGTAAGTGAAAGTGTGTGTGTATGTGTGTGTGTGTGTGTGTGAAAATTATTGATTTAAGTTTTGTTTAAAAGATATAAAAAAATCATAACAATATAACATATTTCTAAGGAAAAAAACTAACAACTATAACAGCGAACCAACTGGACTATTTAACTAAGGAGTTGAAAAAGTCATACATCAAAATTTCTGTCCCATTGTCTGTCTTCTTTCTTTCTTTGTTTTTCTTTGTCTCATTCAAGGCCTCAGTGACGTTCGGGTTGGGTTTATGCGAAAGATCAAGCATCTGCTCTATTCTTTCTTTTTTTTTTCGTTTTGAAATCATCAGATGTGTTGCCGTTTCCTTTGCATCGATTAGTTCACACACTTTGCCACCACCTTGATACTGTAACTGTTTATTTGTCATTTATTTATTTATTTATTTTAAACAAGGATCCTATAATCCTATCCTATCCTGTGGAGTGATGGCCTAGAGGTAACGCGTCCGCCTAGGAAGCGAGAGAATCTGAGCGCGCTGGTTCAAATCACGGCCGGCTCAGCCGCCGATAGTTTCTCCCCCTCCACTAGACCTTGAGTGATAGTCTGGACGCTAATCATTCGGATGAGACGATAAACCGAGGTCCCGTGTGCTAGCATGCACTTAGCGCACGTTAAAAGAACCTACGTCAACAAAAGGGTTGTTCCTGGCAAAATTCTGTAGAAAAATCCATTTCGATAGGAAAAACAAATAAAACAGCACGCCGGAAAAAACCACAAAAAAACAAAAATGGGTGGCGCCCTCAGTGTAGCGACGTGCTCTCCCTGGAGAGAGCAGCCCGAATTTCACACAGAGAAATCTGTTGTGATAAAAAAGAGAAATACAAATACGAACATGACTGTGGAAAGGGAGAAATGAAAATGAACAAGAGGATGTTTTTACAGTGATCTCAGGGTGTGTTTTTGTTGTTGTTGTTTTTTTGTTTTCAGTTGGTGGATAGATAAAAATTCAAAATAAAAGCTTCTCTATGCAAATTGATCCGTTGCTCAAGTTCCATTAAAAAAAAAAAAAAAAAAAAAAAAAAAAAAAAGTGAGGAAAAAAAATAGAGGACGAGACAGAAGCAGAGCAAGGGAGATAAATGGTAACTCTGCATTGGGGTGAACGAAGAACAGTTGTTCCCCTTGGGCAGTTCGTGTTTGTGTGTGTGTGTGTGTGTGTGTGTGTGCATGTGTGGGTGTATATGTGAATGTGTGTCTTCATGTTTTACATCTGTTTGCTTATTTATCATCATTGTTATCTTATTTATTTATTTATTTATTTTTTTTTACATTATAGTTATTATTTATTTATTTATTTGTGTAAGCTTATCTATTATTTATTCACCCTTTTTTTTTTCTCAAGGCCTGACTAAGCGCGTTGGGTTACGCTGCTGGTCAGGCATCTGCTTGGCAGATGTGGTGTAGCGTATATGGATTTGTCCGAACGCAGTGACGCCTCCTTGAGCTACTGAAACTGAAACTCTGTGTGTGTGTGTGTGTGTGTGTGTGTGTGTGTGTGTGTGTGTGTGTGTGTGTGTGTGTGTGTGTGTGTGTGTGTGTGTGTTTCGTTCAGCTGTTTTTAGAAATTCAGAGAAAAAACAACAACAGCACCACAGTACTGTCCATTGACTATATTATGCGTTTTGTTATTTTCATTTCAAAATCGTCCCCCTTATCCCCCCCCCCATCCCCCTTATCCCCCCCTCCCCCTTCTCCACCACCCCCTCTCTCTCTCCCTCTCTCCATGTAGATAGAAAAACAGATCACCCAACACGCCCGCACACTGATGAGTCATATTATGATCTCTTTCGTTTTTTTTTTTATTTTATTTTCATTGTATTGAAACTGGATGATAAATGGGTTTTTTGTTTGTTTGATTTTGGTTTGTTTTTTGTTGTTGTTTTTTTGATGCGCAGACAATGTTAAATATCACACGAGAGCAATAAGATTGATGTGTGATTAAAATGTACATTTAATTGTATCATAACATATGTATACACCACGTATCACATTAAAAACAACAGCAACAACAACAAAAAACAAAAAACAAACAAACAAAAAACCCCAAAAAACAAAAAAACAAACAAACAACAACAACAAACAAACCAAAAACAAAGTTGAACTTACAATGGCAACAAAAATCTATCTATCTATCTATCTATCTATCTATCTATCTGTCTATCTATCTGTCTGTCTATATGGACCAGTTGGAGAATGGAATATATCTTTTAATATTTCAGGGAAAGAGTTTCCAAGACTTCATAAATCAAGAAGAGGTAAAAAAAAAAAAAAAAAAAAAGGTAACAAAGGGCCCAGTGGTCACAACTCCAGACTTGAAAGCAATGGTCCTGGGTTCGATTACGGAAGGACCTTTTTTTTCTTTTTATCTCTTTTTTTCTTCGTTTTCTCCACAAATGGGCTCAAGTTTTCGCGTGCACTTCTGGATAATATGTTACTGTGTAAACAACAACAACAAACAAACAAACAAACAAAAAACAACAACAACAACAACAAATCTACATGCTTTTGAAAGTTAATCAAGCCTTT
>NC_134905.1:22114752-22117252 GCF_041734735.1 Babylonia areolata
CTTTAGGGAATCATCCCCAACGCCGACTGTCCTAAAACCCTCTTGGCCGAGAGAGTGGGGATGTAACTTGGGGCAAGATACTCTCCACAACAATCAAATTCTAGCCCAGATAGTCGGGACAGCAGTTACCTCCTCTGCTGTTCTGGTGGTCATAGTCGAAAACGACTAACTATCATACAATGATGATGATGATGATGATGATGATGATGATGATGGTAATGATAATGATAATGGATACTTACATAGCACACTATCTAGAAATCTGCTCCAGGTGCTTTTAGAAAACCCCACAATTTAAAAAAAAAAGGAGATAATGATCCTAATCATGACAATAATCATAATAACAACAGTGACATTAAATATGATAATGACATACCCTCTCTCTCCCCCAACCCCCGCCCCCCAGCCCCCGCTCCCCCCAACACCCTCCCTCTCCCCCCGATCCCCAACTACCCTCAACCTATCCACACACACTCTCACTCACCCTCCCACCACGCGCAGACGCGGCGTAGCCCGGGTCCTCTTCCGGCAAGCTCGCCGCCGCCGCCGCCGCCGCCGCCGGTGGTTGCGCCGACCCCTCGTAGCGCAGCACCGCAACCTGATGGGCCTCCTTCTCCCCGCAGTCGGCCAAGCCTCTGGCCCGGATCCAGTAGTTCCTGAGACTCGCCGAGGCTTGGTCGAGGGTCTTGAGAACCACGTCGAAGCGTTCCCCGGCGAACAGGTTGACGGACTCCACCTCCACAGGCTCGATGCTACTTCCGTCGGTTGCGATGACGGTCAGGTTGTGGGAATCCACGGAGAACTGGATGGGGCAGTTGAGGAAGGCCGCGCTGATGACCCGGAAGCGGTAGCGCAGCCCTGGACTGACCTTGAACTCCGCGTAGGGCGTGTAGTAGTAGGACTGGTTGTGGGTGGTGTTGCCCGTGTCTGGGTGGGTGAGGGGTGCGAAGGCGCCTTTACCTGGTGTAGGGTGAAGGTAAAGGTAAGGGTAAGGGTAGGGTAGGGTAGGGGGGGGGGTGTAGGTGGGTGGTGTGGGAGAAAAATTGATTTTTGTTTGTTTGTATGTTTATTGAGGGTATGGTGGTAAGGACAACACATTTAAAGAAAAAAGAGAGAGAGAGAGAAAAAAACAAAAAACTATCGAAAGCAGATTAAAAAAACAAAACAAAAATAAAACGCAAGGAGAAGAGAGAGAGAGCGAGAGAGAGAGCGAGAGAGAGAGAGAGAACGAACGAACGAACGAAATTTTATTTTACGAGGTTAAAGGAGTAAGCACAAAGTACTTGTTTATATGAGGAGAAAAAAAAAAAGGAAAGAAAAGAAAAAAAAAGAAAAAAAAGCAAGAGTCAATTCACAACACCAACATCAAAATTACGTAAGCATGTGCAAACATAAGCATAGAACTTATGTACAATACAATAACGCAATAGATAAAGAAAGAGAGAGAGGGAGGGAGGGAGGGAGAGAGTGAGAGAGAGAGAGAGAGAGGGAGAGAGAGTGCTTTTTCTTTTTCTTTCTTTTTTTTTTCTTTTTCGTGGGGAGAGGGGTGGAGGAGGGAGTTCTCAGTTTTGGGGGGCGATTGTTCTGGATTTTGATTTAAGAACTTGGAACACTTCTTCCTAGTTGTGTGTTTTCAAGTTAGCTTAATTCTATTATCATTATTATTATTATTATTATTATATTTATTTATCTATTTATTTATTTTACAATTTTCTCAGTATTTGGCTGATTGTTCGGGATATTGATTGAAACATTTCTTCCTATACTGTTTTTGTTTGTTTGTTTATTTGGTTTTTGTTGTTGTTGTTTTGTTGTTGCTTTTGTTGTTGTTGTTGTCGACAATTTTCTCAGTTTTTGGCTTATTGTCCTGCAGGAGCCAGCTAGTTGTATTGCTCGGACAAAGGAAGAGCCTAGTATGGTCGTAACCCGGCTACTGACTGTGTGTAGTATGGAACAGACCAATGTGCGTAGTTCGGTCAAACGTTGGCATAATTTTATTTTAGTCACGTGTAACTGTCAAAAAGTTAGAAACAAAGCAATGTAACTGGCAGCTGGAGCTGAATACTTGATTTATGACTTGAAACACTTGTTCCTGCTCTCTCTCTCTCTCTCTCTCTCTCTCTCTCTCTCTCTCTCTCTCTCTCTCTGTATTTGTATTTGTATTTCTTTTTATCACAACAGATTTCTCTGTGTGAAATTCGGGCTGCTCTCCCCAGGGAGACAGCGCCACCCCCTTTTTTTTTTTTTGTATTTTTTCCTGCATGCAGTTTGAGTTGTTTTTCCTGTCGAAGTGGATTTTTCCACAGAATTTTGCCAGGAACAACCCTTTTGTTGCCGTGGGTTCTTTTACGTGCGCTAAGTGCATGCTGCACACGGGACCTCGGTTTATCGTCTCATCCGAATGTGTGTGTGTGTGTGTGTGTGTGTGTGTGTGTGTGTGTGTGTGTGTGTATGTTTTCAGGCCGTCAAGGGGTTTTTAATTAACTCTCTCCATACGAAC
>NC_134905.1:22127252-22129752 GCF_041734735.1 Babylonia areolata
TAAAAATCCTATGTTCTGTGGTGGGTGATGACTTCATTAAACAACATGCAATGCAGAAAACCAAACACGTCTTTAAAAATCCCATGTTGTGTAGTGGTTTGACTTCACTAAACAACAGGCAATGCATAAAAAAACACCCCAAAACACGTTTTAAAAAATCCCATGTTCTGTAGTGGTTTGACTTCCCAAAACAACAGGCAATGCATAAAAAAACACCCCAAAACACGTCCTTAAAAATCCTGTGTTCTGAGGTGGGTGATGACTTCATTAAACAACATGCAATGCAGAAAACCAAACACGACTTTAAAAATCCTAAGTTCTTTGACGGTGTGAATCCACTGAACTCCTTAGAATGCAGAAAACCAAAACACGTCTTTAAAAATCCCATGTTCTGTAGTGGTTTGACTTCCCAAAACAACAGGCAATGCATAAAAAACAACCCAAACACGTCTTTAAAAATCCTAAGTTCTTTGGCGGTGTGAATCCACTGAACTCCTTACAATGCAGAAAACCAAAACACGTCTTTAAAAATCCTAAGTTCTTTGGCGGTGTGAATCCACTGAACTCCTTAGAATGCAGAAAACCAAAACACGTCTTTAAAAATCCCATGTTCTGTAGTGGTTTGACTTCCCAAAACAACAGGCAATGCATAAAAAACAACCCAAACACGTCTTTAAAAATCCTAAGTTCTTTGGCAGTGTGAATCCACTGAACTCCTTACAATGCATAAAACCAAAACACGTCTTTAAAAATCCTAAGTTCTTTGGCGGTGTGAATCCACTGAACTCCTTACAATGCAGAAAACCAAAACACGTCTTTAAAAATCCAATGTTGTGTAGTGGTTTGACTTCACAAAACAACAGGCAATGCATAAAAAACAAACAAATGCGTCCTTTAAAAATCCTAAGTTCTTTGACGGTGTGAATCCACTGAACTCCTTACAATGCAGAAAACCAAAACACGTCTTTAAAAATCCTAAGTTCTTTGACGGTGTGACTCCACTGAACTCCTTAGAATGCAGAAAACCAAAACACGTCTTTAAAAATCCCATGTTCTGTAGTGGTTTGACTTCACTAAACAACAGGCAATGCATAAAAAACAAACAAATACGTCCTTTAAAAATCCTATGTTCTTTGGCGGTGTGAATCCACTGAATTACTTCTTCCTTCGTGGGCTGCAACTCCCACGTTCACTCGTATGTACACGAGTGGGCTTTTACGTGCATGACCGTTTTTAACCCCACCATGTAGGCAGCCATACTCCGTTTTCGGGGTGTGTGCATGCTGGTTATTTTCTTGTTTCCATAACCCATCGAACGCTGACATGGATTACAGAATCTTTAACGTGCGTACTTGATCTTCTGCTTGCGGTATACACACACACACACACACACACACACACACACACACACACGAAGGGGGTTCAGGCGCTAAGCAGGTCTGCACAATATGCCGGCCCTAGGAGATGAGAAAAAATCTCCACCCTTCACCCACCGGGCGCCGTTACCGAGATTCAAACCCGGGACCCTCAGATTGAAAGTCCAACGCTTTAACCACTCGGCTATTGCGCCCATCGACGAACGGTTTAAACGGCACAGAGAGAGGATTGGGCCCCGCCTTCCTATGCCGATCCCCAGACACAGTGGGTTTGAATTCACTGCCCTGCATTGACGCAAAAGGTTTCTGGGGCCTTTAATGAACGTTTTAACCCTTTCACCGCCAGTCAATTTAGAGTGCAAAATTCACTTGTGCTATGAACACAGAAAATATGGCGTCTACGAACACCTGGGGACTACAGCCTGTGATGTGTGGAAAATATGGCCTATCCTACCACCGAACATTAAGAGCAGTAGGTTCATGGATAACAGATCAATGATCTGGTCACCTTTCTGTGACGTGGATCTTCTACCTAACGCGAGTTTGGCGGTGAAAGGGTTAAACATCAACTTTTCCGGAAGCTGTATTTCGTTTTCGCGGGAATTTTTTTTACAATCAGCGTCAACACTGTTTATCAGTAAAGATATTTCTAGCCCAGTCCAAGACTTTGCTGATCATTTTTTTTCTGTGCAAGGTTTCCGATGCCACTGAGCACATAACGCTGAAGTGCTTTTTGTTTTTGTATATTTTATTTTTTCCCGCCGGGGGAAGGGAATGAGAGGGGGAGGGGGGAGGGGCGTGGCATGGGTCGTCACCTGATTTATTTTTGTTTTTTTTTAAATTTATTTTATTTTATTTTTCTGAGTATTGAAACAAGACATTAAGTTTCCCAGTCAGCGCTGAGGTGACAGGGAGGAATCATTCAATTTTCTTTCCTCGAGAAGAAACGTCCGAATGACTGAGTGAGTAAGTGAATGTGTGTGTGTGTGTGTGTGTGTGTGTGTGTGTGTGTGTGTGTGTGCGTGTGTGTGCGTGTGTGTGTGTGTGTGTGCGTGTGTGTGTGCGTGTGGGTGTGCGTGTGTGTGTCTGTGCGTGTGTGTGTGTGTGTGCGTTATTTTTTATTT
>NC_134905.1:22132252-22137252 GCF_041734735.1 Babylonia areolata
AAATGAATGTTACAGTAACACACCAATGAAACATCGTTCAACAAACAAGCAACTCCCTCAAAACAAACTATGTCACCCCTAATTTCATTAATTAACAGAGCCTGGACAAATGAATTTTACAGTAACACACCAACGAAACATCGTTCAACAAACAAAGAAACAACTCCTTCAACGCAAACTATGTCACCCCTTATTTCATTTAAAACAGCCTGAACAAAATGTTACAGTAACATACCAATGAAACTTCGTTCAACAAACAACTCCCTCAAAACAAACTATGTGACCCCTTATTTCATTAATTAACAGAGCCTGAACAAATTAATGTTACAGTAACACACCAATGAAACATCGTTCAACAAACAAACAAGCAACTCCCTCAAAACAAACTATGTCACCCCTAATTTCATTAATTAACAGAGCCTGGACAAATGAATTTTACAGTAACACACCAACGAAACATCGTTCAACAAACAAAGAAACAACTCCTTCAACGCAAACTATGTCACCCCTTATTTCATTTAAAACAGCCTGAATCAATTAATGTTACAGTAACACACCAACGAAACATCGTTCAACAAACAATCAACTCTCTCAAAACAAACTATGTGACCCCTTATTTCAGTAATCAAAAAAGCCTGAAAAAATGTCACAGTAACACACCAATGAAACTACGTTCAACAAACAGACAAACAACTCCCTCAAAACAAACTCTGTTACCCCTTATTTCATTAATTAACAGAGCCTGAACAAATGAATTTTACAGTAACACACCAATGAAACATCGTTCAACAAACAACTCCCTCAAAACAAACTATGTCACCCCTGATTTCATTAATCAAAAGAGCCTGAAAATAATGTTACAGTAACACACCAACGAACCATCGTTCAACAAACAACTCCCTCAAAACAAACCATGTTACCCCTTATTTCATTTAAAAAAGCCTGAATAAAATGTTACAGTACCACACCAATGAAACTACGTTCAACAAACAGACAAACAACTCCCTCAAAACAAACTATGTCACCCCTTATTTCGTTAATTAACAGAGCCTGAACAAATGAATTTTACAGTAACACACCATTGAAACATCATTCAACAAATAAACTACTCCCTCAAAACAAACCCTGTTACCCCTTATTTCATTTAAAAAAGCCTGAACAAAATGTTACAGTAACATACCAATGAAACTTCGTTCAACAAACAACTCCCTCAAAACAAACTATGTCAACCCTGATTTCATTAATCAAAAGAGCCTGAAAATATTGTTACAGTAACACACCAACGAACCATCGTTCAACAAACAACTCCCTCAAAACAAACTATGTCACCCCTTATTTCATTAATTAACAGAGCCTGAACAAATGAATGTTACAGTACCACACCAATGAAACTACGTTCAACAAACAAACAAACACCTCCCTCAAAACAAACCATGTCACCCCCTTGTTTCATTAATTAACAGAGCCTGAACAAATTAATGTTACAGTACCACACCAATGAAACTACGTTCAACAAACAAACAAACACCTTCCTCAAAACAAACTATGTCACCCCTTATTTCATTAATTAACAGAGCCTGAACAAATGAATGTTACAGTACCACACCAATGAAACTACGTTCAACAAACAAACAAACACCTCCCTCAAAACAAACTATGTCACCCCTTATTTCATTAATTAACAGAGCCTGAACAAATTAATGTTACAGTAACACACCAATGAAACTTCGTTCAACAAACAAACTCCATCAAAACAAACTATGTGACCCCTTATTTCATTAATTAACAGAGCCTGAACAAATGAATTTTACAGTAACACACCATTGAAACATTGTTCAACAAATAAACTACTCCCTCAAAACAAACCCTGTTACCCCTTATTTCATTTAAAAAGAGCCTGAACAAAATGTTACAGTAACACACCAATGAAACTTCGTTCAACAAACAACTCCCTCAAAACAAACTATGTCACCCCTTATTTCATTAATCAACAGAGCCTGAAAAAAATGTTACAGTAACACACCAACGAACCATCGTTCAACAAACAACTCCCTCAAAACAAACTATGTCACCCCTTATTTCATTAATTAACAGAGCCTTAACAAACTAATGTTACAGTAACACACCAACGAAACTTCGTTCAACAAACAAACAAACACCTTCCTCAAAACAAACTATGTCACCCCTTATTTCATTAATTAACAGAGCCTGAACAAATTAATGTTACAGTACCACACCAATGAAACTACGTTCAACAAACAAACAAACACCTCCCTCAAAACAAACTATGTCACCCCTTATTTCATTAATTAACAGAGCCTGAACAAATGAATTTTACAGTAACACACCATTGAAACATCGTTCAACAAATAAACTACTCCCTCAAAACAAACCCTGTTACCCCTTATTTCATTTAAAAAAGCCTGAACAAAATGTTACAGTAACATACCAATGAAACTTCGTTCAACAAACAACTCCCTCAAAACAAACTATGTCACCCCTTATTTCATTAATTAACAGAGCCTGAACAAATTAATGTTACAGTAACACACCAATGAAACTACGTTCAACAAACAAACAAACACCTCCCTCAAAACAAACTATGTCACCCCTTATTTCATTAATTAACAGAGCCTGAAGAAATTAATGTTACAGTAATACACCATTGAAACATCGTTCAACAAACAAACAAACACCTCCCTCAAAACAAACTACGTCACCCCTTATTTCATTAAGTAACAGAGCCTGAACAAATTAATGTTACAGTAACACACCAATGAAACTAACGATGAAACAAACAACTCCTTCAAAAAACTTAAAAAAACAAAAACAAAAACAGTGTCAGTATCAGTAGCTCAAGGCGGTGTCACTGCGTTCAGGCAAATCCATAATTATATGCTACACCACATCTACTAAGCAGATGCCTGACCAGCAGCGTAACCCAACGCGCTTAGTCAGGCCTTGAGAAAAAAAGAAAGAAAGAAAAAAAAAAGAATTAAAAAAACAAAAACAAAACAAAAACCCCCACAAAAACAACAAATAAATAAATAATTCATTAAAAAAAGAAAGAAAAAAAAGAAAAAAGGTAGTAATAATAAATAGAAATGAAATAGACAATAATAACAATAATAAATAAATAAATAAATAAGCAAGCAAATAAATGTCACACACACACACACAGGACACACACACACACACCACACCACACACACACCACAAACACACACACACACCAGACACGCACGTACACACACCGGCACAGACACAGACACACACCACACACACACACACACACACACACACACACACACACACACACACACACACTATAAAAACAACAACAACAACTCAATAACGACACAGCAAAATAACTCTTCAGACAAGTCTCACCCGGTCCATGGCGAGAACGCGGAAGGCGTGGCCATGCAAATGAGTCGGGTGACTGGCATCCCAGGGCACGCCCTCATCCACCAGCACAAGCTCCACCACCTCCCCCACCCCCACCTGGAGGCGATGCACGCATTCGCAGTATTCTGCGCTGCAATTTATCCCTTGTTGCGCCAGTGTGTCCGCGTTGCAGTACAGGGACTGTAGATATACACACAATAATAATAATAATAATAGCCTAATGATATTTATATAATAATAATAATAATAATAATAATAATAATAATGGATACTTATATAGCACACTATCCAGAAATCTGCTCTAGGTGCTTTACAAAAACGCTTTTGTTAACATAAAACATTACATATATGTTACATACACACACCAAAATGTGACTACACGCGCACACACGCACACACACACACACACACACACACACACACACACAGCATACATACATTTTAACATACATGTGTATCTAACAGCTACCCTAACACATACGCACACATAGGCAGGCACAAACTTACATAAACACACGCACACACAATACACATTCATATACATGCATGTAGTTATGTGCACATACATATGTATACACACATAGTCAAGCACAGCTAACGCAAAGGAAGTGGACCTGCCATAATTGAACTTATTGCTGAGGGAAAAGGTGAGTTTTGAGACGAGATTTAAAAGATGCGAGGGAATCAGAATAACGGAGGTTATCAGGGAGCTTGTTCCACGTCTTTGGCGATTGAAAAGAAAACGATCTGTGTCCATAGGTCTTACTTCTGACGTGAGGTATCCTGAGAAGTCGGAGAGTATATAGCGCTGATTTTGTGCAGAGACAAATCAAAGCGCTTTCACACCAGTCATTCATTCACACGCATGCATAACTCTAAAACTGGAGAAACTTGAAGACAAGGAAGAGGCAGGAAAGGGAGGTTATTTTGGGAAGAGGTGGGTTTTAATTTAAGGCCAGACTTGAAAGACGCAGAGTGCGGAGACCTGACGAAGCGAAAGAGGAAGTTCATTCCAACAATTTCAAGGTCCGCAGAGAGAGACAGAGAAAGAACGACGGCCAACAGTCGAGTGTTTGAATCTGGGTATGCATAAACAGAGTGCATCCGAAGCCAATCGTAGAGAGCGAGATGGGAGTGTAGAGGTGAAGGCAGCGGCCGCAGAGACCAAGCCACCACCACCCCGCCCCCACCCCCACCCCACCCCCAAAAAAGACCTTACCTCTGGCACGTCCCCGGGTTGGGAGAGGGGAGGGGAGGGGGGGAGAACCAGGGAGATGTGGTTCATCTGAGGAGAGTCCTGCAAGATCTTGCTGCCCGCCACAGGATAGAACCGCGGATGATGGAAGCGAGGGTTGTCCACGTAGTAGAAATCCATGCCGATGTAAAAGCGTCGGTCGGGCTCGGGCTCGGGTTCGGGGTCCGCAGCTGCCGCCGCCTTCTCCTCCCCGTCCCCGTCCCCGCCGCCAGAGCGCGTCACCGTGACGTCATCAGGGGCCAGTGACGTCAGCTCCGTCACGGGAAGCAGGTGATGGTTTCCTTTGTGGTTGAAGGGGTTGAGTCTCTGAAATAGTTTGTTTGTTTGTTTTAAATTT
>NC_134905.1:22147252-22154752 GCF_041734735.1 Babylonia areolata
GTAATCCATGTCAACGTTCGGTGGGTTATGGTAACAAGAACATACCCAGCATGCACACCCCCGAAAACGGAGTATGGCTGCCTACATGGCGGAGGTAAAAACGGTCATGCACGTAAAAGCCCACTCGTGCACATAGGAGTGAACGTGGGAGTTGCAGCCCACGAACGAAAAAGAAGACATTCGTTCGTTCTTTCGCTTCGTAGGCGAACGCGCTAACAGCTTATATAGGCCCAACACTCCACAATAATTTTTTTTTTTACCGGAAAATACGTGGATTGCACAAGCATTCCCTCTCTTTCACCCACTACCTCTCTTCTTTCTGTCTGATAACACTGACAGTGAATAGATAACGAACCGTGGAGTGATGGCCTAGAGGCAACGCGTCCGCCAAAGAAGCGAGAGAATCTGAGCGCGCTGGTTCGAATCACGGCTCAACCACCGATATTTTCTCCCCCCCCCCCTCCACTAGACCTTGAGAGGTGGTCTGGACGCTTAGTCATTCGGATGAGACGATAAACCGAGGTCCCGTGTGCTAGCATGCATTTAGCGCACGTAAAAGAACCCACGGCAACAAAGGGGCTGTTCCTGGCAAAAATTCTGTAAAAAAAACCCACCGGAAAAACAAATAAAACTGCACGCAGGGGAAAAAAAAGAAGTTTTTAATGGGTGGCGCTGTAGTGCACCACGCGCACTCCCTTGGGAGAGAGAGAGAGAGAGAGCAGCCAACGAATTTCACAACAGAGAAATCTGTTGTGATAAAAAGAAATACAACTACAAATACAACTGAAGGACTCACGTGGATTGCAGGTCCAGGCAGCATCCGGTTGACGCTGGGAGAGAGAGCAGGCCCCCGAATTTTACAACAGAGAAATCTGTTGTGATAAAAAGAAATACAACTGAAGGACTCACGTGGATTGCAGGTCCAGGCAGCATACGGTTGACGCTGGGAGAGACAGCAGGCCCCCGAATTTTACAACAGAGAAATATGTTGTGATAAAAAGAAATACAACTACAACTACAAATACAACTGAAGGACTCACGTGGATTGCAGGTCCAGGCAGCATCCGGTTGACGCTGACCAGCCCTCTCCGCATCCCGTCCCCGGCCACGCAGTGAGGTCGGACACAGTCGGTCAAGTTGTGCGGACAGCTGTGGCAAGCCTTGGTCAGTGTGTGGTAATACTCCAGCACGAACTTGTATTCACACCTCATAGGGGCTGCCCCCTCCCGGCATTGGCGAATGCACGGGTGGCCCGTGTACGCTGTGGGTTTTATTATTATTATTATTATTATTATTATTATTTTAATGCACAGACTGGCGTGGGACGATCAAATCAAACAAAATCAAATCAAAAACACTTAAAAAAAAAAAAAGGACTTGTGCAATCACAGGGCTCGTTGTAAAAAACACCAACATAAAATGATCATACGCAACATAATAAAAAAAAAAGAGATTAAAACTAGTCAAAATAAGAATTTCCAAGAGCTGACGATAGACTACCCCCCCCCCCCCCCCCCGCCATCTACACCCTCCCACTCACATTATACTCACATTAAGACAATAGGGTATTGCACAACAATATTTACAAATGAAAACATCCAACAAATAAAAGGTATACACGACAAAAATAACATGCGCGCGCGCGCGCGCACACACACACACACACACACGCACACACACCACCCCAATCACACACACACACACACACACAGCAACCCAACCACACACACACACAGACACGCACACCACCCCAACCACACATACACACCACACACACACACACCACACACACACACACACACACACACACACACACACACCACACACACACATGCACGCACACGCACGTACACACACACAAGCACACGCACGCACGCACACAAACAAACAGACACACACACACACATGTTAAGACCATAAGGTATAAAGACCCCCCCAAAAAAAACCCCTGGGTTCAATGATTCGTGTTGCGCTGTGGTTTTGTTGCATTTTCGACTCACTTGTGAGTCTATGTTTTAACCCGGTGTTCGGTTGTCTCTGTGTGTGTGTCTGTGTGTCTGTGGTAAACTTTAACACTGACATTTTCTCTGCAAATACTTTGTCAGTTGACACCAAATTAGGCATAAAAATAGGAAAAATTCAGTTCTTTCCAGTCATCTTGTTTAAAACAATATTGCACCTCTGGGATGGGCACAAAAAAAAGAAAAGAAAAAAAAAAGAAGCCTAATTATATGCAAACTGCATTTATTGTTATATTTATATTTTTTGTATACTCTAAACAGGGACTTCTTTTGCTAAGCATGGAAGTTTTATTTATTTTGCAAACGTTTTGGTGCAGATAGTAAAAAAGGGAAATTACTCTGTAGTTAATGCTAGCGGACTTAATTTGCTTTAAACTGATCTTTCTCATCTTAAACATTACATTTTGAAATTATACTCAATACATAAAAAGCTTGGATTTAAAAAAAAAAAAAAAGTGTATCACAAGTGAGTCTTGAAGGCCTTGCCTCTCTTGTTGTTGTATTGTATATTGTAATGTACTGTGTATAATTTTATTTTATTTCGATGCATTAGATAGGATTGTGTTGTGCTGTGCTGTGCTGTGCTGTGCTGTAGTGTGTTGTGTTGAGCTGCGCTGTGTTGTATAGAACTGTTGTGTATTGTATTGCATTGTAATGTGTTATGTTGCATTGAACTGTATTGTGTTGTGTTGTGTTGTGTTGAGCTGTGCTGTTCTGTGTTGTATTGTATATATACATATATATAAAATCACACCACATAGAAAAGAACAACGGAATGATCCAGTAAAATCATTATCTCAGACGACGGGCGCAATAGCCGAGTGGTTAAAGCGTTGGACATTCAATCTCATGGTCCCGATTTCAAATCTCGGTAACGGCGCCTGGTGGGTAAAGGGTGGAGATGTGTCCGATCTCCCAGGTCAACATATGTGCAGACCTGCTTGTGCCTGAACACCTTTCGTGTGTGTATACCGCAAGCAGAAGATCAAAATCATACGAACGTTAAAGATCCTGTAATCCATATCAGTGTTCGGTGGGTTATGGAAACAAAAACATACTCAGCATGAACACCCCCGAAAACGGAGTATGGTTGCCTTGATGGCCGCGTAAAAACGGTTATACACGCAAAAGTCCACTCGTGTAATATACGAGTGAACGTGGGAGTTGCAGCCCACGAACGAAGAAGAAGAAGAAGAAGATTTATCTCAGACACCGATTCTTACTGGGCAGGTCATCAAACACGTGAAGCCCCGCACACGCTGTGCCGATGCCCACCATGAGGACAGCGCCTGCCAGCATTAGCACGTGCACTCTGCACGCTGTCTTGCACGTGGTCTGCATGGTCAGCTACGCTCCACTGCACGCCGGCTGACTCTCGTCCAGAGGAGACCCTGCAAAGACCACTGGTAGTAGTAGTAGTAGTAGTCTTCAGTTTAACGTCTTCCACTTTAAGTGATATTAGACGGGAAAAAAAGTGGGCGGGGGGTGGGGGGTGGGGGGGGGGGGAGTGGGGGGGGGGATGGTGGAGGGCGGGGCGTGGTGGTGGGAACGGTATTGGGCAGAGGGTGAAGAATGGTGTGTGCGTATGTATGTGTGTGTGTGTGGTAGGGAAAGATCCAGAGGATTGGAAAAAATGAAACATTAAAAGGGGAGACATAGGCGCAATATAGAAGGAAACGCTAACATGAAACAACTGAAACAACTATAACAAATGTCCAATTGGACTATGCAGCAAACCTTCTGCAATAGCAGACAACATATTGAAATTGTCAAAAATACATTCAAAGGAATTTTCCGAGAAGTTTGGTAAAAACGATTTCAGACTCTGACATTCAAAGAGTATGTGTTTGCTAGAAATAGATTCTCCACATATGCATTTAAAGTCTTAACTCCCGAGAGCAAGGTTTCGGTTGCGCATGCGCACTACAGCCTATCCATAAAAGGGAAAGGGGCGGAGTTTATCTATAAAAAGCGCGAGCACGTGTCCGGTAGAAATGTAAACATGTGGGAGGTGAAAGCAAAACAAAGACCGACTCACTGTTAGCGGAGAAAGATATCCGTGTACTCCTGCCACACAATGTGGTCGTTTACGGTTGCCAACGTCGAGGGGCTGTCTGCATGCTTTCCAATTCTCACCGGACAGTACCACGTGCTGGTGCTATTTTTATCTGACAGACACGTCTAGCGCAAACACAAACGGCTCTAGCTCCGCCCCTTTTCTCTGCATTCAAATTTTGTATTACGTGTAGCTGACACATTTTGTACTTTCCAAAGTCAATTCAGGTCTAGATTGGAAGCTGCTAGGCAAATCTCGCTCTCTACCATAAATGAAGCCAAACCGTAGCTTTATTAGGCTTTTATTTTGAATAAACCTTCACCGACGTCACAGTGTCAGACTCTGGTGAGAAACTGGCTTGATTCAAATCGCCCGCCATTTATAGTCCGGTTCAAAAGACCACTGGTGTATTTGTTGATGTTGCTGTTGTTAGTCGCCTCACACTTATCACATCGTATAAGTGATACTTACTATGGTATAATACTGTTGCTCGTTTTGGTATTATGGTTGTTGTCAGTGCAGTTACTGTTGTTAGTCGTCTTATACTTATCACATCGGATAAGTGATACCTACTGTCGTATACACTGTTGTTAGTTTTGGTATTATGGTTGTTGTCAGTGCAGTTATTGTTGTTAGTCGTCTTATCCTTATTACGTTGTCGTTGTTGTTAGTTGTCATACACCCTGCATAAACAGCTGTTGTTGTTGTTGTCTAAATTATGGGTCCTATTTAAACGATTTTTGAATGTTTCTTACAACGTAGGCAGTATTAAATGACGTGTAGCACCAGTATAATGCACCTTTCTAATCAAAATTTAGGCTTTAAACACTGGCTGGTCAGCGTGAATACGAACGGGATTCTGAGCTAGTATGACTTTCCCGTTGAAGTATAACGTGGATATTAACTAAACACAGAAACAGCACGCATGGAGGATCTTTCTCTGAACCGCTACAGTTGCGAGAGGGCTGGCAAAGGTTTCCAGGCGTTCTGCCAGGCATACGTACAATAGGAGGAATAAAATAAATGGTGCAAAATTAAACCTGACAGAGCCTCACACCTGCAAAAAAAACAAACCCACGATACATACAAGTGGGGTGTGCTGTGTTGACGGAAAAAAACTTTCTTTTTTTTTTTTTTTTTTTTTTGCGTAGTTCCTGTCCCACCCCCACCCTCCTTCCACCCTTCTTTCCTTTCAGACGATTCAGTGTTGTGCCAAAGCACCCATCAACCCACTCAGACTCCCCATCCCCCCCCGCCCACACACACACACACACACACCCCACCCCCTCTTCCAGCCGGCTCACCCTACTGACCTATTTTCAAGCACAGCCTTCAGAGAATCTTCGCCCACAATCTGTGTTACTGTCTGTCCGATGCTAAAATGTCTCGTTTAATAGGTCAGGATGTATGATAAGGTGATGGGGACTTGTTTTTTTGTTTGTTTGTTTGTTTGTTGTTGTTTTTTGTCAGGAGACAGAGAGAGAGAGAGAGAGAGAGAGAGAGAGAGAGAGAGAGAGAACGAACAAACTTTTTTTAAATGAGGGAAGTGGAATAAACATGCACATGCTTTTTTTTTAAATTTTTTTTTTTACATCCAGCCCTCAGGGCAAGGAGAAATGAAATCAAAATACTCGAAAGGTTATAGAAGTACATAAATGACATTCAAATACATTCAAGAGACAGACAAACAGACAGACAGACAGAGACTGAGACTGAGATGATCTATTCATTTAAGGCCATAGCCCCATATGAACAAGGAGGGATTGTAACACAGAGAGAGAGAGAGAGAGAGAGAGAGAGAACGTGAACTTGTTTATTGTCATTGACTACAAGTAGGTTCGGGGGGTGGAGGGGTGGGGGGTGGAGTTCGGGGGAGGGGGAAGAGATAAGATTTGTTTCAATGCCAACTGATCATATTTCCCCATAATGATCAAATAAAGGATAAAAACACAGAAGATAAATAAAAAGATGAGCAGCACTTTTACAACATAATATACAAAGAAATGAAACAAACAAACAAACAGCGCTTTTTTTGCTTTTTTTGATCCAGTCCCCCTCCCCCCCCCCCCCGCCCCCCGAAACAGGGTCTACTAGTACCATACAATACTACATTTAAGTCACAGCATGCACTTCACAATACTACATAAAGTCTTAAGCATGCACTACACAATACTACACAAAGAATGAGAGAGAGAGAGAGAGACAGACAGACAGACAGACAGACAGACAGAGAGAGATTTACAGTATAGTTATTGTGGATGACAGTTCACTGCCGATTCCCATAATTATCTGAAAAGTCCAAAGGGGATTAAAAGCTGACAACAGGCATACTATTCTCTCTCTCTCTCTCTCTCTCTCTCTCTCTCTCTCTCTCTCTCTGTGTCGGTGAGAGAATTCAAAATCGGCCCCGACTGCAGTTTTTGACAGATTTTTTATTGTTATTCTTCTGATGTGATTTTCATGTGTCCCAACACCTCCCTTTAAAAACAAAAAATGCAAAGTTATTTTGACATAACGGTGCTACTTTGGTGCACACACACAACACACAAACACAAATTAATATGTATATATTATGTATATATAACCAAACGCCGACTATCCTAAAACCCTCTTGGCCGAGAGAGTGGGGATGTAACTTGGGCAAGACACTCTCCACTGTAATCAAATTGTAGCCCAAAATAGTCGGAACAGCAGTTGCCTCCTCTGCTGTTCTGATGGTCATAGTCGGACACGACTGACTATCACACACACACACACACACACACACACACACACACACACACACACACACACATATATGTATATATATATATATATATATATATATATATATATATATATATATATATATATGTGTGTGTGTGTGTGTGTGTACAAATATGTATATATTAAACGTGTGTGTGTGTGTGTGTGTGTGTGTGTGTGTGTGTGTGTGTGTGTGTGTGTGTGTGTGTGTGTGTGTGTGTGTGTGTAATTACACTGCAAGTCCGTGTATTTGTCTCCTATTAAAGGCGGTATTTTCTTTTCTACAGACTGTTTATCAGGGACAATCCGTTTCAATGCCGTGGGTTCCAATTACGTCTACATACGCAAAGTGCATGCCACACATGGAAACTCGGTCTGTCTCGGTAACGGCACCTGATGGGTAAAGGGTGGAGTTTTTTTCCGATCTCCCACGTCAACATAAATTATGTGCAGACCTGCCAGTAGCCTGAACCCCCTCCGTGTGTATACGGCAAGCAGAAGATCAAATATCCTGTAACCCATGTCAGCGTTCGCCGGGTTATGGAAAACAAAAACATACCCAGCATTCACACCCCCGAAAACGGTGTATGGCTGCCTACATGGTGGGGGTAAATAAACAAACCAAAAACAAAAAAACAACAACAAACAAACAAAAAGAAAAAAAACAACAACAAAAAA
>NC_134905.1:22157252-22162252 GCF_041734735.1 Babylonia areolata
GGTAAAACTGGTCCCTGATTTTAGGACGCTGAAATAGGTCTTCACCATCGAAAAGCCAACACTGGGGCACTAAGCACCCACCGTCTTTGTCAAGTCAAAGAAAAACAAAGAGCAGACGACATTATAATAATAATAATAATAATAATAATGGTATTTATATAGCGCTGGATCTTGTGCAGAGACAAATCAAAGCGCTTTCGCACCAGTCATTCACACGCATGCATAACTCTAATACTGTAGAAACTAAAGACAAGGAAGGGCAGGCAAGGGAGGCTATTTTAGGAAGAGGTGGGTTTTAAGGCTAGACTTGAAAGAGCTGAGTGTGGAGACTTGACGAAGCGAAAAAGGAAGTTCATTCCAATCGCAAGGTCCAGAAACAGAGAAAGAACGGCGGCCAATAGTCGAGTGTTTGAATCTGGGTATGCGTAAACAGAGTGGATCCGAGGCCGATCGTAGTGAGCGAGATGGAGTGTAGAGGTGAAGGCAGCCGCAGAGATAGGAAGGGGCAGTTTTGTGAATGCATCTATAACATAGAGTGCTGATCTTGTACTTTATTCGGTGTGAGACAGGGAGCCAGTGGAGATGTTGCAAAGAGGAGTGATGTGCTCAGATCTTTTCTTTCTGCCAACGCTCAGTTTCTATCACAGATTGACATAAGCCTACAGTTGGACCAACAGCAAAGTGAGAGCTGTATGATCAATGTTTTCTCCATTTGCTGTGGGAAATAATTTACAGTTCAGTCTTTTGTGAAGGACTATGACTCTCAAACTAGGAGGCAAAATTGCACTGGCTCTTAGTGCTGCAGCCTTGGGGGCTAGTTAGCCTTTGGCAACCAATCCAACGCCGACTGTCCTTAGACCTTCGTGGCCGAGAGAGTGGGGATGTAATGTAGGCAAGACACTCTTCACTATAATATAATTCTAACCCGGATTGTCGGGACAGCAGTTGCTTTCTATGCTGTTCTGATGGTTATAGTCGGACACGACTGACTATCTCTCTGTCTCTGGACCTTGCGATTGGAATGAACTTGCTCTTTCGCTTCGTCAAGTCTCCACACTCAGCTCTTTAAAGTCTGGCCTTAAAACCCACCTCTTCCCAAAATAGCCTCCCTTGCCTGCCCTTCCTTGTCTACAGTTTTAGAGTTATGCATGCGTGTGAATGACTGGTGCGAAAGCGCTTTGATTTGTCTCTGCACAAGATTCAGCGCTATATAAATACCATTATTATTATTATTATTATTATTATTATTATACTACAGATTAAACGAAATGATGCATGTTCAGAAGACCATCAGTCCATTCTGAAGGGACGTGAACAAGTTGTATTACAAATCATGATCACTGTCACAGAAAATGTATCTCACCTGGATGTATATTTCCAAACAGCAGACTTATTATTCACTAACAAGCAGCAACTGTAGGTCTTTTAAGTCTTTTTAGGGATACATACATAAATATATATATATATACATCAATCTCTCTTTATATAATATATATATATATATATATATATATATATATATATATATATATATATATATGATAGTCAGTCGTGTCCGACTATGACCATCAGAACAGCAGAGGAGGCAACTGCTGTTCCGACTATTTGGGCTAGAATTCGATTATAGTGGAGAGTGTCTTTCCCAAGTACATCGGGCAAGAGGGTTTTAGGACAGTCAGCGTTGGAGATGGTTCCCAAAGGCCAACTAGCCCACAAAGCTGCAGTACTAAGAGCCAGTGCAATTTTGCCTCCTAGTTTGAGAGTCATAGTCCTTCACAAAAAGACTAAGCTGTAAATGGTTTCCCATTGACTGGAGAAACCATTGATAATACAGCTCTCACTTTGCTGTTGGCCCAAATGTAAACTTATGTCAATCTGTGATATAAGCCGAGTGTTGGGCCTTTATACACACACACACACACACACACACAACAAATTACTATTTATTTCCATCACTCTCACTATCTCTCTCTCTCTCGTTAAACTGACAGCAAAACAAATGCACTCGCAGACACACACAAAATGGTGGCGTTGTAATGTGGCGACACTCTCGCCCCAACCCGAGACTGAAGGGTAACCTGAATTTCACACGGATGAATCCCCTGTGACGAAACTACAACAACAAAAATACAATACAATTTCTGCCGTAAAATTGGTGTATTTGTATGAAAGTGGAAGTCTTAGTTATAGAAAACCTTTTAAAATGTTTTTACTGACAGTTGCGAATCGCGATTTTAGATTTTGGATGTTTTACCTAACTTGTTCAATATCATAATTTAACTGTCACGTATTTTGCGTTAATGTACGTGTTGTTTTAGACTTTAAAAAAGAAAGATTAACCTGCCATTGGACAATTTATGATTTCTTTTTATAGAAGCATAACTTATTCTGAAAACGTTTTTCTTAATATATATGCTATTTTAAAAACACTCAGTGTGTGTGTGTGTGTGTGTGTGTGTGTGTGTGTGTGTGTGTGCGTACGTGCGTGCGTGTGTGTGTGTGTGTGTGTGTGTGCGCGCGCGCGCACTAGACTCGGCTATGGGCTGAGACATTGTGTTGGGTGAGTGACGAGCCTATGGATGCACACTAAATTTCCAAAAGGATGAAAAAAAAAAAAAAAAAGGGGTGGGGGGGGGGGGGGGGGAAGAGCAATATGACAGAAAGTTAGTTCAGAAACTAGATCCGCATTAAAATTTTGTAAAAAAAACAAACCAAACTCCTAGAATAGAATCCAAAACCACTGAAAATGGTTTATAGCATCTACTAATACGTAATATTTCATCGTCTCATCCGTCTGTGCACGAAATCTGCCGGTAAAACTGGTACCTGATTTTGGGACGCTGAAATAGGTCTTCACCATCAAAAAGCCAACACTGGGGCACTAAGCACCAACTGTCTTTGTCAAGTCAAAGAAAACCAAAGGAGCAGACGACATTATAATAATAATAATAATAATGGTATTTATATAGCGCTGGATCTTGTGCAGAGACAAATCAAAGCGCTTTCGCACCAGTCATTCACACGCATGCATAACTCTAATACTGTAGAAACTAAAGACAAGGAAGGGCAGGCAAGGGAGGCTATTTTGGGAAGAGGTGGGTTTTAAGGCTAGACTTGAAAGAGCTGAGTGTGGAGACTTGACGAAGCGAAAAAGGAAGTTCATTCCAATCGCAAGGTCGAGAAACAGAGAAAGAACGGCGGCCAATAGTCGAGTGTTTGAATCTGGGTATGCGTAAACAGAGTGGATCCGAGGCCGATCGTAGTGAGCGAGATGGAGTGTAGAGGTGAAGACAGCCGCAAAGATAGGAAGGGGCAGTTTTGTGAATGCATTTATAACATAGAGTGCTGATCTTGTACTTTATTCGGTGTGAGACAGGGAGCCAGTGGAGATGTTGCAAAAGAGGAGTGATGTGCTCAGATCTTTTCTTTCTGCCAACGCTCAGCTTATATCACAGATTGACATAAGCCTACAGCTGGACCAACAGCAACGTGAGAGCTGTATGATCAATGGTTTCTCCATCTGCAGTGGGAAATAATTTACAGTTCAGTCTTTTGTGAAGGACTATGACTCTCAAACGAGGAGGCAAAATTGCACTGGCTCTTAGTGCTGCAGACTTGGGGGCTAGTTAGCCTTTGGCAACCATCCCAACGCCGACTGTCCTTAAACTTTCGTGGCCGAGAGAGTGGGGATGTAATGTGGGCAAGACACTCTTCACTATAATATAATTCTAACCCGGATTGTCGGGACAGCAGTTGCTTTCTATGCTGTTCTGATGGTTATAGTCGGACACGACTGACTATCTCTCTGTCTCTGGACCTTGCGATTGGAATGAACTTGCTCTTTCGCTTCGTCAAGTCTCCACACTCAGCTCTTCAAAGTCTGGCCTTAAAACCCACCTCTTCCCAAAATAGCCTCCCTTGCCTGCCCTTCCTTGTCTACAGTTTTAGAGTTATGCATGCGTGTGAATGACTGGTGCGAAAGCGCTTTGATTTGTCTCTGCACAAGATTCAGCGCTATATAAATACCATTATTATTATTATTATTATTATACTACAGATTAAACGAAATGATGCATGTTCAGAAGACCATCAGTCCATTCTGAAGGGACGTGAACAAGTTGTATTACAAATCATGATCACTGTCACAGAAAATGTATCTCACCTGGATGTATACTTCCAAACAGCAGACTTATTATTCACTAACAAGCAGCAACTGTAGGTCTTTTAAGTCTTTTTAGGGATACATACATAAATAAATATATATATATATATATATATATATACATCAATCTCTCTTTATATATAATATATATATATATATATATATATATATATACACATATATATATATATATATATATATATATATATATATATATATATATGATAGTCAGTCGTGTCCGACTATGACCATCAGAACAGCAGAGGAGGCAACTGCTGTTCCGACTGTTTGGGCTAGAATTTGATTATAGTGGAGAGTGTTTTGCCCAAGTACATCGGGCAAGACGGTTTTAGGACAGTCAGCGTTGGGGATGGTTCCCAAAGGCCAACTAGCCCACAAGGCTGCAGTACTAAGAGCCAGTGCAATTTTGCCTCCTAGTTTGAGAGTCATAGTCCTTCACAAAAAGACTAAGCTGTAAATGGTTTCCCATTGACTGGAGAAACCATTGATAATACAGCTCTCACTTTGCTGTTGGCCCAAATGTAAACTTATGTCAATCTGTGATATAAGCCGAGTGTTGGGCCTTTATATATATATATATATATATATATATATATATATATATATATATATATACACACACACACACACACACACACACAAAACAAATTACTATTTATTTCCATCACTCTCACTATCTCTCTCTCTCTCTCGTTAAACTGACAGCAAAACAAATGCACTCGCAGACACACACAAAATGGTGGTGTTGTAATGTGGCGACGCTCTCGCCCCAACCCGAGACTGAAGGGTAACCTGAATTTCACACGGATGAATCCCC
>NC_134905.1:22169752-22207252 GCF_041734735.1 Babylonia areolata
TTGACTTTCGTTTGTCGTCACGCCTGGTTGACCCTGGGCTGACAACACACTGTACACACTCTGACATCGGTGTGCTGAATGTCAGCACGCCCCCCCCCCTCCCCCCCGAAATCCTCCCACCCCCGGTACAGAATGTCGTCCCAGTACACCCATTGTCCCACCAGTAAAGAGAATGGTATAGAATTCACCCCGGTGCAGACTAGTGTATTGTATTGTAGTGTGACGGGCGCAACAGCCGAGTGGTTAAAGCATTAGACTTTCAATCAGAGGGTCCCGGGTTCGAATCTCGGTGGTGGGTAAAGGGTGGAGATTTTTCCGATCTCCCAGGTCAACATATGTACAGACCTGCTTAGTGCCTGAACCCCCTTCGTGTGTATACACAAGCAGAAGATCAAATACGCACGTTAAAGATCCCGTAATCCATGTCAGCGTTCGCGTGGGTTATGGAAACAAGAACATACCCAGCATGCACAACCCCGAAAGCAGAGTATGGCTGCCTACATGGTGGGGGTAAAAGCGGTCATACACGTCAAAGCCCACTCGTATACAAACGAGTGAACGTGGGAGTTGCAGCCCACGAACGCAGAAGAAGTATTGTATTGTATTGTATTACTTTTTTTTCACAACAGATTATTTCTCTGTGTGAAATTTGGGCTGCTTTCCCCAGGGAGAGCACGTCCCTACACTGACAACGCCATCCTTTTTTGTTGTTTTCCTGCCTGCAGTTTATTTGTTTTTCCTATCGAAGTGGATTTTTTCTATGGAATTTTGCCAGGGACAACCCTTTTGTTGCCGTGGGTTCTTTTACGTGCGCGAAGTGCATGCTGCACATGGGACCTTGGTTTATTGTCTCATCCGAATGACTAGCGTCCAAATCACCACTCAAGGTCTATTATAGGGGGAGAAAATATCGGCGGCTGTGCCGTGATTCGAAGCAGCGCGCTAGATTCTCTCGCTTCCTATGCGGACGTGTTACCTCTAGGCCATCACTCCACAGTACAGATTGTCACCCCGGTACAGCATGTCACTTCTGGACGGTCCATAGTATCACCACAGTATAGAATGTGACCCCTATACAGAATGTCACCCCCATAGAGATTGTCACCCAGGTACAGAATGTCACTTCTGGACGGTATATTGTATCACTGCAATATAGAATGTGACCCATATACAGAATGTCACCCCACAGAGATTGTCACCCCGGTACAGATTGTCACTTCTGGAAGGTACTTAGTATCACCGCAGTATAGAATGTGACCCCTATATAGAATATCACCCCCATAGAGATTGTCATCCAGGTACAGAATGCCACTTCTGGACGGTATATTGTATCACCGCAGTATAGAATGTGACCCCTATACAGAATGTCACCCCCATAGAGATTGTCACCCTGGTACAGAATGGGACCCGTGTACAGATTGACACCCTGGTACAGGATGTCATCCGGTAAAGAATGTCGCCTTCATACAGAATGTGTGTGTGTGTGTGTGTGTGTGTGTGTGTGTGTGTGAATGTGTGTGTGTGTGCGTGCGTGTATGTATGTATATATATATGTGTGTGTGTGAATAGACATTAAACAAAAAAACGAACACACACACACACACACACACACACACGCACACACTCATTACATATCATATCTCCACCCCGCACATCATGCATCAATAAACAACCCCCCCAAAAAAAACAACAACAACAAAACCACAACGAAGACGCATCATGATGCAGTTCAGTGATGTATTTCAACACTATATTCAAGTCATCACCCTCACCCATGTGTAAAATCAACGCGTCCAAAAAGACGGGCGCAATAGCCGAGTGGTTAAAGCGTTGGACTGTCAATCTGAGGGTCCCGAGTTCGAATCACGGTGACGGCGCCTGGTGGGTAAAGGGTGGAGATTTTTACGATCTCCCAGGTCAACATATGTGCAGACCTGCTTTAGTGCCTGAACCCCCTTCGTGTGTATATGCAAGCAGAAGATCAAATACCCACGTTAAAGATCCTGTAATCCATGTCAGCGTTCGGTGGGTTATGGAAACAAGAACATACCCAGCATGCACACCCCCGAAAACGGAGTATGGCTGCCTACAAGGCGGGGTAAAAACGGTCATACACGTAAAAGCCCACTCGTGTGCATACGAGTGAACGCAGAAGAAGAAGAAGAACGCGTCCAATAATGGCATCCAACAACTCTACCTGCAATAGAATCAAAGACACTCAAGCTTCGGACCCAGAACTTGGACGAACCAAACCTACCCCCCAGGTACCTACCTACCTAAAACTGAACGCAGATCATTTGGACTGATAAAGCCTCTCGCAAGGTTTTGAACTCGATGTATATAAACATGTAAAGCCGTGGAAAAGGTTTTGGAATGATAAAAAAAAAGGTTTGGAATGATCAAGCTACACGTAAATGCTCTGTACATTATAAAGCCGGTATTGGTAAAACGTTCTGGAAGATTCGCCGATACAAACTACTAGAAATCTGGCCTGTATTGGTAAAAACGTTTTGCAAAAATCCACCGATGCAAACCACTAGAAATTTGACTGGTCCTGGTGTAATGTCTAAGAATATTCACCTATGTAAACCACTAGAAATTTGGCTGGTATTTTTGTAAAACGTTTTGGAACATTCATCAATACAAATCACTGGAAATCTGACTGGTACTGGTGTAACCTTTAGGAATATTCACTGAAACAAACCACAGGAAATTCGGCTGGTTCTGGTTAAAACAATTTGGAAGATTCACCGATACAAACCACCGGGTATTTTTTAATCGGCATTGGGGAAACGATTTGGAAGATTCATTGATATAATAAATAAATCACTGTAATTTGGCTGACAATGGTGAATCCAATCAGAGGTGAGGGTTCCAGCTTCTCTCAGCTGCCAAAACTATCACTACCACCACCTTTTTGTACAGGTAATTAACCAACATGGCAAAGAAAAAGAAAGAAAAAAACCCGATAATAACTGTGATAGCGTAAGCTTGGCGAGGGCATTAATTTATTAACTCACTCAGTGCGGCCAGTCCTCTCTTCTCCTCTACACAGACCCCTCGGATGTCCAGTGGGTGTCTCAATGACCCAACATTTAGCTTCCGTCGTCAGAATTGTGGTATTCTTTGTCAACATTCACGTCTTCAGTATAAGAGCCTTCGTTTGCAATATTTTGATGATGGTAATTGGGGTGAAACGCTGTTAACGTCGTCTCTTTCGCCGTTCGTATGGAGAGAGTTAAGAGATATCAAGGAATTAGCACATCCTTGCTCACAAGCGCCAAGTTGTAACAAAGTACCCTTGCTGATAGAGGGCTGTGGTTTTGGGATGGATTTAAATTGGATTAAAAAAAAAAAAGAACTGAAACATTAAATGGAATAATTTTGGATCTATTTGTTTGTCCTTTAATTCAGTCAATCAATCACTCAGTAGCAATTCTTTTGTACCGTACCCTTATACACACCACTCGGGTACTCGGCTACGAAAGTGGCGTCGCCGGCACGATTTTGATCCTTGAAAATATCCTTACGACAGGATAAAGAGCCATCACAAGATTGATCCAAAATTATTCCCTTTAAGGTTTCAATTCTTTTATCCAAAGGAAATCCATCCCAAAACCACATCCCTTCACCACCAAGTGTACCTTGTTACAACTTGGCACTGTGAGCAAGGGTGTGCTAATTCTTAATATCTCTAATAATAAATCAAAGCCCCTAGCCAAGCTTACGCTATCACATAATAATAATGGTGAAATTTCAGTACTCTTCATTACTTGCTGTCCCATTGTTTCTCAATTCTCTGTGTACCTCTCCCTCATTGTCTCCAGTTCCACGACGACTATACCAACGTCTGTAACTCTACTGGTGGTGGAGATGCAGCTTGATGGTTTATGCGGCCAACTAGGAAGCAAGGGGTCCCAGGTTCGAATCCTACCAGAGATCTTTCCATCCTCCTCCACCACTGGATCTCAAATGATGGTCTGGATGCTGCTCTTCCCAGTGAGATGACAAACTAAGGGCAACACGTGACCAGCGCGTGTAAAAGATCCCAAGACGACACGAGGGTAGTCGCTGGCAACATTCTGTAGTAGAACCCAGCACTGTGGGAGGGAAGGCGAGAAACGGGCTGACCGGGGGAAAAAAAAAGAAAAGGAAAAATAAATAAATAAAATAAAAAGAAAAATGGTGGCACGCCACCATGGTTATTGGTTCTCCCTGTGAGAGTTGCCTGAGTTCCACACAGAGAATTCTATTCTGATAAGGAAACAGTTCAACACCGTTGTTGCTAACATTTCCAAAACTCTTCCGGTACTTCCACTGCAATCGTAAATACGAATGACTGTGCAGTACTACCGTTACTATTTATTTTACAGATACTGGTGATGTTGAAAATATTAAAACATAGATGTAAATAATAAAAATTAACTCTTTACCAGAACTTTTCCACAAACACACAGACACACACCCTCGAACATGACATATCACTTTCCAATATTAAAACAACAAAAACATTTCAAAATGAGGAATCATAACATCATTACTTTGGGTTGAAAAAAAAACACCTTTAAAAATGCAGTTACTCATGAAACACTTTCTTGAGAAAAAAAAAGAAGAAAAAAAGAAGAAGCCAAATTTGTTGATAAAAACCCCCCCAACCCAAATGAAGCTGAACACATGATAACCCAACAAAATAATAATCGCGGCAGAATTGCATAAATTACTGGCAACAATCAAACAAAACATGGATGATCTTTACAGTCTCTCTGAGTGCGTGAGCCTCTTATGCAAGGACTGTAATGGATTTCATTGTTTTGCGAGAGTGGTGCAGTCAGCTGAATGTGCTTCGGTTTTGGCCAACGCTCAGCTAATATCACAGACTGATATATAAGCCTACAGCTGTCAGCTGAATGTGCTTCGGTTTTCGGTTTTGGCCAACGCTCAGCTAATATCACGGATTGACATTAGCCTACAGCTGTCAGCTGAATGTGCTTCGGTCTTGGCCAATGCTCAGCTTATATCACAGACTGACATAAGCCTACAGCTGAGTGAGAACTGTATGATCAATGGTTTTTCCATTGCAGTGGGAAGTCATTTACTCTTTTGTGAAGGACCATGGCTCTCAAACTGGGAGGTAAATTGCACTGGCTCTTAGTGCTGCAGCCTTGGGGTCTAGTTGGCCTTTGGGAACCATCCCCATCACCGACTTTCCTAAAGCACTATTGGCCGAGAGGGTGGGGATGCAACTTGGGCAAGGCACTCTCCACTATAATAATTGGGACAGCAGCTGTTCTGATGGTAAAAGTCGGACACGACTGGCTATCATATATAAATATGGTCTTGGGTGATATTTGTATTTGCATTTCTTTTTATCACAACAGATTTCTCTGTGTGAAATTCGGGCTGCTCTCCCCAGGGAGAGCACGTCGCTACCCTACAGCGCCACCCATTTTTTTTTTCCTGCGTGCAGTTTGATTTGTTTTTCCTATCGAAGTGGATTTTTCTACAGAATTTTGCCAGGAACAACCCTTTTGTTGCCGTGGGTTCTTCTACGTGCGCTAAGTGCATGCTGTGTATGTGTACATGCCACACTCATGCCATCAGGACACCCAGGATGTACACATCACCAGGGTCAGGAAGGCTGCTGACTGCAGTACTGACCTACTGATGCTACAGAGAAAGAATCTGTCCTCCAACATCACATGGATACAGAAAGGTGGCGTCCATAGAAAGTTGGATGTCAAGACTCGCATCCCTTGAAGTCAGGTAAGCTTTTGTAAGAAGCCTTGCAAATAAGCAGCCTTGCAAATAAGCAGCCTTGCATCACTGACATACCATCACAAACGCTAAAGACGAAGCACGACAAGAAAATGTCCATTTAATAGACGTCAGACAGATACTAGGGAGCCTACGTCAAAGTTATAGAGTTTATGCTTCGCCTGGATATTACAAAAATAAAGGACAGAACAAAAAAAGCAGCCTTGCAAATCAGCAGCCTTTCAAATCAGTTCCTCCACAATCTGCCAAAGAAAAGAGACCCCGAAAAAGCTTAGGGGGAACCTTCAGTGTCACTGTCTACAGCTGTATACGTTTTTTTTAACACCAAAACAAAGGTCATCAGAAACCCGAAAAGGAAGCCACCGGGACTATTATGATGAAAACGTCAAAGAAAAAAAAAAAAAGACAACCTCCAACAGAACAGAAGCTTATGGAATTTGATAGCCGGCTTAACAACAAGCAATCGACCCCCATGAATGACCAAGCTAAGGGGGTAGACCTACCCAGATTTTGGTACCCAAATTGTAAAGCCATGTGTTTTGTTTCTAATGGTCCAATTGCCATGAAACTTGTCAAGAACATGCCAGATACATTACATTTTCCATGCAAAGTTTTTGACAGGTCTGTGATTAATGAAAATAGTGAAAATAAATAACTATCTTAAAATGTTGCGGAAAATGAAGAAAAATTCCTACCGACTTTGGTCCACTCCTCTGAAGAGGGTTTATACAAGCAGTAATTCCTATGTACATGCATATCAACACAGTAAAAATGGTTGGTAGTAATATCTTAGCTCTACTCTCAATGTTCAGTCCACATCTTCCGCCCCGATTTTTGATAAAAAATTTATGGATAGTCATACTAATCACTGATTAAAAACTTTTATTTTTTAGCAGAATTACTCAAATTTACTAAAAACCATTGGTATTGGCCCCTTGTGTCTGCATGCCAAATTTCAAAGCAATAGGATAACATTTAGTGAAAATATGATGTCTGACGTAAACATATGCGTGAAAAAACACAAACTTTTGTAGATAAATTATTTATTTTCTCTATTTTCATTAATCACAGACCTATCAAAAACTTTGCACGGAAAATGTCATGTATTTGGCATGTTCGTGCCAAGTTTCATGGCGACTGGACCATTCGAAACAAAACACATGGCTTTACAATTTGGGTACCAAAATCTGGGTAGGTCTTCCCCCTTAATCCAGCACCTCCAGAGCAAATCTCAAACAGAGCTCTGCAAGGATGCAAGATCAACATTGGGGAGACAAAAAGCTGCTGAACTGCATATGCACGCTAACGAAAACAAGAGCGAAACTTTCTTTGCTGGATTCAAAAGACAGTCCATAGTCCTTCCTCGTGACACTGCGTCACTCTGCTGATGGTGTTGCACTGACAGTTTCAGTTTCAGTTTCAGTATCAGTAGCTCAAGGAGGCGTCACTGCGTTCGGACAAAACCATATACGCTACACCACATCTGCCAAGCAGATGCCTGACCAGCAGCGTAACCCAACGCGCTTAGTCAGGCCTTGAAAAAAAGTGCGTCGGCCGGGAATCGAACCCGGATCGACTGCTTGGAAGGCAACCATGCTAACCGTTACACCACCAAAGTCAGGAAAGCTGCAGTGCAACACTGGGCTCGTCATTCCAATCACCTGCTGAAGACAAGGAAAACTCTTGCAAGCAAGTCTTTGCAAATCACTTCCAAAATCTGCCACAGGAAAGAGAAACAGTTAGAAAGTTCGGGAAACATCCAGAGGGGTACTGTCCTTGTGAAAGACGTCAAGACAAGGAAAACTCTTGCAAGCAAGTCTTTGCAAATCACTTCCAAAATCTGCCACAGGAAAGAGAAACAGTTAGAAAGTTCGGGAAACATCCAGAGGGATACTGCCCCCGTGAGAGACGTCAAGACAAGGAAAACTCTTGCAAGCAAGTCTTTGCAAATCACTTCCAAAATCTGCTACAGGAAAGAGAGACAGTGAGAATGTTCAGAAAGCTCGGGAAACATCCAGAGGGGTACTGTCCTTGTTAGAGACGTCAAGACATGGAAAACTCTTGCAAGCAAGTCTTTGCAAATCACTTCCAAAATCTGCTACAGGAAAGAGAGACAGAAAGTTCAGAAAGTTCGGGAAAAATCCAGGGATACTGTCCTTGTTAGAGACGTCAAAACAAGGAAAACTCCTGCAAGCAAGTCTTTGCAAATCACTTCCAAAATCTGCTACAGGAAAGAGAAACCCTGAGAATGTTCAGAAAGTTCGGGAAACATCCAGAGGGGCATTGTCCTTGTTAGAGACGTCAAGACATGGAAAACTCTTGCAAGCAAGTCTTGCAAATCATTTACAAAATCTGCTACAGGAAAAAGAAACCCTGAGAAGGTTCAGAAAGTTCGGGAAACATCCAGAGGGGCACTGTCCTTGTTATAGACGTCAAGACAACGAAAACTCCTGCAAGCAAGTCTTTGCAAATCACTTCCAAAATCTGCCACAGGAAAGAGAAACAGTTAGAAAGTTCGGGAAACATCCAGAGGGGTACTGTCCTTGTGAGAGACGTCAAGACAAGGAAAACTCTTGCAAGCAAGTCTTTGCAAATCACTTCCAAAATCTGCCACAGGAAAGACAGACAGTGAGAATGTTCAGAAAGTTCGGGAAACATCCAGAGGGGCATTGTCCTTGTTAGAGACGTCAAGACAAGGAAAACTCTTGCAAGCAAGTCTTTGCAAATCACTTCCAAAATCTGCCACAGGAAAGAGAAACCCTGAGAATGTTCAGAAAGTTCGGGAAACATCCAGAGGGGCATTGTCCTTGTTATAGACGTCAAGACAACGAAAACTCTTGCACGCAAGTCTTTGCAAATCACTTCCAAAATCTGCTACAGGAAAGAGAGACAGTGAGAATGTTCAGAAAGTTCGGGAAACATCCAGGGACACTGTCCTTGTGAGAGACGTCCTATTTTTCCCCTTTTTTTGCAGATGACCATGTCTGCAAAAACTTACTTGATCCCTCTGTGACTGAAAGGATGTAGAAATCCCGTGCAGCCATTCAAGAACACGCGGGTTTTTTTTTTTTTTTTTTAAGAAGGTATGGAACGCTACCACCCCTGTGACAAAAGGGGGTTAGGGGTGGAGCCCACATTTGAGGAATGCCACACAAGCTAAGGAGACTGCATCCGGCCTGCTACAGCAGCCACACACGCTAGATTCTGTAACCTCTGCAAGTCAGACCGCGGGCTGAAATCCTATCTTCAGTGTCTGTCACCATGTCATCGTTTACGGCTGATCTTCGCGGAGTGAAGGTGTACAAGTGAATGTGGGTGAGTATGTGTGATCGTCGGTCATGTCCGACTATGACCATCAGGACAGCAGAGGTGGCAACTGCTGTCCGGACTATCTGGGGTTGAGTTTGATTATAGTGGAGAGTGTCTTGCTCCGAGTTACATCCCCACTCTCTCGGCCAGGGGGGATTTGGTGCATATCTATGTTTATATTCATTATGCTGATGTATGAATGAGTCTATGGTAGGAGAGTGGTGGGATATTGGAGGGTGGTGGGTGTTGTAGGAATGAATTTGGGGAAGACGAAAATCACATCATTTCTTGCCCTCACAATTCTATCTATCTATCTATTTATCTAGATAGATAGATAGATAGATAGATAGATAGATATACACACACGTTACAATTCTATCTTAATATCTGTCTATCTAGATAGATAGATAGATAGGTAGATAGATAAGATATACACACAAGTTTTTTTCATTTAACTGAAACTCTGCAGCTAATGCTTAGAACACAACACACTCAAAGTATATATCCATTCAAAATAAGTCTTCATATTCATGTTCAAGGCAATAAAAACAAAAACAAAACAAAAAACAAAAAACAACAACAAGAACACATTTAATCAATTACCCGCTGAATCAAGACAGAACACAGCTGACTGTGGATTTATTCAAACGTTTTGTCATGCTGCGCCACAATAACTGGAATGGCAAAGAAGCTGAATGAATCAAAACCAAGACAGTATGTGTTCTGAACGTTCTCTGTTCTGATATGTCAGAATTGCAGGATAAAGCCTTCTGTTCAAAAGACAAACTGACAACCCTCCCACCCCCCAAAAAAACAACAACAAAAAAACACCCAAACCCAAATAAATAAATAAACAGAAACCCATAACTTAGGGAAGACTAGTGGCATGACGTAACACGACTCTCTTCGTCCAGCAGAAAACCACCAGAGCATCTTTTAAACTCAACGCCACGCCTGAACACATGTCAACAGTCATTGCATAAATTATAATAATAATAATGATCATGATCACAACACAACAGCATGCAACCCATTCAAACTTTTTTTTTTTTTTCTTGTCTTCAACGAAAATCAGCAGAAACCATGAAACAGGTCGCCCCTCCCTCCTCACGCCCCCCTCCGTCCCCCTCAACATCCCTACCCCCCTACACACACACATCCCCCTTCTCACTGCAATGCTGTCCACATGGACTGTATTCACTGTTAACCAGTATCAGTAGCTCAAGGAGGTGTCACTGCGTTTGGACAAATCCGTATACGCTACACCAACACCTGCCAAGCAGATAGATGTCTGACCAGCAGCGTAACCCAGCTGTCGCCAGTAACATAAAAATATACAGATGCAAAATATAACCAGAAAATAGAAAACACAGAATACATAGGTTGGTTGTTCTTTTTTTCTTCTCTCTCTCTCTTTTTTTTTTCTTCTTCTCTCTCTCTCTCTCCAAAAAAAATGGCGTAAGTGGAGTGATGGCCTAGAGGTAACACGTCCACCTAGGAAGCGAGAGAATCTGAGCGCGCTGGTTCGAACCACGGCTCAGCCGCTGATATTTTCTCCCCCTCCCCTAGACCTTGAGTGGTTGTCTGGACGCTAATCATTCGGATGAGACGATAAACCGAGGTCCCGTGTGCAGCATGCACTTAGCGCACGTAAAAGAACCCACGGCAACAAAAGGGTTGTTCCTGGCAAAATTCTGTAGAAAAATCCACTTCGATTGGGAAAACAAATAAAACTGCACGCAGGAAAAAAAATACAAAAAAATGGGTGGCGCTGTAGTGCAGCGACACGCTCTCCCTGGGGAGAGCAACCCGAATTTCACACAGAGAAATCTGTTGCGATGAAAAGAAAAACAAATACAATAATCAATTGTGATACATCAATCTGCTGACTGTCAGTGTTGCCCCCCTTAAAGTCTTAACTCCCGAGAGCAAGGTTTCGGTTGCGCATGCGCACTAGAGCCTATCCATAAAAGGGAAAGGGGAGGAGTTTATCTATAAAAAGCGCGAGCACGTGTCCGGTAGGTTAGTAGATCGTCATATTTCTCTCCGTTTGCATGTTTTACAAACAATGTGGTCGTTTACGGTTGCCAACGTCGAGGGGCTGTCTGCATGCTTTCCAATTCTCACCGGACAGTACCACGTGCTGGTGCTATTTTTATCTGACAGACACGTCTAGCGCAAACACAAACGGCTCTAGCTCCGCCCCTTTTCTCTGCATTCAAATTTTGTATTACGTGTAGCTGACACATTTTGTACTTTCCAAAGTCAATTCAGGTCTAGATTGGAAGCTGCTAGGCAAATCTCGCTCTCTGCCATAAATGAAGCCAAACCGTAGCTTTATTAGGCTTTTATTTTGAATAAACCTTCACCGACGTCACAGTGTCAGACTCTGGTGAGAAACTGGCCTGATTCAAATCGCCCGCCATTTATAGTCCGGTTCAGGCTTTAAGAGACCAGACCAGTCTGACACTGATAACCCTCTCTGTACTGTGCAGTGGAACAACATGCTTTTATTTTATTTAATTTTTTTCACACTGAACTTGTCATGAGCGTGAGGCTCTGACTGCTTCGAATCAAATCATACTGCTCAAACGTGTGTGTGTGTGTGTGTGTGTACAGTGCATGCATGTGTGAGTATGCACAAGTTTTTATATTGATATGCACTTGTATGTATCCTAATTTCTACTGTATCTGTGTATCATTTTCGTTTTATGCTGGAAATGGTTCTCTCATTTTCCCAAAACATTTTCATGCCTGGAAATGGTTCTCTCATTTTCCCAAAACATTTTCATGCCTGGAAATAGTTCCCTCATTTCCCCAAAACATTTTCATGCCTGGAAATGGTTCCCTCATTTCCCCAAAACATTTTCATGCCTGGATATGGTTCCCTCATTTCCCCAAAACGTTTCCAGCCCTGGAAATAGTTCCCTCATTTCCCCAAAACGTTTTCATGCCTGGAAATGGTTCCCTCATTTCCCCAAAACGTTTTCATGCCTGGAAATGGTTCCCTCATTTTCCCCGAAACTTTTCCAGCCTGGAAATGGTCCTCTCTTTATAAAAAACAAAACAAAAAAACCCAACAAAAACACAACTTTTTCCAGCCCTGGAAATGGTTCTCTCATTTCCCAAAAACATTTTCATGCCTGGAAATGGTTCCCTCATTTAAAAAAACAAACAACCCCCCCCAAAAAAACCCAAAACAAAAAAACCCCACCTTTTCCAGCCCTGGAAATGGTCCTCTCATTTCCCCCCAAAACTTTTCCCCAGCCCTGGCCGAAACTTCTCATTTCTCTAAGACTTTTCCCAGACTGTGTAATTATGAACCCTGTGAGAGAAGAAAATGGTTTTGTGTGGTTTTACTGTGACCATACCGTCAGCTGCCATAGTGTGCACGTGGTAACCGTCTCATACCCCCCCCCCCCCCCCAGCCCATGCCTCCCCCCGCTTCCTAGCTTATGCTACCAGCACCATGAGGTGAAGACAAGGACAGCAGGCATTCCCAAACAAAGCACTTCATCAACTACAGGATGATGATGATGATGATGATGATAATGGTCACAGCAATTTCTTCACAAAGGAAAGCCATGCCTCGATGTCAGAAAAGATGACGGAGATAATGACGATGATGATGGCAGATACTTAGGTTTTTTTTTTCTTTTTATTATTCCTGTTGCTTGCGGTCCAGCCAACAGCACATGGCCACACAAATGCTCAACCGTGTCAAGGCAAAACCGTCACATCTACATAAAAACAACTAAGACAAACCCACATAACACACTTAATAATAAAAATAATAATAATAATAATGGTATTTATATAGCGCTGGATCTTGTGCAGAGACAAATCAAAGCGCTTTCGCACCAGTCATTCACACGCATGCATAACTCTAATACTGTAGAAACTAAAGACAAGGAAGGGCAGGCAAGGGAGGCTATTTTGGGAAGAGGTGGGTTTTGAGGCCAGACTTGAAAGAGCTGAGAGTGGAGACTTGACGAAGCGAAAAAGGAAGTTCATTCCAATCGCAAGGTCCAGAAACAGAGAAAGAACGGCGGCCAACAGTCGAGTGTTTGAATCTGGGTATGCGTAAACAGAGTGGATCCGAGGCCGATCGTATCCTAACCATTTAGCTCTTTATGGCAAATAAGACTAGGTCATGCTGAGGATGCCAGCTATTTCCGCTTAATTTCTCATCCCCAGATTACAAAAAAAAAAACACCCAAAAAACCACCAAAAAACAAAAAAACGAAAAAAAAAGGGAAAAAACCAATACTTCAAAGTCAAACAAAAAATATATTAAAAAAGGTCATATAGGCAAATACCACCGCAGAATGGGCAGCTAGTGCCCATCCCAGTGTTTACATCTCACTACCTAATCGCCAGAGCAAAACAGCACACAGATAGTACATCATAAGACTGCGGAAAAGAAAAAAGAAAAAAAAAAAATGTCAAGGCTTGTTTGAAAAAAGAAAAGGGAAAGGACAGGGAAGGCAGAAAAAAAGGAGACAACAGTGAAGAAAGAAAATAAGGCAGAAACAAAGAGAGAAATAGAAAAGTGGAAATTTCTAGCACAGACATTCCAGAAGGTGGGGATGCTATTCATACTGAAAGACCCCTGGTATCCACACGGCATAGGGAATCTCCTCACTACCAGCAGAATGACAGTGATGATAATCATGACGATGATGATGATGATGATGACTGTAATGACTGCAGTCTCTTCACATGAAAGCCCAATGAGCAAGTCTAGGTTTATGGAGGTGATGGCCAAAAGCAAGCAACGTAACACTGAGCAGAATCAACCACCATTATGTTAATACTGCCCCCCAAAATTCATGACCACAGCAACGATGCAAACATCTTCATGTCACATCGTCCTAAAGATAACAACCATGACAATGCGGAAACCATCCTTATGTTACATCATCACAAAATAATTAACAACCATGACAATGCCACAACAATCTTTATGTTTCATGCATCATCCTAAATTAACCATCACTACAATATTTTACAACATTCTAAATCAATTAAGATGATACTGGAACGACGGGCGCAATAGCCGAATGGTTAAAGCGTTGGACTTTCAATCTGAGGGTCCCGGGTTCGAATCTCGGTGACGGCGCCTGGTGGGTTAAAGGGTGGAGATTTTTCCGATCTCCCAGGTCAACATATGTGCAGACCTGCTAGTGCCTGAACCCCCTTCGTGTGTATACGCAAGCAAAAGATCAAATACGCATGTTAAAGATCCTGTAATCCATGTCAGCGTTCGGTGGGTTATGGAAACAAGTACATACCCAGCATGCACACCCCCGAAAGCGGAGTATGGCTGCCTACATGGCGGGGTAAAAACGGTCATACACGTAAAAGCCCACTCGTGTATATACGAGTGAACGTGGGAGTTGCAGCCCACGAACAAAGAAGAAGAAGAAGAAGAAGATACTGGAACCATCTTTATTCTGCATCATTTCATGTCAACAACTATAACAATAATAAAGCCATCTTTTGGTTACACTGTCCAAAATGAACAACCTCGACAAAGCTGAAACCACCTTCATGTTACATAATCCTAAACTGGCTACCATTACAATTCAACAATCATCATCATATCACATTATTCCAAATTAGCAGCCTCAACAATACTGCAACCGCCTTTATGTTACATGATCCTAAATTAACAACCATAAAAATTCAACAACCATCGAGTCATTACACTGACATGATCCCAAATTAACAACCATAAAAATTCAACAACCGTCAAGTCATTACGTTGTCCCGAAATAGCAACCATGACAAAACAGCAACCATCTTTATGTTGTGTTATCCTAAATTAACCAGGACAACCACCTTTAATTCACACCATACCAAACTAACAACAATGAAAATTCTTTAACCTTCTTTACGTAAGATCATCCTGATCTAATGAGGACAATACTGTAACCATTTTCATGTTACATCATCCCAAACTGACAGCAATAACAATTCGACAAACCATCTTTATGTTACATCATCCTGAATTAACCCATGACAATATCGCAACCATCTTCAAGTTATAATAAAACTTATATTGTCCCAAATCAACAACAATTGTGCAACCGTTTTCATATTACACTATACCAAATCAACAACCATGACAATTGTGCAACCGTTTTTATACTACATTTTCCCAAATCAACAACCATGACAATTGTGCAACCGTTTTCATATTACACTATACCAAATCAACAACCATGACAATTGTGCAACCGTTTTTATGCTACATTGTCCCAAATCAACAACCATGACAATTGTGCAACCGTTTTTATACTACATTGTCCCAAATCAACAACCATGACAATTGTGCAACCGTTTTTATGCTACATTGTCCCAAATCAACAACCATGACAATTGTGCAACCGTTTTTATGCTACATTGTCCCAAATCAACAACCATGACAATTCTGCAACCATCTTCATGTTACATCAACCAAAATTAACCGCGACAATACCACAACCATTTTATATGTTACATCATGCCAAATCAATAACTGTGACAAACTACAGCTATCTTTATGTTACGTCATCATAAATCAGCCATAACTGTACCGCATCCGTCTTACTGTTACATCGTCCCAAAATTAACAACTACGACAGTTCTCTTTCAGACACTGTAATTGTGTGCGGGGTCATTGTGTGTGTGTTTATGTTTTTTCTTCTTTCGTGTTGCATGATATTGAAAACGATGGATAATGCCATCGGGAAGATCTGTTATAAGGAAATGGAAAAAAAAAGGAAATGAAAATAAAGAAGAGAGAGGAAAAAAAAAAGATAACAGAAAGAAAGGAGAAAAATGATGACGGAAGAAAAAGAAAGGAAAAAAAAAAACCAAAAAAAAAAAACCAAACAAAACCCCGAAAATCTTCCATGGATGCTGAGACAGCCCTGCACATTTGCGGAACTTGAACGCATCCTCTGATTTCTCCTAAAAAAACAAAAACAAAAAAACCAAAAAAAAACCCCAACAACTATGACAGTTCTGCAACTGTCTTTGTGTTACACTGTCCTATATTAACCATAACAATACTGCAAACCAGCAGTACTGACAGTGCTACAAAAGAAGCCGTACTTTGTTTTTTATAGGTGTATCGTACTGTATTGTATCGTATCGTATTGTATCGTATCGTATTGTATTGTACTGCTTTGATAATAAACTGAAAGAAAGGGGAGGGGTGGGAGGGTGGGGAGAGTGGTAAAACAATGCAACAAATTACCAAATTACTTGTCGGTGACATATCTTAAAGCCGCATACCAAAACGATAAAGCTCTCGATAAAACACAACCCAACATGTCTATCTACGCAAACCTATTCTCATATCCGCCCCCGCAACTAAACAAAAGATTACAAAGCTAAAACATAATCTACCCAGTTCCCAAACATAAATGCATTATCGCACACACATAAACTTAAAAAAAAAGAAAAAAAAAAGAAAAAAAAAGAATGCACACACAAAAAGTATCACCTCTTAACAGGCAAAAACAACTAAGACATCCATTGTTGAACTTCAACATTTCATACTTCATTCCTAAAATTAACTTGTTCATAAACAACAAACAACACCACTTAAAAAAAAGAAATCCCCACAAAAAAACAAAACAATAAAAGAACATGACAAATAAACCGACAACACATTTCGTCAAAACCCCATTCTCAGCCAACAACAAACAGATGACACCAGAATGAACCACCAAAGTGACAGACATAAGACCTCAAAGAACGTGAACACAGCGAGCGGTTTCTCCTATCATGTGGATTAATTAATTCATCAAGTCGGTGACCACTGTCTTGATCAACTGTTTCAGTTCTAGTTTAATTAACTTAGTTTAAAACCAGCAACATACCTACAGACTGCAACCCCAAACAAAACTTAGTTTACTCTGTCATCAAAAACATTTATAGTTTAATCAACTTAGTTTAAAACCAGCAGCGCACCCTCAGTCCTATACAGACTGCAAACCCTTTGTTTTTACTCTGTCCTCAAAAACATTTATCAATGATTATCATGTTAATTCAAATATTTCAACTCTAGTTTAATTAACTTAGTTTAAAACCAGCAGCATACCTTCAGTCCTATACAGACTGCAACCCCAAACAAAACTTTGTTTTTACTCTGTCATCAAAAACATTTATCCATGATTACTGTGTTAATTCAACTGTTTTCAATTCTAGTTTATATTAACTAGTTTAAAACCAGCAGTATACTTTCAGTCCTATACAGACTGCAACCCCAAACAAAACTTTGTTTTTACTCTGTCATCAAAAACATTTATCCATGATTACTGTGTTAATTCAACTGTTTCTCAACTCTAGTTTGATTAACTTACTTTAAAATCAGCAGCATATTCTCTGTCTTCTGCAGACTTCAACCCCAAAACAAAACTTTCTTCTTACTCTGTCATCAAAAATATTTATTGGTAATTACTGTGTTAATTCAACTGCTTTCAACTCTAGCTTAATCAACTTACTTTAAAATCAGCAGCATATCTTCAGATGTCTACAGACTGCAACCCCAAAACAAAACTTTCTTTTTACTCTGTCATCAAAAATATTTATTGGTAATTACTGTGTTAATTCAACTGCTTTCAACTCTAGTTTAATCAACTTACTTTAAAATCAGCAGCATATCTTCAGTTGTCTACAGATTGCAACCCCAAAACAAAACTTTCTTTTCACTCTGTCATCGAAAATATTTATTGATAATTACTGTGTTAATTCAACTGCTTTCAACTCTAGTTTAATCAACTTACTTTAAAATCAGCAGCATATCTTCAGTTGTCTACAGACTGCAACCCCAAAACAAAACTTTCTTTTTACTCTGTCATCAAAAATATTTATTGATAATTACTGTGTTAATTCAACTGCTTTCAACTCTAGTTTAATCAACTTACTTCAAAATCAGCAGCATATCTTCAGTTGTCTGCAGACTGCAACCCCAAAACAAAACTTTCTTTTTACTCTGTCATCGAAAACATTTACCCAGTATTTTTTTTTTTCATGACTGTAATCCAAGAAGTATATTTCATATTTTTGGCATGACTTTACCCAGGAAATTTCTGATCCAATCCTATTATAACTCACTTTATAACAAGCAAGCAACCGAAAAAAACAATGAAAACAAACAAACACTGTTATAACTCACTTTATAACAAGCAAGTAGCAGAAAAAAACCCCAATGAAAACAAACAAATAAACAGAAAACAACTACAGATACATATGCTGATGAACATCCCAATAAATAGACAAATAAATCAACCCACAAGTGAAAGAAAGCGGCAGCACCAATCATTGGAATTCACTTGGAATGACTTCATGAACACTTGGAATGACTACACCAACACTCATATATAGAAAAAAA
Source organism: Babylonia areolata (assembly GCF_041734735.1). Taxonomy (NCBI): domain Eukaryota; kingdom Metazoa; phylum Mollusca; class Gastropoda; order Neogastropoda; family Buccinidae; genus Babylonia; species Babylonia areolata. The sequence continues at coordinate 22,188,225 of NC_134905.1, forward strand.
AAAAAAAAAAAAAAAAGAGAAAAAAAAAAAGACTGAAGCAAAACAAACAGCCCTCCAAATCCATTAAAAAAAAAAAAAGAAGAAGAAAAAAAAAGAAAAAGAATTAGATCACAGTTGACCCATAACGAAAAAAAAAAGTCAGTCAGCCAGCCAGCTACGAAGTCCTACAACTCTTCATCGTCAGACAACTCTGGGGCGCTGAGACTTGCAGAGTAGCGGCCCCTCTTCCTGGGTGGACTGGCAAAGTCGGAGGAAGGGGAAGGGGGCTCGTCCCCGGAGCCGATGGGGGTCGGAGAGATGGCGCGCCCGATGCGCATTGTGTTCTCCGTGAACCACTTGTTCTAAAAAAAAAAAAAAAAAAAAAAAAAAAAAAAAAAAAAAATTGATCAAGTACACGTTATCAATATAGTTGTTGGTAGAGTCTTGCTACTGATTTTTTTTTTTTTTAATTGGGTGTTAGTTTTTGACAAGCACACGTAAGATAGTTGGTATATTCTCGCTTCTGAATTAAAAATATATTTTTTAATTGGGTGTTAGTTTTTGACAAGCACACGTAAGATAGTTGGTAGAGTCTCATTTATGAATTTTTAAAAATGTATCTATTTATTTATTTTTTTGATTGGGTGTTAGTTTTTGACAAGCACACGTAAGATAGTTGGTAGAGTCTTGGTTCTGTATTTTTTTAAAAATTTTTTTAATTGGGTGTTAGTTTTTGACAAGCACACGTAAGATAGTTGGTAGAGTCTTGCTTCTGTATTTTTTTAAAAATTTTTTTAATTGGGTGTTAGTTTTTGACAAGCACATGTAAGATAGTTGGTAGAGTCTCACTTCAGATTTTTTACATATATTTTCTTTTAATTGGGAGTTAGTTTTTGACAAGCACACATAAGATAGTTGGTAGAGTCTCACTTCTGTTGTTTTTTGTTTTTGTTTTTTTTAATTGGGTGTTAGTTTTTGACAAGCACACATAAGATAGTTGGTAGAGTCTCGCTTCTGTATTTTTTTTTTCTCTTTTAATTGGGTGTTAGTTTTTGACAAGCAAACATAAGATAGTTGGTAGAGTCCCACTTCTGAATTCTTTTCTCTCCTTAATTGGGTGTTAGTTTTTGACAAGCACATGTAGGATAGTTGTTGGTTGAATTTTGCTTCTGAATCTTTCTTTTTTGATTGGGTGTTAGTTTTTGACAAGCACATGTAAGATAGTTGGTAGTCTCACTTCAGATTTTTTACATATATATTTTTTTTAATTGGGTGTTAGTTTTTGACAAGCAAACGTAAGATAGTTGGTAGAGTCCCACTTCTGAATTCTTTTCTCTCCTTAATTGGGTGTTAGTTTTTGACAAGCACGTGTGAGATTGTTAGTAGAGTCTCACTTCTGATTGTCGACCAACCAAACAAAGAAAACAAAGCCACCCGCCACTGACCAGTTTCCCGTCCTTGCCGAACATGTCGACAAAGTTGCCGGTATGTGTGTGTGTGTGTGCCTCTGTGTGTGCATGCATCTGTATGTGTGCATGAGTGTGTATATGTGTGGACAAAAACCAACCAACCAACCAAACAAATAAACAAAAAAAACAAAGCCACCCGCCACTGACCAGTTTCCCTTCCTTGCCGAACATGTCGACAAAGTTGCCGATATGTGTGTGTGTGTGTGTGTGTGTGTGCGCGTGTGTCTGTGTGTGTGCATGCATCTGCATGTGGGCATGAGTGTGTACACGTGTGGACAAAAACCAACCAACCAACCGACCAACCAACCAAACAAATAAAAAACAAAGCGACCCGCCACTGACCAGTTTCCCTTCCTTGCCGAACATGTCGACAAAGTTGCCGATATGTGTGTGTGTGTGTGTGTGTGTGTGTGCACGCGTGTGTCTGTGTGTGTGCATGCATCTGCATGTGTGCATGACTGAGTACACATGTGGTTTCAGTTTCAGTTTCAGTAGCTCAAGGAGGCGTCACTGCGTTCGGACAAATCCATATACGCTACACCACATCTGCCAAGCAGATGCCTGACCAGCAGCGTAACCCAACGTGCTTAGTCAGGCCTTGAGAAAAAAAAAAAGAAAAGAAAAAAAAAAGGTGAATAAATAACAGATAAGCGTACATAAATAAGTAAATAAATAAATAAATAAATAATAATTATAATATAAAAAAGGTATTAGTAGTAGTAGTAGTAATAATAATAAATAATTTTTTTTTTTTTTTTTTTTTTTTTACACATGTGGGCAAAAACGAACGAACCGACCAACCAACCAAATACCAAACAAAGAAAGCGACCCGCCACTGACCAGTTTCCCGTCCTTGCCGAACATGTCGACAAAGTTGCCGATGAACTCTTTGCTCTTCTCCTCCCACTTGTGCAGGAGGAGGTTACCCCGGTCCTTGGACTCCTTCCAGGCCGACATGAGTTCCTTCCCTTTGTCCTTCAGCTTCTCCTCCAGCTTGGCGTAGTTCTCGCGGATCTTCAGCCGCTTGGCCTGCAACACGAGCAGCACGTCCACTGTTTTTTTTTTTTTTTTTGTTTTTGTTTTTTTGCTGCCCCATCATCTGTACCGTTTCAGTGGCATTTACTCCCACGCCGCTCATTTAGATTCCCCCATACACGGCCACACCCGGGTTCGGCCGTCGTAGTTCCAGCGTCGGCAGTCCACAGGGAACCATCGATGTTAGGTCGCTAGGAGGCCACACACCAGAGGAGACCCTGCACTGCTGCTGAGTCACTTCGGTGGTGTTCAGTGGTGCCTGTTCTGTTTTAACGTACTTAGGACACCACCTACTAAGCCCCCTACTAACGACAATAATGGCTTAGTCGCGGAGCCAGACTGAGTGGAGACCGCCACCACGTCTCTCAAACAACAGCCCTCTATGAATCTGCCGACACTGACGACATTCACAAGACTCACCCCAAGCACGGAAGTGGAGGGGTATCAAAACTGAGGTCACCATGAGAGCAGGGCATGAAAGGCCACAGACTTTGAGACTATTTTGTTTCTATTGATGACGATGAAGGAGGAGGATGACGATGATGATGACGATGTTGCTATGGAGGTCCACTGGTTTTTTGTTTTTTTTGTATTGGTATTTGTACTCGCTCTATTTTTGACTCACTTGTGTAGCGGGTCATTGATGATCTGTCTGGCTGGGTTGTGCTCAGCTTGACGCGTGTAGGTAGCTGACCAGATGACGGTCAAGGATTCCCTCCACCATCAGAGAAGATCAAATTCAGCTTGACTTACAGTCGTTTTTTTGTATTGTGTTTCTCTTTTTGTTACAGCAGATTTCTCTGTTTGAAATTCGGATTGCTCTACCCAGAGTATAAACTGATTAAAGGAAAATAAGAAGTTATAACATATTACCTAACAAATCTCTATATCAGCTCACAAATCTCTACATTAATTCACAAATCCCTTCGATACAAATTTTTGACTCACTTGTGTAAACAAAGTGAGTCTACGTTTTAACCCGGTGTTCGGTTGTCTGTGTGTGTGTGTGTGTGTGTGTGTCCGTGGTAAACTTTAACATTTTTTCTGCAAATACTTTGTCAGTTGACACCAGATTAGGCATAAAAATAGGAAAAATTCAGTTCTTTCCAGTCATCTTGTTTAAAACAATATTGCACCTCTGGGATGGGCACCAAAAAAAAAAAAAAGAAAAAAAGAAGAAAAAAAGAAAAAGAAGAAGCTTAATTATATGCAAACTGCATTTACTGTTATATTTATATTTTTTGTATACTCTAAACTTGGCACTTTGATCTGATATTCTGACCCAACAACAAGAGCAGTCATTATTATCATTTTTTGTTCAAACAGGAACTTCTTTTGCTAAGCATGGAAGTTTTATTTATTTTGCAAACGTTTTGGTGCAGAGTGTAGAAAAGGGAAATTACTCTGTAATTAATGCTAGGGGACTTAATTTGCTTTAAACTGATCTTTCTCATCTTAAACATTACATTTTGAAATTATACTCGATACATATCACAAGTGAGTCTTGAAAGCCTTGCCTCTCTTGTTATTTTTTTTGTGTGGTCACAACAGATTTCTCTGTATGAAATTCGGGCTGCTCTCCCCCACCCAGGGAGAGCGTGTCGCTACACTGACAGCGCCACCCCGCACCCCCACCCTTTTTTTTTCCTGCCTGCAATTTTATTTGTTTTCCTATCGAAGTGGATTTTTCTTACAGAGTTTTGCCAGGGACAACCCATTCGTTGCCGTGGGTTCTGTAACGTGCGCTAAATGCATGCCTGCACACGGGACCTCGGTTTATCGTTTCATCTGAATGACTAGCGTCCACACCACCACTCTAGGTCTTGTGGAGGGGGAGAAAATACTGGCGACTGCCTGTGTGATTCGAACCAGCGCGCTGAGATTCTCTCGCTTCCTAGGCGGACGCTGTTACCTCTAGGCCATCACTCCACTATCGTGAGCTGCTTGGCCTCGACGGGCGCAATAGCCGAGTGGTTAAAGCGTTGGACTGTCAATCTGAGGGTCCCGGGTTCGAATCACAGTGACGGCGCCTGGCGGGTAAAGGGTGGAGATTTTTACGATTTCCCAGGTCAACATATGTGCAGACCTGCTAGTGTCTGAACCCCCTTCGTGTGTATATGCAAGCAGAAGATCAAATACGCACGTTAAAGATCCTGTAATCCATGTCAGCGTTCGGTGGGTTATGGAAACAAGAACATACCCAGCATGCACACCCCCGAAAACGGAGTATGGCTGCCTACATGGCGGGGTAAAAACGGTCATACACGTAAAAGCCCACTCGTGCGCATACGAGTGAACGCAGAAGAAGAAGAAGAAGAAGAAGAAGAAGAAGAAGAGCTGCTTGGCCTGAAATATGAACAGCACCCCCCCTGGTGGAGGTGACTGAGGAGGGCTGCGTTTAGGTTTTTGTTATTCGCTTTCTGTGTCAATCAATCAGTCTTACGTCACACACGCACACACACTTATACACACATACATACACTCACACACACACAGACACACACACACTCACACCTACACATCCACACCACACACACACACACATACAGACACACACAAACACACACACACACAAACACACACACTGACACACCCACACACACACATACAAACACACACACACACACACACGCAAGCACACACACAAACAACACACACACAGAGACACAGACACACACACAGAGACACACACAGACACACACAGAGACACAGACAAACACACACACACAAACAACACACACACAGACACACAACACACACAAACATACACACACACCCATACACACACACAAATACACACGGAAAAAGAAAAAGAGAGCTAGAGGTGAACAAAAAATATATCTAAAAAAAAAAAAAAAAAAAAAAAAAAAATATATATATATATATATATATATACTTACCTTTGGTTTTGGCCGAAATGGGAAACAAGATGGAGGAGATTTAGAACACAGTCCACAAAACATCTCTCTCTTCTGACTTTGCTTCTCTTTTCAATTCTTGATTCTCAGTTTCCTTTACAACTAACTTTCAGCTGGTTTGTTTCTTTAGTAATTTTGTTTTGTTGCTCTCTTTGTTTTTTGGGTGGGGAGTGAAACCCCCCCAAGTCACACACACAGCGGCGTGGCGTATCAGACAATCAAATCATGAACATGACTTAAAAAAAGAAAAAAAAAAAAGCCAAATAACAGCAGCCCCCAAAAAGTGACCTTCTTATATATGCCCTAATTAATGAAAGCTTCCGTCAGAAACACGGTTTTTTTTGTTTGTGTTTTTTTGTGTGTTTTTTTAAATACTAAAATGATATCATCACACCATCTGTATATGTGCTCTAAATGTAACAACAAGAAAAAACAAAACAAAAACAAAACAAAAAAAAACAACTATGCTTTGTCCATAAAAAAAATCGTTTTTCATCATCGTCACTTGCTTCCTTCGGAACCACGATTTAGTTGGGGTTTTTTTTTTTAATACTAAAATGATATTGCCACACCATCTGGGAAGGAGGGGGCGGGGCGGAAAACGATGCCAGAAACCCCCTGACAACACACACAACTGATGACAAATGATGAGTGGAGTGACGGCCTAGAGGTAACGCGTCCCCCTAGGAAGCGAGAGAATCTGAGCGCGCTGGTTCCAATCACGGCTCAGTTGCCGATATTTTCTCTCCCACCCCTCCACTAGACCTTGAGTGGTGGTGGTCTGGATGCTAGTCATCCGGATGAGACGATAAACCGAGGTCCCGTGTGCTAGCTTGCACTTAGCGCATGTAAAAGAACCCACGGCAACAAAAGGATTGTTCCTGGCAAAATTCTGTAGAAAAACCCACTTTGATACGAAAAAACAAACAAAAAAACTGCACGCAGAAAAAAAAAAAGAAAGAAAAAAAAAAGGGTGGCACTGTAGTGTAGCGACGCGCTCTCCCTGGCGAGAGCAGCCCGAATATCACATAGAGAAATATGTTGTGGTAAAAAGAGAACTACAAATACAAATACAAATGCAAATGAAAACAGTAACCGTGCCAGTGTAAACCTCAAGACAAGAAAGACACCGGTCAAGTGACGCTGACCTGGGCAAGGTGGTGATGACAATGATGATGATGAAAACGGGAGCGTATCGTTGTGCCGCCGACCCGTTGTGCCGCCCCGTTTACGGATTGTCTTTTGTCACAAAAAAGACAAAACAAGATGGGCAAGCCATACTAATAATCTCCCTTTTTATTTGACATTTGGGTCACAGTAACGTCACAAATGGCGCAACTGGGTCCAAACGTATGCATTCGCGAATCTTCATAGGCTACGACCTTTGTTTCAAATTTCGTAAAGATCGGTTCATAAACAGCTGAGAAAAGCTTGTTTGCGTAGAGAACTGCGCATTCTAAAAATAGAACATGATTTACGTCATCGTGAGCTTATTACTTATACCGTTTATAGTCCCTAGTATAATGAACACGTAACTGAAATTTGGAGGAAATCCGTTGATAAACAGCGGAGATATTAGTGATCAAAATTTTGGCAATTTGCGCCACTGTGACGTCACAAATGGCGCAAATGGGTCTCAACTCATACATTCGGTAGACATCATAGCCCCCGAGCTTTGATCCAAATTTTACTAAGATTGGTTCATAAACAGCCGAGAAAAGCTTGTTAAAAAAATCATCGAATAGCGGGACGGCGGCATAACGGGTCGGCGGCATAGCGGGACGGCGGCATAACGGGTACCCCCCGATGAAAACAATCTTACAACATGACTACGACACGGACGCTGGCTGGCTGGGTGGGTTAAGTGTGACTCAGGAGATGAACGGACAAGGCTGTGAGAGGGTGGGAGGGGGTGGAAGGGTTGGTGTTGATTACAGTGTCTGGGGAGTAGGGGTGGGGGTGGGGGTGGGGGGGCAGAAAGTGAACGGCACTGGCAATTAATTATTATTTTCTAGATCTCAGATCTGTTATCAGACACCTTCTTTATCTGTAGTCATCAACCGGCGCGCTGCTCAAAAACACAAGCTTATTCACACGCACACGCACACACACACATGCACACCTACAGACACACACACACACACAAACACATCCATGGAGGTTAGGCTAGTTCATTACTGGTCATTCACCTTTCTCTTTCCTTTCAAACACACACACACACACACACACACACACACACACACACACAGACACACACACACACACAGAGACACACACACACACACAGATACACACACACACACACACATCCATAAAGGTTAGGCTGGTTCATGACAGGTCATTCACCTTTCTCTTTCCTTTCAAACAGACAGACACATGCACACACACACACACGCGCGCACCCCTTGGATCTCAAACAATACAATATTCTTTAACTCTCTCCATACGAACGGCGAAAGAGACGACGTTAACAGCGTTTCACTCCAATTACCATCATCAAAATATTGCAAGCGGAAGGCTCTTATACTGAAGAGGTGAATGTTGACAAAGAATACCACAATTCTGACGACGGAAGCTAAAGGTTGGGTCATTCAGACACCCACTGGACATCCGAGGGGTCTGTGTAGAGGAGAAGAGAGGGCTGGCCGTACTGAGTGAGTTAAACATGGTTCGGTTTCATGGTTGTCTTTTTTCTTCTTTTTTTTCCATTTCTTCTTCTTCGTTCATGGGCTGCAAATTGTATGAACACGAGTGGGCTTTATGTGTTTGACCGTTTTTAACCTCGCCACGCAGGCAGCCATACTCCGTTTTCGGGGGTGTGTGCATGCTGGGTATGTTCTTGTTTCCATAACCCACCGAACGCTGACATGGACTGCAGGATCTTTAACGTGCGTATTTGATATTCTGCGTGCCGTATACACATGAAGGGGGTTTAGGCACTAGCAGATATGCACACATGTTGACCTGGGAGATTGGGAAAAATCTCCACCATTTTCCCATCAGGCGCCGTTACCGAGATTCGAACCCGGGACCCTCAGATTGAAAGTCCAACGCTTTCACCACTCGGCTATTGTGCCCGTCACTTAAAATCACACTATATAGATAGATGTTAAACTGAAGAAAACACAAGTCTCCATATACATGAGTGTAGTTATGTTTTTGTCGCTTGTTAGCTGTGTGTGTGTGTGTGTGTGTGTGTGTATGCATGCATAATGTATGTGTGGGAGGTCAGTAACAGCTTTGCTGAGAAGGACTATGACTCTCAAACTAGGAGGCAAGACTGCACTGGCTCTTAGTGCTGCAGGCTTGGGGGCTAGTGGGCCTTTGGAAACCTACCATCCCCAACACCGGCTGTTCCTTTTTTCTTTTTTTTTTCCTTTTCTTTTGCATTCGTGGGCTGCAACTCCCACGCTCACTCGTATTATACGCGAGTGGGCTTTTACGTGTATGACCGTTTTTAACCCGCCATGTAGGCAGCCATACTCCGCTTTCGGGGGGTGTGCATGCTGGGTATGTTCTTGTTTCCATAAACCACCGAACGCTGCGTATTTGATCTTCTGCTTGCGTATACACACGAAGGGGGTTCAGGCACTGGCAGGTCTGCACATATGTTGACCTGGGAGATCGTAAAAATCTCCACCCTTTACCCACCAGACGCCCTCACCGTGATTCGAACCCGGGACCCTCAGATTGAAAGTCCAACGCTTTAACCACTCGGCTATTGCGCCCGTCACCGGCTGTTCCAAAATAACCCTCTTGGCCGAGAGAGAGAGAAAGAGACGGGATGTAACTTGGTGCAAGACACTCTCCACTATGATCATATTCTTTTCCAGATAGTCGTGGACAGCAGTTGCCTCCTCTGCTGTTCTGATGGTCATAGGCAAACACGACTGTATATCATACATACATGTGTATGACACGACTGACTATCATAGATACATATGTGTGTGACACAACTGACTATCATACATACATGTGTGTGACACGACTGTCTATCATACAGACATGTGTGTGACACGACTGATTATCATACAGTCACACGACAATCATACATACATGTGTAACACGACAATCATACATATGTGTGTAACACGACAATCATACATACATGTGTGTGACACGACAATCATACATACATACATGTGTGTGACACAACTGTCTATCATACATACATGTGTGTGACACAACTGACAATCATACATACATACATACATGTGACACAACTGTCTATCATACATACATGTGTGTGACACAACTGTCTATCATACATACATGTGTGTGACACAACTGTCTATCATACATACATGTGTGTGACACAACTGTCTATCATACATACATGTGTGTGACACAACTGTCTATCATACATACATGTGTGTGACACGACTGACTATCATAGATACATGTGTGTGACACAACTGTCTATCATACATACATGTGTGTGACACGACTGTCTATCATACATACATGTGTGTGACACGACTAACTATCATACATACATGTGTGTGACACGACAATCATACATATGTGTGTGACACAACTGACTATCATACATACATGTGTGTGACACGACTGTCTATCATACATACATGTGTGTGACACAACTGTCTATCATACATACATGTGTGTGACACAACTGACTATCATACATACATGTGTGTGACACGACAATCATACATATGTGTGTAACACGACAATCATACATATGTGTGTAACACGACAATCATACATATGTGTGTAACACGACAATCATACATATGTGTGTAACACGACAATCATACATATGTGTGTGTACACGACAATCATACATATGTGAGTCACACGACAATCATACATACATGTGTGTAACACGACAATCATACATACATGTGTGTGTTCCTCCCTCTCCAATCCCCCCCCCCCCGCCCCTACGCCCCCCCCCCGCCACCACCTCTCCCCTCTTCTCACCTTCATATAGCTGACGTTGAGGTCTTTGTGGGAGTACCCCCGAGCCAGGTTGCGGCGGATGTAGATGTCGTAGTCCTTGATGATGCGCGTGATGACGTCCGTTGTCGAGATCCCCTCCGTCCTCTGCGTGGGCAGGAACCTGCAACAGTGTCAGGGTTCTACTTCTTCTTCTTCTGCGTTCACTCGTATGCACACGAGTGGGCCTTTACGTGTATGACCGTTTTTTCCCCCCGCCATGTAGGCAGCCATACTCCATTTTCGGGGGTGTGCATGCTGGGTATGTTCTTGCTTCTATAACCCACCGAACGCTGACATGGATTACAGGATCTTTAACGTGTGTATTTGATCTTCTGCTTGCATATACACACGAAGGGGGTTCAGGCACTAGCAGGTCTGCACATATATTGACCTGGGAGATCGTAAAAATCTCCACCCTTTACCCACCAGGCGCCGTCACTGTGATTCGAACCCGGGACCCTCAGATTGACAGTCCAACGCTTTAACCACTCGGCTATTGCGCCCGTCAGTGTCAGGGTTCAAATCCCCGGTTACGGCCTCGTCCTTTCTCCCCAAAGTTCGGGGCATGGCAGGGTGATCAATCTGGGCGTCTAGCCGTTCGGGTGAAACGATAAACTGAGGGTGCTAGCGCTATCATGCCCACCTGCGCTTACTGTCTCAAGGCTCGTTTCACATCAAATCACACCGACAGTACTGTTTGAAACACAACCAACTTTTTTTTTTCTTTGTTATTAAGACATACAAAAATTGTATTTGCAATTATCAATAATATTACTTGAAACACAACCAACTTATCAAAAAAACAAAAAAAAAAAAAAAAAAAAAAGCAAAAACAAACACTACTGTTTAAAACACAACTGACTTATTTAAAATTTTAAAAATGACAACAAAAAACAATACCATTCAAAACACAACCAACTTATCAGCAAAAAACAACAACAAAAACAAGAGAGGCAAGGCCTTCAAGACTCACTTGTGATAAATTAAGTCCCCTAGCATTAATTACAGTAACTTCCCTTCTTTACTATCTGCACTAAAACGTTTGCAAAATAAATAAAAATTCCATGCTTAGCAAAAGAAGTTCCTGTTTGAACAAAAAATGATAATAATGACTGCTCTTGTTGTTGTGTCAGAATAAGAGGTCAAAGTGCCAAGTTTAGAGAATACAAAAAATATAAATATAACAGTAAATGCTGTTTGCATATAATTAGGCTTCTTTTTTATTTTTTTGTGCCCATCCCAGAGGTGCAATATTGTTTTAAACAAGATGACTGGAAAGAACTGAATTTTTCCTATTTTTATGCCCAATTTGGTGTCAACAGACAAAGTATTTGCAGAGAAAATGTCAATGTTAAAGTTTACCACGGACACACAGACACACGGACACACACACACACAGACAACCGAACACCGGGTTAAAACATAGACTCACTTTGTTTACACATGTGAGTCAAAAACCAAGGACTTCATGAACAGCTGATTTACACAAAGGACCCCCACCACCCCCACACCCCCTCCGACTCCCCCCCCCCCCCCCCATTCCCCCCAGCAACTACTCACATGCCCTGTTCTTTCACAAACTTGTAAACGTCGTCGGCAGAGCCGGTGGTGTAAGGGCAGGTCATCATGGGCCACAAAGTCAATCTGGTCAGACAGGGGAGACAACACCACAATGACCCTTATCATTCTTGGCAGCATTATTATCATCTTATTATATTGTTGTTATTATCATTATTATTATTATTATTATCATCATCATTATCACTATCATTATCAGCATTGTTATTAGTATTATTTGTATTAGTATTATCTATCATCATCATCATCATTGTTATTATAATTAGCATTATTATTATTTTTTTTTTAGCTTATAATGCACTATAGCAGAACACAACCACATTACATCACACGATACATGGACTATGCATTGCAACACAACACATCTCAAGATTCACACGGGTGTTCTATCACAAAATCAAAACAAAAAATGTTGAAACCTTTTTACAACACCAAAGGCCAAGAATCAAACGCTACTGTGCCAGGTACGCGCAAAGACATGTTTTGTGAGTGTCAGCTTAAATCCATGGATTCTGGATTAAGAGCAACGATTTTGGTGTTGACAGGCAAAGCATTTCCAGGAAGAACAAGAGAGGCAAGGCCTTCAAGTCTCACTTGTGATACACTGAAAAAAAAATCCAAGCTTTTTATGTATTGTGTACAATTTCAAAATGTAATGTTTCAGATGAGAAAGATCAGTTTAAAGCGAATTAAGTCCCCCAGCATTAATTACAGAGTAATTTCCCTGTTTTACTATCTGCACCAAAACGTTTGCAAAATAAATAAAACTTCCATGCTTAGCAAAAGAAGTTCCTGTTTGAACAAAAAATGATAATAATGACTGCTCTTGTTGTTGGGTCAGAATATCAGATCAAAGTGCCAAGTTTAGAGAATACAAAAAATATAAATATAACAGTAAATGCAGTTTGCATATAATTAGGCTTCATTATTATTTTTTTTGTGCCCATCCCAGAGGTGCAATATTGTTTTAAACAAGATGACTGGAAAGAACTGAATTTTTCCTATTTTTATGCCCAATTTGGTGTCAACTGACAAAGTATTTGCAGAGAAAATGTCAATGTTAAAGTTTACCACGGACACACACACACACAGACACACACAGACAACCGAACACCGGGTTAAAACATAGACTCACTTTGTTTACACAAGTGAGTCAAAAATAATTTGTTAAAGTTCACCGCGGGACACACATGCACAAATACACATACACACAAAGGCCACCATGAGCTTGGAAGACCCTGAAAGCGCTTCAAGGACAAACCTCAAAGCCTGTGACCTAGACATCGTTTCCTGGGAAACTGATGCCCTTGACCGCTCTCGCTGGAGGATGCTGCTGTGCTCTAGTGGCATAAAGACGTTTGAAAACAAGAGAACGCTGGCCATGAAGGAGAAGCGTGAGCGAAGGAAGCAGGGCTCAACTTCTGGAGACGTTTTCCCTTGCAACACCTGTGGGAAGTACTGCGCATCCAGAATCGGCCTCTCCTCCCATATGAGGACACACACCGACAGATAAGCCTGCCTGCCTACTCATCCGTCGGACTGATGGGAGACTCCATCACAAAGACAGACAATTGAAACTGGGGTTACTGCATACTCACTTTGTTTTCGCACAAGCAAAAAAATAACGACAAAAAGATTTTTAAACACTCGACTGTTGGCCGCCGTTCTTTCTCTGTCTCTGGACCTTGCGGTTGGAATGAACTTCCTCTTTCGCTTCGTCAAGTCTCCACTCTCAGCTCTTTCAAATCTGGCCTAAAAACCCACCTCTTCCCAAAACAGCCTCCCTTGCCTGCCTCTTCCTTGTCCTTAGTTTTAGAGTTATGCATGCGTGTGAATGACTGGTGCGAAAGCGCTTTGATTTGTCTCTGCACAAGATTCAGCGCTATATAAATTAATACCATTATCATTATTATTAGCATCCTCTGGCAGAATACCGCAGAAGAAATCCGGTCTGACAGATACACAAAGAATACACATGCATGCACTCAAGGCCTGACTTGTTAACAGTGTTGTCGGGTTACGTTTCTGGTAAAGCCTCTGCGTAGCAGAAGTGGTGTAGCGTATACGTTTTTTTTTGTTTTGTTTTTGTTTTTGTTTTTTGTCTGAAGATGATATGAGTACTTAAATAGTGCCTATCCTTGTTGAGAGAGACCAAGCTCTAAGCGCTTTACCAACACACACACACACACGCACGCACTCACGCGCGCGCGCACGCCCGCACGCACACACACACACACGCACACACGCGCGCGTGCACGCACGCACACACACAAACACACACTGAGATAAACACCTGGGAGCTGCTGGCATCATGCCACTATGTTGAGGTTCCGGAAGTGGAACGACGTCAATGTAAGACAACATCCAATCATAATGAAAAGAAACAATCCTTTGCACAACAGGATGCCTACTTCATCATTCGTTTCCTATGTCATTCGATCAGGTTTCGGTTACACACACACACACACACACTCATACAGACATATAATATTTTACTTGTATGACCATTTCGTTCATTTACCCCCACCATTTAGGCAGCCATACTCTGTTTTCGGGGGTGTGCATGCTGGGTATTTTTTTTGTTTCCACATTGATAACCCACCGAACACTGACATGGATTAGAGGATCTTTAACATACGTATCTGATCTTCTGTATGCGAAAACACACACGAAGGGGGTTCAGGCACAAGCAGGTCTGCACATAGGCTGACCTGGGAGATTGGAAAAAAAAAATTCTCCACCCTTTTTTACCTAGCAGGTGCCGTTACCGAGATTCGAACCCAGGACCTTCAGATTGAGAGTCCCAATGCTTTGACTACTCCGCTATTGCGCCCGAACACACACACCTGGGAGATCAGAAAAATCTCCACCGCTTTAGCCCACTGGGCATAGTGACGCCTCCTTGAGAAACTGAAGGTAAAAAAAACAAACAAAACCCCCCCAAAAAGCATGGGCCTACCTTGTGCTCCTTGAGGTACGGTAAAAAAACAAAACAAAACAAAAAAACAACCAAAAAGCATGGGCCTACCTTGTGCTCCTTGAGGTACGGGAAAAAAAAAAAAAAAAAAAAAGGACCAAAAAGCATGGGCCTACCTTGTGCTCCTTAAGGTACTGAACCCCCCCCCCCCCCCAAAAAAAAAACAACAAACCCAAATCATGGGCCTACCTTGTGCTCCTTGAGCTACCAAAAAAAAACAAACCCAAAAAAACCCCCAAAAGCTTGGGCCTACCTTGTGCTCCTTGAGGTACGAAGAAAAAAAAAAAAAAAAAAAGCATGGGCCTACCATGTGCTCCTTGAGGTACGGGGAAAAAAAAAAGAAAAAAAAAGACCAAAAAGCATGGGCCTACCTTGTGCTCCTTGAGGTGTGGAAAAAAAAAAAAAAAAACGACCAAAAAGCATGGGCCTACCTTGTGCTCCTTGAGGTACGGAAAAAAAAAAGACACAAAAAAAGACCAAAAACCACAGGCCTACCTTGTGCTCATTGAGGTACGGGGAAAAAAAAAAAAAAAGACCAAAAAGCTTGGGCCTACCTTGTGCTCCTTGAGGTACGGGGAGGGGGGGGGGGGGGCCCAAAAACAAAAAAGAAAGACCAAAAAGCATGGGCCTACCTTGTGCTCCTTGAGGTACGAGGGGAGGGGGGGGGAGAACCCCAAAAAACAAAAAAAGAGACCAAAACGCATGGGCCTACCTTGTGCTCCTTGAGGTACGGAAAAAAAAAAAAAAAAAGACCAAAAAGCATGGGCCTACCTTGTGCTCCTTGAGGTATTCCATGGTGACGGTCC
Organism: Babylonia areolata; assembly: GCF_041734735.1. Classification (NCBI taxonomy): domain Eukaryota; kingdom Metazoa; phylum Mollusca; class Gastropoda; order Neogastropoda; family Buccinidae; genus Babylonia; species Babylonia areolata. The sequence goes on from NC_134905.1 coordinate 22,203,949, forward strand.
ATGGGGCGTCAGTGACCACCTCATCCACGTAGCGGCAGTGTCGCACCGCCTCGTAGCGCTCAAACTCGTTCATTACCGTCCGTCCTTTGTTCTCGTACGTCAGTTTGTCGCTGCACACTGACAGTGACAGACAAATCGGGTGTCAGCGTCGGTGTCTCACGCACTGTGTCTCACGGTGTCACTGCGTTCGGGCAAATCCATATATGCAATGCTACACAACATCTGCTATTAGTGTTGTTGTTGTTGTTGTTGTTGTTACTATTATTATTTTATTATCATAATCATCATCATCATCATCATTAACATGATTATCAGTTGCAGTAGCAGTAGCAGCAGCAGCAGTAGTAGTAGTAGTAGTAGTAATGTTTTATTATTATCATCTTATTATTATTATTATTATTAGTAGTAGTAGTAGTAGTAGTAGTAGTTGTAGTAGTAGTAGTAGTAGTAGCTGTATAGTAGTAGTAGTAGTAGTGTTTTATTATTGTCATCTTATTATTATTATTATTGTTATTCTTCTAATTATTATCCCTGTCACCTGGTAATAATGTTTTATTATTATCATTGTTATTCTTATTATTATCATTATCACCTGGTAATAATGTTTTATTATCATCATCATCATCCTCACTGACGTCTCACAATCAGGGAGGTGTTGGTGAACATCATCATCATCATCATAATCATCACTATCATCATCATCATCATAATCATCATGATCATCATCATTATCACTATCATGATCATCAATATCATCATCATCACTGACCTCCCACTATCAGAAAAGTGTTGGTGAACATCATAATCATCATCATCATAATCATCAACATCATGATCATCATCACCACCACCACCACTACCACCATCACCACCACCATCACCATCACTACCACCATCACCATCATCACCACCACCATCACCACCACTATCACCATCACCACCACTACAACCACCACCACCACCACCATCATCACCACCATCACCATCACCATCATCACCACCACTATCACTCACCTCCCACAATCAGGTAGGTGTTGGGGAAAGCCATCTTGGCCTGCATCAGCTGCCGTGCGTGCCCCGTGTGGAACATGTCGTAGATGCCGTCCGCATACACTCGCACTGGTCTGGGAGCTGGGGGGAGGGGAGGGGAGAACAAGGTCATGAATAGTTCTCTACGATTTAACAGAGGGGCAAGAAAAATCATCTATAAATTAACGGAGGACAAGACAAATTACCTCTGAATTACCTCCCCCCCCTCCCCTCAAAAAACCCCCCAGGAGTATGGCTGCCTACAGCGGAGTGATGGTAACGCGTCCGCCTAGGAAGCGAGAGAATCTGAGCGCGCTGGTTCGAATCACGGCTCAGCTGCCGATATTTTCTCCCCCTCCACTAGACCTTGAGTGGTGGTCTGGACGCTAGTCATTCGGATGAGACGATAAACCGAGGTCCCGTGTGCAGCATGCACTTAGCGCACGTAAAAGAACCCACGGCAACAAAAGGGTTGTTCCTGGCAAAATTCTGTAGAAAATTCCACATCAATAGGAAAAACAAATAAAACTGCACGCAGGAAAAAAAAAAAAAAGAAAAAAAAAAAAAAGGGGTGGCATTGTAGAATAGCGACGCGCTCTCCCTGGGGAGAGCAGCACGAATTTCACACATAGAAATCTGTTGTGATAAAAAGAAATACAAAATACAAATACAAAATACATGGCGGGGTAAAAATGGTCATACACGCACAAAAGCCCACTCGTGTGCACACGGGTGAATGTGCAACAGCCCACGAACGAAGAGGAGGAAGATATCTGAATTAACAGAGGGACAGGACAAAAGATCTATTGACCATCATCATCATATCATCATCTTCACCATCAGCATCATCATCACTGTCATCATCACTAACACTCACCTATGCCCTTCTTGGCGTCATCGACAGAGTAATACGAATGCTGTTGTCACACTGACTCATCATCATCATCTTCATCATCACCACAATCATCATCATCACTATTACTATCATCACCATTATCATCATGACTATCACTATCATCATCATCATCATCACCAACACTCACCTAAGCCCTTCTTGGCATCGTCCAGAGAAATATGGACGCTGTAGTCACACTGGGACGTCATCATCTACATCATCATCACCACAATCATCATCACCATCATCACCACACAACACCAACACTCACCTAAGCCCTTCTTGGCAACGTCCAGAGAAATATGGACGCTGTAGTCACACTGGGACGTCATCATCTACATCATCATCATCATCACCACCATCATCACCAACACTCACGTAAGCCCTTCTTGGCATCGTCCAGAGAAATACGAACTCTGTAGTCATACTGGGACGTCATCATCTACATCATCATCATCACCATCATCACCACCATCATCACCAATACTCACCTAAGCCCTTCTTGGCATCGTCCAGAGAAATACGAACGCTGCAGTCACACTGGGACGTCATCATCTACATCATCATCATCACCACCATCATCACCAACACTCACTTAAGCCCTTCTTGGCATCGTCCAGAGAAATACGAACGCTGTAGTCATACTGGGACGTCATCATCTACATCATCATCATCATCACCACCATCATCATCACCACCATCATCACCAACACTCACGTAAGCCCTTCTTGGCAACGTCCAGAGAAATATGGACGCTGTAGTCACACTGGGACGTCATCATCTACATCATCATCACCACAATCATCATCACCATCATCACCACAAATCACCAACACTCACCTAAGCCCTTCTTGGCAACGTCCAGAGAAATATGGACGCTGTAGTCACACTTGGTCATCATCATCATCATCATCATCACCACCATCATCACCAACACTCACTTAAGCCCTTCTTGGCGTCGTCCAAAGAAACACGGACGCTGTAGTCACACTGGGACGTCATCATCTACATCATCATCACCACAATCATCACCAACACTCACCTAAGCCCTTCTTGGCATCGTCCAGAGAAATATGGACGCTGTAGTCACACTGGGACGTCATCATCATCATCATCATCACCACCATCATCACCAACACTCACCTAAGCCCATCTTGGCGTCGTCCAAAGAAACACGGACGCTGTAGTCACACTGGGACGTCATCATCTACATCATCATCACCACAATCATCACCAACACTCACGTAAGCCCTTCTTGGCATCGTCCAGAGAAATATGGACGCTGTAGTCACACTGGGACGTCATCATCTACATCATCATCATCATCACCAACACTCACCTAAGCCCTTCTTGGCATCGTCCAGAGAAATATGGACGCTG
>NC_134905.1:22209752-22214752 GCF_041734735.1 Babylonia areolata
TTCGGAAAGGACTGCTTGTTGTATGACCACTTTCGTCTCGCCGTTTCATTTGGCATACACTGTATGGGTGGGATAAACTAACATAAAGAGTATGACCACTGTCACTACCATGTCAGTACTGTGTCAATACTGCGTCAGTATTGTGTCAATGTGTCAGTACTGTGTCAATAGTGTGTCAGTATTGTGTCAATGTGTCAGCATTGTGTCAGTCTGTCAGTACTGTGTCATAATTGTGTCTACTGTGTTAGTATTGTGTCAGTGATGTGTCAATACTGTGTCAGTACTGAGTCAGTATTGTGTCAATGTGTCAGCGTTGTGTCAGTGCGTCAGTACTGTGTCATTATTGTGTCTACTGTGTTAGTATTGTGTCAGTGATGTGTCAATGTGTCAGTACTGTGTCAGGTATGTACAGTCAATACTGTGCCAATAACATGTCAGTGCTGCATCGATACTGTTTTCAGTACAATGTAAGTGCAGTGTCAGTATCATGTCAGTGTGTCAGTATCCTGTCAGTATCATGTCAATATGTCAGTATCCTGTCAGTGTGTCAGTACTGTCAGTATCGTGTCAATGTGTCAACACTGTGTCACTACCGAGTCAGTACTGTGTCAGTATTGTGTCAATGTGTCATTACTGTGTATGTCAGTCAACTGTGTCACCACTGACTGAGTCAGCCCTGTGTCAGTATTGTTATCAATGTGTCAGTCAGTATACTGTGTCAGTACTGTGTCACTGCTGTGCCGGCAGTGTGTCAGTGCAGCAGAGCAGCAGTCAATACCGTCACATGATACAAACAACCCAGCCAGGGAACGCCTGGCCTGTGTGTTGATCAACAGGTTGACAGGACGACAATGACACACCTGTTGTCTCTCATTCTCTCTGTGTGTGTCAATGCTGTGTCAGTACTGTATCAACAGTGTGTCAGTACTGTGTCAATGTGTCAGTATTGTGTCAGGTATTGTATCAGTGCTATGTCAGTACTGTCTCCATACTGTGTCAGTATTGTGTCGATGTGTCAGTACTGTGTCAGGCATTGCGTCAATGCTGTGTCAGTACTGTGTCAGGTATTGTGTCAGTGCTATGTTAGTGCCTTGTCAACAGTGTGTCAGTACTGAGTCAGTATTGTGTCAATGTGTCAGCGTTGCGTCAGTGTGTCAGCACTGTGTCATAATTGTGTCTACTGTGTCAATATTGTGTCACTGATGTGTCAATGTCTCACTACAGTGTCAGGTGTGTACATTCAATACTGTGCCAATACCATGTCTGTTCTGTATCAATACTGTTTTCAGTACTATGTAACTACTGTGTCAGTATCATGTCAATATGTCAGTATACTGTCAGTATCGTGTCAATGTGTCAACACTGTGTCACTACCGAGTCAGTACTGTGTCAGTATTGTGTCAATGTGTCATTACTGTGTATGTCAGTCACTGTCACGACTGAGTCAGCCCTGTGTCAGTATTGTTATCAATGTGTCAGTCAGTATACTGTGTCAGTACTGTGTCACTGCTGTGCCGGCAGTGTGTCAGTGCAGCAGAGCAGCAGTCAATACCGTCACATGATACAAACAACCCAGCCAGGGAACGCCTGGCCTGTGTGTTGATCAACAGGTTGACAGGACGACAATGACACACCTGTTGTCTCTCATTCTCTGTGTGTGTGTCAATGCTGTGTCAGTACTGTATCAACAGTGTGTCAGTACTGTGTCAATGTGTCAGTATTGTGTCAGGTATTGTATCAGTGCTATGTCAGTACTGTCTCCATACTGTGTCAGTATTGTGTCGATGTGTCAGTACTGTGTCAGGCATTGCGTCAATGCTGTGTCAGTACTGTGTCAGGTATTGTGTCAGTGCTATGTTAGTGCCTTGTCAACAGTGTGTCAGTACTGAGTCAGTATTGTGTCAATGTGTCAGCGTTGCGTCAGTGTGTCAGCACTGTGTCATAATTGTGTCTACTGTGTCAATATTGTGTCACTGATGTGTCAATGTCTCACTACAGTGTCAGGTGTGTACATTCAATACTGTGCCAATACCATGTCTGTTCTGTATCAATACTGTTTTCAGTACTATGTAACTACTGTGTCAGTATCATGTCAATATGTCAGTATACTGTCAGTATCGTGTCAATGTGTCAACACTGTGTCACTACCGAGTCAGTACTGTGTCAGTATTGTGTCAATGTGTCATTACTGTGTATGTCAGTCACTGTCACGACTGAGTCAGCCCTGTGTCAGTATTGTTATCAATGTGTCAGTCAGTATACTGTGTCAGTACTGTGTCACTGCTGTGCCGGCAGTGTGTCAGTGCAGCAGAGCAGCAGTCAATACCGTCACATGATACAAACAACCCAGCCAGGGAACGCCTGGCCTGTGTGTTGATCAACAGGTTGACAGGACGACAATGACACACCTGTTGTCTCTCATTCTCTCTGTGTGTGTCAATGCTGTGTCAGTACTGTATCAACAGTGTGTCAGTACTGTGTCAATGTGTCAGTATTGTGTCAGGTATTGTATCAGTGCTATGTCAGTACTGTCTCCATACTGTGTCAATAGTGTGTCAGTATTGTGTCGATGTGTCAGTACTGTGTCAGGCATTGTGTCAATGCTGTGTCAGTACTGTGTCAGGTATTGTGTCAGTGCTATGCCAGTGCCTTGTCAACAGTGTGTCAGTACTGAGTCAGTATTGTGTCAATGTGTCAGCGTTGCGTCAGTGTGTCAGCACTGTGTCATAATTGTGTCTACTGTGTCAATATTGTGTCACTGATGTGTCAATGTCTCACTACAGTGTCAGGTGTGTACATTCAATACTGTGCCAATACCATGTCTGTTCTGTATCAATACTGTTTTCAGTACTATGTAACTACTGTGTCAGTATCATGTCAATATGTCAGTATCGTGTCAATGTGTCAACACTGTGTCACTACCGAGTCAGTACTGTGTCAGTATTGTGTCAATGTGTCATTACTGTGTATGTCAGTCACTGTGTCACGACTGAGTCAGCCCTGTGTCAGTATTGTTATCAATGTGTCAGTCAGTATACTGTGTCAGTACTGTGTCACTGCTGTGCCGGCAGTGTGTCAGTGCAGCAGAACAGCAGTCAATACCGTCACATGATGCAAACAACCCAGCCAGGGAACGCCTGGCCTGTGTGTTGATCAACAGGTTGACAGGACGAACAATGACACACCTGTTGTCTCTCATTCTCTCTCGCCTCGACAACTGTAACTTTCTCTACTGTCTGGTTTGCCCGCTTCATCCATTCAGTCCCTTCAGCGCATACAAAACTCTGCTGTGCTGCCCGACTCGTTCTCAGAAAGAAAAGATCTGAGCACATCACTCCTCTTTGGCAACATCTCCACTGGCTACCTGTCTCACGCAGAATAAAGTACAAGATCAAGCACTCTGTGTTATAATAAATGTATTCACAAATCTGCCCCTTCCTATCTCTGTGGCTGCCTTCACCTCTACACTCCATCTCGCTCACTACGATCGGCTTCGGATCCACTCTGTTTACGCATTCCCAGATTCAAACACTCCACTGTTGGCCGCCGTTCTTTCCCTGTCTCTGGACCTTGCAATTGGAATGAACTTCCTCTTTCTCTTCGTCAGGTCTCCGGACCCGGCTCTTTCAAGTCTGGTTTTAAAACCCACCTCTTCCCAAAATAGCCTCCCTCCCCTGCCTCTTTCCTTGTCTTCAGTTTCTTCTTCAGTTTTAGAGTTATGCGTGCGTGAGAATGACTGGTGCGAAAGCGCTTTGATTTGTCTCTGCACCAGATTCGTCGCTATATAAATATAATAATCAATTAATTAACTATCACCAGTGTGACTGCTCCTGAGGCAGTGGAGTGATGGCCTAAGAGGTAACGCGACCGCCTAGGAAGCGAGAGAAACTTGAGTGCGCTGGTTTGTATCAGGGCACAGTCGTCATGCCAGTATTTCTTCCCCCTCCTCCAGACCTTGAGTGGTGGTCTGGATGCTCGTCATTCGGATGAGATGACAAACTAAGGCATGCACTTTGCGCACGTAAAAAGAACCCATGGCAACAAAAGGGTTGTCCATGGCAAAATTATGTGGAAAAATCCACCTCGACAGGAAAACAATACAAAACAAAGCAAAACAAACAACAAAAAACTGCAGGCAGGAAAAAAAAAAGAAAAAAAAAAGGTGGCACTCTCAGTGTAGCGATGCACTCTCCTTGGGGAGAGCAGCCCGAATTTCACAAAGAGAAATCTGTTGTGACAAAAAAAGAGTAAAACAATACAATACATTACAATACAATACCCTTTCATTATCATCAATTACGGTGTTGTTTTCTCGTTCCACCAGTGGGCTATGTCTGGTCAGTTTTTGGCTGTCAGTTAGACACTTGACCACTGACAAACACCCCCCCACCCCAACCCCTACCCACACAAACACACCCTCCCCCACAAAGTCAAATGCATGCATGCACACACACACACACACACACACACACACGCACACATAAACATCACACACAAAAACACAATGCACACACATACACAAAAACACAAAGCCTAGTGGAACAGAATGTCATTGTGTTTTAAGGTCACTGCCTAGCACAGTCACCGCCCACCCTCACCCCTCCCTCCCCTCCCACCCCCCTAATCACAGAAATAAACACACATACACACACACACAAACATAACACACACACACACACACACACACACACCACAAAATAAACACACACACACACAAACATAAAATACACACACACAAACACACACCACACACACACACACACAAAGAAACACACACACACACACACACACAAAATCACACACACAAACACACACACAGAGAAACATACCACACACAAAAAAAAACACAATGCACACACACACACACACACACACACACGCACACAAAACCACACACACCACACAAAACCACACACACACACACACCACACACAAAACCACCATGCACACACACACACACCACACACACACACACAGAGCCTAGTGGAGCAGAATATAGT
>NC_134905.1:22217252-22234752 GCF_041734735.1 Babylonia areolata
ACCGTGATTCGAACCCGGGACCCTCAGATTGACAGTCCATCGCTTTAACCACTCGGCTGTTGCGCCCGTCTGTCCTACCACCGAACATAAAGAGCAGCAGGTTCATGGACAACAGACCCATGATCTGGTCACCCTTCAGTGACATGGGTCCTCTACTACCTAGCTGCTGCGTAAATGCGACTTTGGCAGTGAAAGGGTTAACTCTCTCCATACGAACGTGTTTGGTGCATATCTGTTATGCATGTGTGGGTGTATGTGTGAATGTGTGTCTTCATGTTTTACATTTATTTGCTTATAATTTATCATCATTGTTGTCTTATTTATTTATTTATTTATTATTATTTTATTATTATTTTCATTATTACTACCTTTTTTTATATCATAATTATTATTTATTTATTTATTTATGTAAGCTTATCTATTATTTATTCACCTTTTTTTTCTCAAGGCCTGACTAAGTGCGTTGGGTTACGCTGCTGGTCAGGCATCTGCTTGGCAGATGTGGTGTAGCGTATATGGATTTGTCCGAACGCAGTGACGCCTCCTTGAGCTACTGAAACTGAAACTGAAATACGAACGGCGAAAGAGACGACGTTAACAGCGTTTCACCCCAATTACCATCATCAAAATATTGCAAGCGGAAGGCTCTTGTACTGAAAAAGGTGAATGTTGACAAAGAATTCCACAATTCTGACCACGGAAGCTAAAAGGTTGGGTCATTCAGACACCCACTGGACATCCGAGGGGTCTGTGTAGAGGAGAAGAGAGGACTGGCCGTACTGATTGAGTTAAGGGCTTGGTCTCCGACCAGAGGAAAGGCACTATATCTATAAGTATCAGAATCCAATCAAACTGAATCAATCGTCACAAAACATCACACCACATGATGTAGTCACCGTGTTATCACTGCACTCAAAGCTAGCCACCCAGTAATCAGCGAGACCAGTACAGTTATAGCCAAGAGGTCAGGACAGTGAACCCGTACAATAGCCGAATGGTTAACTCTCTCCATACGAACGGCGAAAGAGACGACGTTAACAGCGTTTTACCCTAATTACCACCATCAAAATATTGCAAGCGGAAAGCTCTTATATTGAAGACGTGAATGTTGACAAAGAATACCACAATTCTGACGACGGAAGCTAAAGGTTGGGTCATTCAGACACCCACTGGACATCCGACGGGTCTGTGTAGAGGAGAAGAGAGGACTGGCCGTACTGAGTGAGTTAAAGCGTTGGACTTTCAATCTGTGGGTCCGGGGTTCGAATCTCGGTAACGGCACCTGGTGGGTAAAGGGTGGAGATTTTTCCGACCTCCCAGGTCAACATAGGTGCAGACCTGCTTAGCGCCTGAACCTCCTTCGTGTGTATGCGCACTGCAGAGGATCAAATACGCACGTTAAAGATCCTGTAATCCATGTCAGCGTTCGGTGGGTTATGGAAACAAGAATATACCCAGCATGTACACCCCCGAAAACGGAGTATGGCTGCCTACATGGCGGGGTAAATAAACAAAAAAACCCAAAACGGTCATACACGTAAAATGTTACATGTCTGTCTGAGTGTGTATGTGAGTGCGCCTGAAATCTGACTGAATGACATAGGAAACGAATGATGAGTGCCCAGTGGCAGCCATCAGTCAGCTCTACCCAGGTAGGCAGCATGTTGTGCAAATGACCCCGTGTTTGTAAATTGCTTAGAGCTTGGTCTCCGACCGAGGATAGGCGCTATATAAGTATCCACATCAATCAATCAATCCTAAAGTCCCGGTACCAGTTGCATTGTTTGGTTCGAACTTTTTGACAGTTACACGTGACTAAATGCCTACGTTTGACCGAACTACGCCATTGGTCAGTTCCATACTACACACAGTTAGTACTAGCGGGTTACGACCATACTAGGCTCTTCCATCCGAGCAATGCTACTGGCTCCTAGGTTAGATCCCTGTATCGACAAAGCCTGGTGGATCAAAGTTAAAGGTGAAATGTCCCCCATAGCCTTTCAAGGCCATCAGGGGCGACAATTCACAGCTACTCTGTCTAGGGCTCGGCTAAAGGAAGGCAGAGACCAGTCCTCTCTTTTCTCTCTGTGTGCTGTTTTAACTCACACAGTACGGCCAGTCCTCTCTTCTCCTCTACACAGACCCCTCGGATGTCCAGTGGGTGTCTCGATGACCCAACATTTAGCTTCCGTCGTCAGAATTGTGGTATTCTTTGTCAACATTCACCTCTTCAGTATAAGAGCCTTCCGCTTGCAATATTTTGATGATGGTAACTGGGGTGAAACGCTGTTAACGTCGTCTCTTTCGCCGTTCGTATGGAGAGAGTTAATTAACCTTTTCTGACAAAAGTCAGATACCAGTCCACACATTGGTGGGTTACGGGTTGAAGTCCATTCTTTTTAACAAGATTACCGGGGCTGATCTACCTTCTCTAGAAGACATATATCATAAGCGGCAACTCAAAAAAGCAAAAATAAATCAGCCAGGACGAATCACATCCAGCTGTTGGGATTTTCGAGATGCTCCCCTCTGGTCGACGGTGCAGACGTACAAGGACGAAAACCAATCGCTTCGCCAATAGCCTTTTCCCCAAAGCAGTCAATGCCCTGTCTCTCGAACAAATCCAGTATGATTAACTCTTTCCATACAAACGGCGAAAGAGACGACGTTAACAGCGTTTCACCCCAATTTACCATCATCAAAATATTGCTAGCGGAAGGCTCTTATACTGAAGACGTGAATGTTGACAAAGAATACCACAATTCTGACGACGGAAGCTAAAGGTTGGGTCATTCAGACACCCACTGGACATCCGAGGGGTCTGTGTAGAGGAGAAGAGAGGACTGGCCATACTGAGTGAGTTAAATAGAATTGTGCAATCAACAACCATCTACCTGAAGATCTAGTCATCAGCCCCGTCCACATGTCATGAGAGAGAGAGAGAGAGAGAGAGAGAGAGAGAGAGAGTGTGTGTGTGTGTGTGCGCGCGTGCGTGCGTGCGTATGTGTGTGTGTGTGTGTGTGTGTGTGTGTGTGTGTGTGTGCGTGCGCGCGCGCAGTGCGTGCATGTGTGAGTATGCACGTTTTAAAAAAAATAATTTTGATATGCACTTGTATGTATCCTAATTTCTACTGTATCCGTGTTTGTGTATAATTTTCGATTTATGTTCGTACCTTGTTATGTACTTTCTCTCCCCCCCCCCCACCCTCCCAGTATTCATTGCTACCCCAGTACACTTGGTAATAAAGACATATTCTGTTCTATTTTCCCCCAGATGTTGGACCAAGTTCAGGAAGGAAATCAGGACAGACCTATTAAGAACAAGTGTGTATCTTCTTCTCCTTCTCCTCCTTCTTGTTCATCAGAATAAGTAAGTGCGTTATCTGGAAAGAGGGGGTGGGGGGTGGGGAGAAAAAGCTGGCAAAATTAACCCCGAAAAACTCCGAACGCTGAGACAAAAAACGTGATAGCCTAGAGGTAACGCGTCCACCTTTTACCCTAGGAAGCGAGAGAATCTGAGCGCGCTGGTCCAAATCACGGCACAGTCGTCAGTGTATTTTCTCTCCCGTGTGCAGCATGCACTTAGCGCACGTAAAAGAACCCACGGCAACAAAAAAGGATTGTCCCTGGCAAAAATTCTGCAGAAAAATCCACTTCGATAGGAAAACAAACAAACCAACAAACAAAAAACAAAAAAACTACTGCACGCAGGAAAAACAACAACAACACACACACACACACACACACACACACAAAAAAAGGGTGGTACTCTCAGTGTAGTGACGCGCTCTCCCTGGGGAAAGCAGCCCAAATTTCACGCAATCTGTTGTGACAAAAAAAAAAAAAAAAAAAAAAAAAAAAAAGTAGTTACAATGCAGACTTTGACATGACACGCTATCACAGCCTCAACATGCTTTGATTCCCCGGTCAGGCAAGGCAGACTTTTTGAGATGAACATACGTTATCTGGGAAAGACCTCTAGATAGTATTCACCTTTTCCTGGTGATATTTTTAACGCGGGGTATCATGCTGGATGGGGGGAGGGGGGGGGGGGGTGGGGGTGTAGGGTGAGGGTCGTATGGGGGGTGGAGGAGAACTTGCTATATCTATTTATCTATATATCTCTCTCTATATATCTTTCTCTATCTATATCTATATATCTCTATCTATCTAACAATATACATATATTAATTATATATACATATATATATATATATATATATATATATATATATATATATAGATACACACACACACACATACACACACACACATACATATATATATATATATATATATATATATATATATATATATATATATATATATATACTGGATCCACCATGGCTTAGAATGCTGCGTTATCTGGCTTAAAAAAAAGAAAGAAAAAAAGTCAACTGGCTGCTTGTGTTTCCATATACAAGGTCTGGTGTTAAGAGGGAATAATAATAATAATAATAATAAACCCAAGTTTTTTTTGTTTTTTTTTTCCATTTTTTTTTAGTGAAGGGTTCTGAAACTTAATAAGAAATGAATCTGAAATGAGACCAAAAAAAAAAAAAAAAGTTCTTGCTGTTTGGCTTTTGCGATAAAATGGGGGAAAATTAAGATAACTAAAACTGTGATTTTTAAATAAAAGATGTTCTTGTCATTTGGGCTTTTACTTAAAAAAGAAAAAAAAAAAAGAAAAAAAGGGGAAATACTGCGATAACCAAAACCTGGATCTTTTATTTTGCATTCATTATTTTAAAAGCTTTTGAATCTGTTAATGTCAGTCAGAACTGAGTCTCAAAAATAGATAATGATAATATAGGTCAGCGCTGTGTGTGTGGACTCTTGAACGTTTTATCATGAATGAGTGACACACCTTTTTTTTTTTTTTTCTCCAACCCATTGACAAGCGATATTGCCTGTTCCTCTGCTGTGGACTTTGCCTGGTGGGCTGTTGGTTCAGGTTATAGTGTATAATCAGTCAACAACAACAACAACAACAACAAAAATCCAGAAACATTTAGTTTAACACACTCAGTACGGCCAGTCCTCTCTTCTCCTCTACACAGACCCCTCGGATGTCCAGTGGGTGTCTGAATGACCCAACCTCTAACTTCCATCGTCAGAATTGTAGTATTCTTTGTCAACATTCACGTCTTCAGTACAAGAGCCTTCCGCTTGCAATATTTTGATGACGGTAATTGGGGTGAAACGCTGTTAACGTCGTCTCTTTCGCCGTTCGTATGGAGAGAGTTAAACCAATTTCATTCCTTCAAGGACAATACACTGCATGTGGAGTGATGGCCTAGAGTAGACCAAAGCGTCCACCTAGGAAGCGAGAGAATCTGAGCGCGCTGGTTCCAATCACGGCTCAGCCGCCGGATATTTTCTCCCCCTCCACTAGACCTTGAGTGGTGGTCTGGACGCTAGTCATTCGGATGAAACGATAAACTGAGGTCCCAATGTGCAGCATTCACTTAGCACACGTAAAAGAACCCACGGCAACAAAAGGGTTGTTCCTGGCAAAATTCTGTTGAAAAATCCACTTCGATAAGAAAAACAAATAAAACTACATGCAGGAAAAAGGGTGGCCCTATAGTATAGCGACGCGCTCTCCCTGGGGAGAGCAGCCTGAATTTCACACAGAGAAATCTGCTGCGATAAAAAGAAATACAAATACAAATACAAGATTATGACACATACTCTTGTTAATAACAGTATGTGCACAAAACTGGCTGCGGCAAAGAGACATTATAATTATTAAAGATGCTAATCATTTTGCACTGTACAAGACCTGGAGCTTCCAAGAAGTGCAAGCTGTCTGTTCCGGCAAAAAAACATGTCACAATTAATAGTACTGTATCATTCTTATATATATATATATATGTCACAACAGATTTCCCTGTGTGAAATTCGGGGCTGCTCTCAAGCAGGGAGAGCGCGTCGTTACACTTAGAGCGCCACCCATTTATGTCTGTTTGTTTGTCTGTGTGACGGGCGCAATAGCCGAGTGGTTAAAGCGTTGGACTTTCAATCTGAGGGTCCCGGGTTCGAATCACGGTGACGGCGCCTGGTGGGTGAAGGGTGGAGATTTTTACGATCTCCCAGGTCAACATAGGTGCAGACCTGCTTAGTGCCTGAACCCCCTTCGTGTGTATACCGCAAGCAGAAGATCAAATACGCACGTTAAAGATCCCGTAATCCATGTCAGCGTTCGGTGGGTTATGGAAACAAGTACATACCCAGCATGCACACCCCCGAAAACGGAGTATGGCTGCCTACATGGCGGGGTAAAAACGGTCATACACGTCAAAGCCCACTCGTGTGCATACGAGTGAACGTGGGAGTTGCAGCCCACGAACGCAGAAGAAGAAGAAGACGTTTGTCTGTTTGTAGGATTTCTCTGCCTGCTGGTGTATAATTTCTCTCTCCCTATCAAAAAGATTTTTTCTACAGAATTTTTTTATTTTTTATTATTTTTTTTTTTTACAAGGGACAATCATTTTCGTTGCCGTCGGTTCTTTTACGTGCGCTAATTGCATGCTGCACACGGAACCTTATTATATCTTATCATCCTACTTGAAGAAAGTGAACTGCTGTACTTTATCTAGGCGCTCATCATTCGCTTCCTGTGTCACTCCGTCAGGCTTCAGTCACACACACGCACACACACACACACACATGCACACACACAAACACACACACACACACACACACATACACACACACACACATGCACACACACACACACACACACACACACACACACACACACATGCACACACACACATACACACCCACACACACACATACACACACACGCACATACACACACACACACACACACACACACGTGCGCTAATTGCATGCTGCACAAGGAACCTCATTATATATTTCTTGTCGTCCTATTGACGCAGTATGCTGAAAGGAAAGTGAAATGCTGTACTTTATCTAGGCGCTCATCATTCGCTTCCTGTGTCACACTGTCAGACTTCAGTCACACACACACACACATTAACGCGCGCGCGTGCACGTGCATACACACACACACACACACTCAAACACACATGCACACACACAAACATACACACACGCACGCACACACACACACACCCACACATACACACACACATACACACACAAACATACACACACACACACACACACACACACACACATACACACACACACACATACACACACATACACACACACACACACACACACACTACACACTCTCTCACATTCTCTCTCTCACACACATGTATAACATTACAGTGGATTTCACAACAAAACTTTGCCAGGGACAACTCTCTTGTACGCCGTGGATTCTTTTAGTTTTACGCACGCATTCAGTGCAATCCTGCTACACACGGGACCACAATGGTTTATTTATACCATCATCCCCACCGAAATCGTAGCCTCACAAACACACACACACACACATACACACACATAAACCCAAAAGTCTTAAGTGAAGGAGAGGGGGTGTGTGTGGTGAGGGATGAGGGGGGATGAGGGGGGGAGGGGGAGAGGGAGGGATGGGTGTGGAGAAATTCTGGCCAAGTGTGGGATTCGAACCCGAACGCTCAAATTGTCTCTGGCTCCCTTCCTAAGCGGAAGTGTTACTACCTCTACACACACCACCACCGGGCCACTTTCGCACTTGTCAGAACACTGACATTCGGGGTGGGGGGTGGGAGGGGGAGGGGGTGCGGAGGAGGGGGGGGGGGGCAGCAGGGGGCGAATGGGGGGGGGGGGGTCTGTATACTGACAGTGATGCCAATCAATGTAACATGCCACTATCTGTCCGTGAAGGTCACACACACATACCAGCTGTGTTACTGTCAGTGTGCATGCTGCAGATGACTCACATGCTGCACACACATTCACACACACACACACACACATACACACACACACACACACACACATGCAGACAACCACACACACACACACTTGCACACACATGAACACATGCATGCACACACACATACCCTCCCCTCACACACACACACACAGAGTGACACACACACACACACACAGAGTGACACACACATGAACACACACAAACACATGCACACACATGAACACATGCATGCACACAAATACCCCCGCAACCCCCCTACCCCCCCTCCATACACACACTCAGTGACACACACACACACACAAAGTGACACACACACACACAGAGTCAGTCACACACACACACACACACACACACACACACACACACTGATACAGTCTACCAGGTGATGCAGATCGATCACCCTGTGATGCTTTTGTCACACACACACACACACACACACTGATACTGTCTTCCAGGTACACACACACACACACACACACACACACACACACACACACACACACACACACACACACGAGGTGGGTATAGAAATACCGGCTCTGTCATCAGAATAGTCATGATGATGATGATGGTGACTGTATGCATGCATATTTGCACCAGCTGGCATCGCTAACGATAAACGCAACGGAAGAGCTGCAACACTGAAACTTTTGTATTCATCATCAATTTTTTTTTCCACAACAAGACGAAATGCTGACTCAACTGTACAGAACTGATTCATAATCACCACAACGATGATGATAATAATTATGGTGATTAGTATCACGTATCACAATCACCATCATCACTATCACCTGTGATTATTCACATGTAGCTTCACTACAGTCGGTGGACTAGCAAGCACTATAGCTGATTTTTTTTTTTTTTTTTTTTTACATTTATTTGCTTATTTATCATCATTGTTGTCTTTTTATTAATTTATTTTATTCATTTATTATTATTATTATTAATATTATTTTAAATTATATTATTATTATTATTTATTTATTTATTTTATTTTATTTAAGTGTTGTTTTTTTCTTTTTTATACGCTTATAGTTGACTTCGTTAAGTTTTTGCGCCTCATACATATTATGATTAGTAGTAGTAGTTCTTTTTTATGTTCTTATCTTATTTTATTTTATTTTATTTTTATTTTTATTTTTTTCTCAAGGCCTGACAAAGCGCGTTGGGTTACGGTGCTGGTCAGGCATCTGCTTGGCAGATGTGGTGCAGCGTATATGGATTTGTCCGAACGCAGTGACGCCTCCTTGAGCTACTGAAACTGAAACTATGTTGTTATCTATTTTAAAAATTTTTTTTGTAGACTAGTGTTATGTTGTTTTCAGTACACTAGTGCTACATTGTTATTGTTTTGTTTATTCTGTTTTACACTGCATGTAAATTTCTCTGGTTGAGATAATAAAGTATTCTGTACCGTCTATTTTATTTCATTTTGATTATTCAACATTTATTTCTTTTAAATCGTTCCCAGCTGTTCCGTTCATCTGACAAATAAGAGAGTTGATAAATGTGCCCTGCCGGAGTTTGCACTAGTTGGGTCACGGTTAAGTATGTGTAATTAAATGTGTGCTATCATTTAAACAGCTTTCTACAGGTTATGAATTATTATATGTTGTGTACCAGTTTCTTCTGCAGTTCATAAACTGTTTCAGGGTCTGTAACATTTCAGTGTAACTTAGTTTCTTTTCAGATATGTGCTCGGCTGAGTCGGCAAAGTTTTGTCATCGTTTTTGATTACATTACAAAATGGGCGTGACACAGTCACAATTCAATCCGCAACTCACAGTCACAATTTTCAATCCTCACAGTCACAATTCAATCCCCACAGTCAATCCTCAGTCATAATTCAATCCTCACACTCACAACTGAACCCTCACAGTCACACAAAAAAAGAAGAAAACCCTCACAGTCGCAATTCAATCATTCAATCCTCACAGTCACAATCCAATCCTCACACTCACAATTCAATCATTCATTTCTCACAGTCACAATCCAATCCTCACAGTCACAATTCAATCATTCAATCCTCACAGTCACAATCTAATCCTCACAGTCACAATCCAATCCTCACAGTCAATTATTCAATCATTCAATCATCACAGTCACAATCCAATCTTCACACTCACAATTGAACCCTCACAGTCACAATTCAATCATTCAATCCTCATACTCACAATCCAATCCTCACACTCACAATCCAATCCTCACACAATGCAATCCTCACACTCACAATCCAATCCTCACAATCACAATTCAATCCTCACAGTCACAATCCAATCCTCACACTCACAATGCAATCCTCACACTCAGAATTCAATCCTCACACTCGCAATCCAATCCTCACACTCACAATCCAATCCTCAGTCACAATCCAGTCATCAACAGTCACAATTCAATCCTCACACTCACAATTCAATCCTCGCACTCACAATCCAATCCTCACACTCACAATCCAATCCTCACTCCAATCCTCACACTCACAATCCAATTCAATCCTCCCAGTCACAATTCAATCCTCACAATCACAATCCAATCCTCACAATCACAATTCAATCCTCACACTCACAAATGAATCCAATCCTCACACTCACAATCCAATCCTCACAGTCATATCTCAATTCAATCCTCACACTCACAATCCAATCCAATCCTCAGTGCACAATCCAGTCCTCACAGTCACACTCACAACTCTAATCCTCACAGTGTCAAGGTTTTATTGACTCACTTGTGTAAACAAAGTGAGTCTATGTTTTAACCCAGTGTTCGGTTGTCTGTGTGTGTGTGTGTGTGTGTCCGTGTGTCTGTGTGTCCGTGGTAAACTTTAACACTGACATTTTCTCTGCAAATACTTTGTCAGCTGACACCAAATTTGGCATAAAAATAGGAAAAATTCAGTTCTTTCCAGTCATCTTGTTTAAAACAATATTGCACCTCTGGGATGGGCACAAAAAAAAAAAGAAGAAAAAAAAAGCCTAATTATATGCAAACTGCATTTACTGTTATATTTATATTTTTTGTATTCTCTAAACTTGGCACTTTGACCTCTTATTCTGACACAACAAGAAGAGGAGTCATTATTATCATTTTTTGTTGCAAACAGGAACTTCTTTTGCTAAGCATGGAAGTTTTATTTATTTTGCAAACGTTTTGGTGCAGATAGTAAAAAAAAAAGGGAAATTAATCCGTAATTAATGCTAGGGGACTTAATTTATCACAAGTGAGTCTTGAAGGCCTTGCCTCTCTTGTTTTATAGTAACTCACCACAGCAGGCAGTGCCAGAGGTGCGGTGTGCCTCTCTGTGACGAAGCAGCCGTCGTGTGAGCGTTTCCTGTTCCTGTTTTGCACCACTCTCTCCGCCTCCTTCTCCGTCTCCGTACTGCTCGCCATCTCTGCTGCTCTTTAGCCCCCAACACACACACACACACACAGTTTTTAAAAATCAATAATGCATTATCGACTAAGTTCGTCTGTTTTTTCCTTTAAAAAACCCCAGCAACAACAACAACAACAACAACAAAAATATATATATATATTTTTTTTTTCCATACCTGACCGAAACTTTCTCCATTTCATACATGAAACTGAACTGAATCAAAATCCATAATCTACTACAGCAATTGACCAACAACCCTGGGTAGGCCTACACCTTTTTTGTTTGTTTGCTTGTTTGTATAATTTTGAATACCCTGGAATCAAAATGTTCAATTTTCATTGTTTCTTGTTGTTTGCTTGTTGTTGTTGTTGTTGTTGTTTTAAAAATGCATTCAGCTCTTTGCTGAATGGTACTGGTCAAAGGTTTATCAACATGTCAGGACTTTTAGTTACAGACCTGACAGACAAAACATTATGTTGCCAAAACACTTCCAGACTTCCATGAATCTATGCAAAGAAAAAAAAAAAGAAGAAAAGATCATGCAATGGATGAAATAAATCAGTATATATAAAAAATTTAATGAAATAAAAAACAGCATAGCCGCCTACATGGCACAGTAAATGGCACAGTCATGACATGTGATGGCCACTCACTCAGTACAACTACAAGAGAACCTGTGAGTTGTGACATGGCACAGTAAATGGCACAGTCATGACATGTGATGGCCACTCGCTCAGTACAAGAGAACCTGTGAGTTGTGACATGGCACAGTAAATGGCACAGTCATGACATGTGATGGCCACTCGCTCAGTACAAGAGAACCTGTGAGTTGTGACATGGCACAGTAAATGGTACAGTCATGACATGTGATGGCCACTCGCTCAGTACAAGAGAACCTGTGTGAGTTGTGACATGGCACAGCAAATGGCACAGTCATGACATGTGATGGCCACTCGCTCAGTACAAGAGAACCTGTGTGAGTTGTGACATGGCACAGTAAATGGCACAGTCATGACATGTGATGGCCACTCGCTCAGTACAAGAGAACCTGTGTGAGTTGTGACATGGCACAGCAAATGGCACAGTCATGACATGTGATGGCCACTCGCTCAGTACAAGAGAACCTGTGTGAGTTGTGACATGGCACAGCAAATGGCACAGTCATGACATGTGATGGCCACTCGCTCAGTACAAGAGAACCTGTGTGAGTTGTGACATGGCACAGCAAATGGCACAGTCATGACATGTGATGGCCACTCGCTCAGTACAAGAGAACCTGTGTGAGTTGTGACATGGCACAGCAAATGGCACAGTCATGACATGTGATGGCCACTCACTCAGTACAACTACAAGAGAACCTGTGTGAGTTGTGACCCTTCAACACAGGAGATGAAAGACAATATGAAACAAACAAACAAACAAACAAACAAAAATGAAAGAGTTATTGACTTATTTCCATAGTTTGCAGTTGAAAATAAAACTGGTAGTGTAAATTACTGGATTATTCAATTTGCTGGATCAGAACCAAACAAACAACCAAAAAAAAAAAAAAAGTTGCTTGCAGGAAAGGACTTGTCTTTTCTGTGTGTGTGTGTGTGTGTGTGTGTGTGTGTGTGTGCATGTGTGTGTGCATGCATGCGCACATGTTCCTTCATGCATGCGTGTGTGCATGCTTGTGTGTACACCTACTTGCATGTGTGTTGATCGATACATTATTCCGAGTATAATTTTTCTCTGATTTTTTTTTTTTTTGTTGTTTAATTTTTTGTTTTTTTTATACTCCCAGTAACATTTCATGAACAAAATGAAACTGTCTTTTTATGCACACGGGTGATCATACTTGCACTTGTGAGTACGTGAGCGAGTATGTGTGTGTGTGTGTGTGTGTGTGTGTGTGCGTGTGCGTGTGAACATGTGTATACGTGCATGCATGCAACTGTGTGTGCGAGGGTGTGTGTGTGCGTGCATGTGTGTGCAATTAACTGTTTATGCATTCTTTTTTTTTTTTTGAACTACCTTTATATTGCCACAACACAACCATGTGTACATATACATTCACACTTATATTGACACAAGGCAACCATGTGTGAATGTACAGTATATATGATAATACCTGCGCCTTGGTCACACGAACAAGGTTGTGTATACTTGTGTTTTAGTCATTGTTATCTCTTTTTTTTTCTTCTAATATCTAACCCAGTGGCTTTCTATTTTCAGTTACCTCCAAGTGGCTGTATTGCATTGTTTTGTCACTTGGTAAAACAAAGAACTGACAGGAATGTAAATGGTCTTCTTCTTCTGCGTTCACTCGTATGCACATGAGTGGGCTTTTACATGTATGACCGTTTTTACCCCGCCATGTAGGCAGCCATACTCCGTTTTCAGGGGTGTGCATGCTGGGTATGTTCTTGTTTCCATAACCCACCGAACGCTGACATGGGTTACAGGATCTTGAACGTGTGTATTTGATCTTCTGCTTGCATATACACACGAAGGGGGTTCAGGCACTAGCAGGTCTGCACATATGTTGACCTGGGAGATCGTAAAAATCTCCACCCTTTACCCACCAGGCCATATATATATATGATAGTCAGTCGTGTCCGACTATGACCAGCAGAACAGCAGAGGAGGCAACTGCTGTTCCGACTATTTGCGTTAGAATTTGATTATAGTGGAGAGTGTCTTGCCCAAGTTACGTCCCCACTCTCTCGTCCAAGAGGGTTTTAGGACAGCCAGTCGGCGTTGGGATGGTTCCCAAAGGCCAACTAGCCCCCAAGGCTGCAGCACTAAGAGCCAGTGCAATTTTGCCTCCTAGTTTGAGAGTCATAGTCCTTCACAAAAGACTAAGCTGTAAATGATTTCCCATTGACTGGAGAAACCATTGATAATACAGCTCTCACTTTGATGTTGGCCCAAATGTAAAACACTTAAACTATATATATATATATATATATATATATATATATATAAATTTGCACCAAACTGAACAGTTCATCTTTGTGTTGTTCAAATGATTTTGCTTGTTTATAATGCTTGTGCCTCTTAGAACTTGATTATTTCTTTTTGAATCTTGTTATTAATGTTACTTTTTTTCTTTTTTTTTTTTAGGATGTGTGTGTGTGTGTGTGTGTGTGTGTGTGTGTGTGTGTGTGTGTGTGTGTGTGTGTGTGTGTTTTGTTTGTTTGTTTGCTGCTTGTGTGTGTGTGTGTGTGTGTGTGTGTGTGTGTGTGTATGTGACAAGTATGCGTGCTATGTGCATGTAAAGAAATCAACTTTGTTAAAAAGGTTTAAACAATGGCTGATTAACTGGCATAAAAACTTGAAATAAAGTGCAAAAACTCATGAACAACCACTCTTGATACTGGACAGTTGTAAAGCCAAACAAACATAAAGCTGTTTAAACCAGTTACCAGCAATCACATATATATATATATATATATACATAATACGCACACATATATATCATATATACATGTTTACTTATGTAACCTTGGTGTCGTGTTCTTACTATTTTGGAATCCTTCAAACAAAACTGCCCAACCAAACTCTGAAAATCTTAATGACTATCAACAAAATAAAAGATTTTTTCTTTCTTTTCTTTTTTTTTTTTTTTTGATAAAAAAAATCCCAACAGCTTTGATTCTCTTAAAAAAACTTTATCCTCAGTTCAAATCTGTTTGCTAAGAATATTTCCTCTCCTTACAAATCTGTCACTGTTAATTGATTTATCTACATAATGGATCTACTGATTTTACTAATCATTGTAAATTATTACTGACACAGCAACAGCACACGGAACGAGGACTTCCCACAAAAGCTGAGAATCAGCGCTGACCGTACCTTGGAAGTGACTTCCTCCTGTAAGCACACGATCTTCTCCTGGGAGGCATTGCAAAATAATGCAGATGGGTTTACTGATCAACCAAGATCTGCCTCAGCTTCACCGAAGCTTAGCCAACATAAACAGGTGATAGTTTTGTCTACAGATATATATATATATATATTATATATCTCTCCCTTCAGTCAAAGCCTCAGTGATGATGTGTTCTCGCCAACGCACCAAGTCCTGTTGGCTCAAGCAGTTCACCGAACCCCTCAAGACAACACACCACCACCTTGTTGTGAAGACTTTAACACACACATATATTATATATAGCATATATACCTCCACAAACATTCAAGCTGGGGATGAGTCACATTCAGACTCTGACCTTTTCGACCACGCTCCTCACACCTTGTAGATTACACCGCCAGCTGTTTGCCATGTTCTTTATCGACCTCATACAAGTCAAAGGATGGACTGCACCCTACCCCCCACCCTACCCCCCTAAAAAAAAAAAAGAAAAAAAAAAAGCCAACAACAACGACAACAAAAAAATCTGGGTTAAAAAGCACAACAAAATCATCGAACCATCCCCATCATCTATGGATACAGGTGCATACCAAAGTCTGATCCGTGCGAGCCGTGTGTGCTGTGAGTCAAGGAGGAGTTGACAGTGGGTTCACAGTGAGTGCGTTGTATCGCAGACGGCACAGCTGGGTCCGCTATAACGGGGTTTTATGATAGATAATGATAGCGTGTTTTCTGTCAGCGGTTGGAAAATCGTGTCACTGGCTGATAACTTACAAACTTGCGCAAAGTCGGTGTGGTTAGCGAGCGGTCTGAACATTGCCTGGTCTTATCACTGCTGACTTTAACCCCTTAAGTCAGCTGGGTGAGACTTGTGCTAGTTAGCGAGTTACTAACTTTATTATTATTATTATTATTATAATCATTATTATTTATTTATTTATTTATTTATTCATTATCATTTTAAAAATTATTTATCATTATTAGTATTATTTTATTATTTTTGTTGTTGTTATTATTATTATTATTATTAGTAGTAGTAGTAGTAGTAGTAGTATCATTTTATTGTTATTATCATTATTATATTATTATTGTTATTATTATCGTTATTATTATTATATTTTATTTTGTTATTTTTACTTTATTTATTTTATTTATTATCATTATTATTTATTTTATTTTATTTTATTTTTTTCTCAAGGCCTGACTAAGCACGTTGGGTTACGCTGCTGGTCAGGCATCTGCTTAGCAGATGTGGTGTGGCGTATAAGGATTTTGACCGAGTGCAGTGACGCCTCCTTGAGCTACTGATACTGATAGTGATAGTGATACAGTGAGCTACACATCTGTACCATCTGACATATAGTGACAAGGTGCGGTGTAGCTACAGGTGCACTGTGTTGGGGCGACACTCTCTACTATTATAATCAAATTCTAGCCCAGACAGATGGGACAACAGATGCCTCCTCTGCTGGTTCTGATGGTCAGTGTTGGACACGACTATCACTATCAGTATCAATCATGTTGGAGTGGGGATGAGGTGAATTGTTGCAATGTTATCACACATCATCAGGTTGTTGGTTTTGTTTTGATTGCATTGCACTGGATTGCAATGTGTGGTGTGGTGTGGTGTGGTGTGGTGTGATGTGGTGTGGTGTGGTGTGGTGTGGTGTGGTATGGTGTGGTGTGGTATGGTGTGGTATGGTGTGGTGTGGTGTGGTGTGGTGTGGTATGATACTGATACGATATGATGTGCTATAATGTGCAGCTTTTAGAATGTTGTATTGTGATGTTACTTGTTATAATTTGTGTTGTGCTGTGTTTGTTGAAGTATGATGTGGTGAGGTATATATGTTATTGTGTTGTGCAGTGTTGTGTTATTCGGAGCTGTGCCCATAAAGTGTTGTGTTGCATTCTGTTGTGAAGTGTGCTGCTATGTGTGTCAGTGTGTGTGTGTGTGTGTGTGTGTGTGTGTGTGTGTGTGTGTGCTCTCTCTCTCTCTCTGTGTGTGTGTGTGTGTGTGTGTGTGTGTGTGTGTGTGTGTGTCTGGTGTCTGTGTGTGCTCTCTATCCATGTATATGTGTGTCACTGTGTGTGTGTATGTTCTGTGTCTTCGTTTGTGCAGTATGTATGTGTGTGCATGTGAGCGTACGCATGTGCACCTGCACTGCACAGTGTGTTCTGTTGTGATGTGTTCAATGTTGGCTTGTGCTTGACTATGATATATATGTTCTGTTGTATAATGCAAACAACCAAAAAAAACAACAAAACAAAACAAAACAACAACAACACACACAAATAAGAACACAATGCAAACAACCAAACAAAACAACAACAACACACACACACACACAAACCCAACCAAACCCCAATTCAAAAATGATCGATACTCCTTCAGATCTGAACGCAACTT
>NC_134905.1:22257252-22262252 GCF_041734735.1 Babylonia areolata
CCTCCTCCTCTTCTTCTTCTTTTCCACCTCCTCCTCCTCCTTCTCTCCTCCTCCACCACCACCACCTCCTCCTCTTCTTCCTTCTCCTCCTCCTCCTTCTCTTCTTCTCCTCCTCCTCTTCCACCTCCTCCTCCTCCTCCCTTCTTCTTCTTTAACTTTGAAAAAAAAAAAAAAAAAAATAAATAAAAACCCGTTGGGACGTCACACGGAAGAACTGTTCACCAGATTCCTCCAAGTAGGTCTGTTGGCTGCTTCATTACGTTGGACCTTATTCATTCGGCGAACAAAGGTTTTCGGTTACATTCGAATGCAAGACAGGCAGAATATTTCCATTATTTTATTTTATACACTTTCCGAACTTTTCTCTCGATCCCCGAGATCTGCACCAAGATGTCTGGTTGATGTTCCAAGGATAACAGACTCCGAAACAAAACCATGTTGCGGTCAGGGAGACTTCAAGTCTATTGTCCTTTCCCTGGAGAATTCTATGCCTGAGCACATTAGGAAGACGTTTTCTCTCTCACTCTTTAAAAGAAAAAAAAGAAAAAAAAAGTGAAAAAAACCCCACATTACCTCCAAAGTTAAGCAAAGTTCTGCTCTGTCTTTTATCTTGAATAAACGTAATTAGCTTTACACTTTTTTTTTATACAATTGTATTGCATTAAAGTGCGTGTGTATGTGTGTGTGTGTGTGTGTGTGTGTGTGTGTGTGTGTGTGTGTGTGTGTGTGTGTGTGTGTGTGTTCGTCTTCAGTTTAACGTCTTTCCACTTGAAGTGATATTAGCGGTGTGTGTGTGTGTGTGTGTGTGTGTGTGTGTGTGTGTGTGTGCACGCGCGCTAGCGCGTACCTGTGTGCCTGCGTGCGTAAATGCGCCTGTATTCAGCAGAAGTATATAGTTATAGTAGTTGCAGTAGCATCATCGCCAGCAGCAGCAGCAGTAGTATTGATAGTAGTATAGGTGACCGCAGCAGCAGCAGTAGTACTGGTAGTAGTAGCGGCAGCAGCAGAACTAGTAGTAATAGCAGTAGCAGCAGTAGCAACAGCAGCATCAGTAGTAGTAGTAGTTGTAGAATAAGTAGTAGTATGAGTAGTATCGTCATCATCAGCAGCAGTAGAATTTAAAGGAGGTGGAAGAGGAGGAAGAAGAGAAAAAGGAGGAGGAGGAGGAGGAGAAAGAGTAGGAGAACGATGGAGGAGGAGGAGGAGGAGAAGGCGGAGAAAAAGGAGGAGGAGGAGGAAGAGTAGGAGAACGATGGAGGAGGAGGAGAAGGAGGAGAAAAAGGAGGAGGAGGAGGAAGAGTAGGAGAACGATGGAGGAGGAGGAGGAGGAGAAGGAGGAGGAGGAGAAGGCGGAGAAAAAGGAGGAGGAGGGGGAAGAGTAGGAGAATGATGGAGGAGGAGGAGGAGGAAGAAGAGAAAAAGGAGGAGGAGGAGGAGAAAGAGTAGGAGAACGATGGAGGAGGAGGAGGAGAAGGCGGAGAAAAAGGAGGCGGAGGAGGAGGAAGAGTAGGAGAACGATGGAGGAGGAGGAGGAGGAGAAGGAGGAGGAGGAGAAGGCGGAGAAAAAGGAGGAGGAGGGGGAAGAGTAGGAGAACGATGGAGGAGGAGGAGGAGGAGAAGGAGGAGGAGGAGAAGGCGGAGAAAAAGGAGGAGGAGGAGGAGGAAGAGTAGGAGAACGATGGAGGAGGAGGAGAAGGCGGAGAAAAAGGAGGAGGAAGAGTAGGAGAACGATGGAGGAGGAGGAGGAGGAGAAGGAGGAGGAGGAGAAGGCGGAGAAAAAGGAGGAGGAGGGGGAAGAGTAGGAGAATGATGGAGGAGGAGAAGGAGGAGGAGGAAAAGGCGGAGAAAAAGGAGGAGGAGGAGGAGCAGGTGGAAGAGAAGAAGAAGAAGAAGAAGAAGAAGAAGAAGAAGAAGAAGAAGAAGAAGGAGGAGGAGGAGGAGGAGGAGGAGGAGGAGGAAGTAGAACCACAGAGTCTCTTAGAGCGTAGACATCTCTTTCTCCTCTCTTCTGTCTTAGAAAACTGAGGGGGACAGAAATAGGATCTGCAGAGAACTAAAATCAATGAAAACCAATGGCTCACTTTGTTCTGCGACTTGCCATCAATATTACATTAGAAGGAAGCAAACCGGCTCTGGGTGTGCGTGTGTGTGTGTGTGTGAGGGTGTGTGTGTGGAGGGGTGGAAGGGTGGGGGTGGGTATGGGGGGGGTGGTGGTGGGGGGTGCGGTAGCTATTTTTTAAGTGGCGGAAAAAAGCTCCCAACAGAAACCAGAAGGAAAAGTAGATTACGTCTTTTTTCCAGCGTTCCTCAGTAAGTAAAAACCCGAGATGGTTGGGGCATTGACTCTCTGTCTGTCTGTTGTCTGTCTGTCTGTCTGTCTGTCTGTCTCTTTCTCTGTGTGTATGTGTGTCTCTCTCTGTGTCTCTGTCTCACACACACACACGTGCGCACGCGCGCGCGCACACACACACACACACACACACGCACGCACAGGGAGAGAGAGAGAGAGTATCTCTATCTCTCTGTTTCTCTCTGTCTCTTTCTAGCTCTGTCTTCTCTGTCTCTCTTTCTCTCTGTCTCTCTCTCTGTCTCCGTCTCTGTCTGTCTGTCTGTCTCTCTCTCTCCCTCTCTCTCGCAATTTGTCAATCTATTTGTTTAAAGCATTCAGACTGCGATCAACTCTGATGTCATAGAATGGTGAAGTTTGTTCTTGATGATATATTTTGTTGTTTTTCTTTCATGGTCATGTATATCTCTTTGTCTTCTTTTTCTGTCTGTGTCTTTCCCTGTCTGTCCGTCTGTCTGTCTGTCTGTCTTCCTCTCTGTCTCTCTAATGTAGTATTGTGTAGTGTAGACCCTGTTTCAGGGCGGGGACTGGATGAAAAAAAAAGCGCGCCAATGGTTATCTATTCTCCTCGAAAATAAATAATTTTGTCTTGTCTTGTCTTCTCTCTCTCTGTCTCTCTCTCTCTCTCTCTCTCTTTAATTCCACAAAAATATCATAGACATCCATCTCTGTTTCGACTTTCCTTGCTAATGTCATCAACAAATGAAACCATTGTAAAACAGTTCGCTATATACTTGTATAAGGCATTCAAAATCCGCAGTTTGATATGTGATTAATTGTGCTTTTTGTGTGTTCATGTGCATTGCTAGAATTGTAGTTAAATGTTTTCTGTTCCACATTGTTCTGGAATGTAACAATTTGTGTTCACTGATCCCCTTCATGAGGGGCTACGGCCTTTATTGAATAAAAATGTTCGTTCGTTCGTTCGTTCTCTCTCTCTCTCTCTCTCTCTCTCTCTCTCTCTCTCTCTCTCACTCTCGCCGTCAGTCTGTCTGTCTCTCTCTATCTGTCTCTCTCACCCCGTCTATCTACGTCTGTCTCTGTCTCTCTCTGCCTCTGTCTGTCTTTCTCTCTCTGTGTGTCTCTGTTTCTGTCTCTCTCTCTCCGCCCCCACACCCCCTTCTCTCTCTGTCGGCCTTGTCTGTCTGTCTATCTGTCTGTTTCTCTCTCTCTCTCTCTCCGTCAGTCTGTCTGTCTGTCTCTGCCTCTGTCTGTCTGTCTCTCTCAACCCGTCTATCTACCTCTGTCTCTCTCTGTCTCTGTGTCCCTGTTTTTGTCTCCCTCTCTCCGTCAGTCTCTCTCTGTCTGTCTGTCTGTCTGTCTCTCTCTACCTATCTCATTCTGTCTTTCTCTCTCTGTGTGTCTCTGTTTCTGTCTCTCTCTCTCCCTCTCTCCCCCCCCCTCTCTCTCTCTGGCGGCCTTGTCTGTCTGTCTGTTTCTCTCTCTCTCTCTCTCTCTCTCTCTCTCTCTCTCTCTCTTTTGTTGGGGAAAGTTACAAAGCGTCAAGCGTCATCCTCTCACTCTTTCTCTTGTTGTCAGGGAAACATACAGACACATCATACAACAAAGGCAGCGAAGCTCAGGTTGGTTGGTAGGGAGGAATCAGGGTGAGATGGTGTAGGGAGGGCGGGATTTTTTTTGTTTTGTTTGCCAGTTTTTCTTTGTTCTTTTCATTGACGTCCAAGATCACCACAAAAAAAAAAAAAAAAAAAAAAAGGTCCGTGCGTCGTTAACTCTGATTGGTCCGTGCTTTTTATGACGCCCGGGTTTTTTTTCCCATAACGCCCCTCAGTGGAGTGATGGCCTAGAGGTAACGCGTCCGCC
This sequence comes from Babylonia areolata, assembly GCF_041734735.1. NCBI lineage: Eukaryota > Metazoa > Mollusca > Gastropoda > Neogastropoda > Buccinidae > Babylonia > Babylonia areolata. Next base: position 22,261,424 of record NC_134905.1, read on the forward strand.
TAGGAAGCGAGAGAATCTGAGCGCACTGGTTCGAATCACGGCTCAGCCGCTGATATTTTCTCCCCCCCTCCACTAGACCTTGAGTGGTGGTCTGGACGCTAAGTCATTCGGATGAGACGATAAACCGAGGTCCCGTGTGCTAGCATGTACTTAGCGCACGTAAAAGAACCCACGGCAACAAAAGGGTTGTTCCTGGCAAAATTCCGTAGAAAAATCCACTTCGATACGGAAAAACAAATAAAACTGCACGCAGGAAAAAATACAAAAAAAAAAATGGGTGACGCTGTAGTGTAGCGACGCGCTCTCCCTGGGGAGAGCAGCCCGAATCTGTTGTGATAAAAAGAAATACAAATACAAATACTTCCTCCCATCAGACCGTCATCCCCGCCTGTCTCCCCATCCTCCACTCTCATCCCCATTTTCCATTCTAACCCTCCCCCCCACACCCACACCCCCCCCTCACTGACCCCCTTTTTCTATTCTAAACCCTCACCCCCCCCCCCCCACCTCTCTCCCATCACTCTACCCCTTTCTATTCTAACCCCCACCCCCATTTCTCACACAAACACCCTTTCCATTCGAAACCCTCACCCCCCACCTCTCTCCCATCACTCTACCCATTTCTATTCTACACCCCCCCCACCCCCATTTCTTTCACTAACACCATTTCCATTCTAAATCCTCACCCCCCCACCTCTCTCCCATCACTCTACCCCTTTCTATTCTAACCCCCCACCCCCATCTTTCTCACTGACTTCCTTTCCATTCTAAACCCTCATCCCCCATCTCTCGGACTCGCTTTCCATTCTAAACCGTCACACTCCCCCAC
>NC_134905.1:22277252-22282252 GCF_041734735.1 Babylonia areolata
GTGGGTGCGCAGATGACTGGTCAGGCCAAACCGCGCCCGGAAGGTTCTGACGCAGTGTGGACAGGGGATGGTGGCGGCTGTCGGGGACTTGCTGGCACTGCTTTTCCTAGCCTGTCTGCGCGAAAATAATAATAATAATGATGATGATGATGATGATGATGATGATGATAACAATACTACTTCAACTACAACTACTACTACCACTACTTTATTCTTATATAGCGCTGTAATTCAAGCATGAGCAAGCTCTCGGCGCTTTACAAATCCAGTCCCTACAGTGAAATAAGAAAGCACATAAAAAGTAGTGGAAACATATAAAACAGAATCATTGATACTATATAAAAATAAAATAAAAATAAAAACCACAATGCACAAAACCTACAAAGTAACATACTCTCAATACTACAACTGTTACACTCCAAACACACACACACACACACACACACACACACACACACACACACACACACACACACACACACACACACACACACACACACACACACACACACACAGAGCGCGATTAAACGGCTGAGATGACAGCAATTTTCCCTTAAAATATATACATGTAAAAAGGAGCATAATTTGTAATTTTGCATGCCATTGGTTTGTAATAGAGTTGAGATGCAGACTGTTGGATGTAATTCTTTGATCAGTTCACACAGGAGGGGGGAATAGTGTACTCTCTCTCACTCTCTCTCTCTCTGTGTGTGTGTGTGTGTGTGTGTGTGTGTGTGTGTGTGTGTGTGTGTGTGTGTGTGTGTGTGTGTGTGTGTGTGACACTTACGGATATTCTGTGATTGGAATACTTTGGTTACAATACAACAATACAATACACAAACTTTATTGTCTATACTTTGGTACAGAGATTTTCTTTTTGGCAGCAGCACATGTCCAACACAAGAAGAAAACAACAAACAAATAAAATGAATAGAAAATAAAAAAGATAAATTAAATGGTACCAAATGGAAATAGCTATATACAAATATACAGATTACTGAAATTTACGTGCCTCTCCATTTCAGTCAGCCAAACCGCATTGCACATCTACCCCCCCCCAGCCCCCCACCCACACACACACACCACGCACACACACACCACGCGCACACACGCGCACACATACACTCTCTCTCATCCCCTCTCTCTCTGTCTCTCTCTTCACAAGAAATGCAACTACAAAGATCATCGTTGATTGATGCATACCTTGAAGGTATGATCTACCTGTATGTCTAGCCTATTTTTCGAGGACAGTTTGAACGTCTTGGAGAACGGTGGCCTTTTCTTCTTATTTGCTTCACAAGTTTGCGACGTGACATGGGTATAATCGTTCATTTGTAGATCAAGTATGCTTGTGTGTCTGTAGATTTGATGTGGTCTTTTTGTGTGATGCTGTTCTCTAAGAACGGCAGCTATCTTATTTATTTATTTATTATTTTTTTTTTATTATTATTATTATTACTACCACCTTTTTTATATTATAATTATTATTTATTTATTTATGTAAGCTTATCTATTATTTATTCAGCTTTTTTTTTCTTTTCTTTTTTTTTTTCTCAAGGCCTGACTAAGCGCGTTGGGTTACGCTGCTGGTCAGGCATCTGCTTGGCATATGTGGTGTAGCGTATATGGATTTGTCCGAACGCAGTGACGCCTCCTTGAGCTACTGAAACTGAAACTGTTCTCTAAGAATGGACGGATACCAAGAACGACATGCTGATCTTTGAGCAATTTATGACTATAATTTGATAGGCTGGGTTGGACAAGTTGTTGGAAGGTAGGTGTAGTTATAATTAATTTTGGTCCCCTGTGAATCTCTTCTTGAATAAACTGCAGGCTGTCATGTGGCTATTTTGTTTTTTAGGGGTCGTTTTCATCACCCCCACGAATATAATCATCGCCACAGGTGCCCAAGGTCGTTCAACATGCGATGATTTTCTTCCTCTCTCTGTCTCTCTGTCACTCTCTGTATCTGTCTGTCTGTCTCTCTGTCTCTGTCTGTCTCTGTCTCTATCTCTCCCTGTCTCTGTCTCTCTCTCTGTCTCTCTCCCTGTCTCTGTCTGTCTGAGTCTCTCTGTCTCTGTCTCTCTATCTATGTATCTCTGTCTCTCTGTCTCTGTCTCTCTCTGTCTCTGTCTCTCTCCCTCCCTGTGTCTCTCTCTCTCTCTCTCTCTCTCTCTCAACCCATATCTCTTTCATGTTACATTGCTGATGACAAAACCAGAATAACAAGATCAGGAAGAATGTATCCATATCATTTATATAAAAGCTTTAAGAGGCGCACTGATGCTGTTTAAGAATTAGATATTTGATTCTGAATGCTTTGGGTATGACGCTGATTGAAGTACCTAAAGAAGTTGAACTCATTTTTTGCTTGTACATCCTTTAGTTATTTGTTATAAATGTCGTATTTGTATTTGGACCCCCTTCAGAAGGGGCTATGGCTTAAACTGAACAAAACTTTCGTTTGGTTTCGTTTTCCTCTCCTCTCTCTCTCTCTCTCTCTCTCTCTCTCTCTCTCTCTCTCCAGACTATCTCTGTCTCTATCTGTTTCTCTGTGTCTCTCTCTCTCCTTCACTCTCTCCCTCTCTCTCTCCTTCCCTCTTCATCCCTGTCTCTCCCCCTATCTCTCTCTTTCCCTCTTTCTCTCTCTCTCCCTCCCTCTCCCCCTTCTCTCTCCCTCTCTCTCTCTCTCCCTATCTCTCTTTTCCTCGTCTCTCTCTCGCTCGCTATCTCGCTCTATTTCTCCCTCTTTCTCTATACCTCTCTCTCTCTCTCTCTCCCCCTCTCTCTCTCCCTTTCCCCCCTCTCTCCACTCTCTCTATGCCCCCTCTCTCTATACCTCCCTCTCTCTCTCTCTCTGCATCTCTCTCCCTTCCTCCCTCTCTCTCTCTCTGCCTCTCTCTCCCTCTTTCGCACGCTACCCCCTCTCTCATTTCCTCTCTCTCTCTCTCTCTCTTCCCCTACCAGTACCTCACAGTCCTTCCTACAACATCACCAGTGGGACATCATTTAAACTCACTCAGTACGGCCAGTCCTCTCTTCTCCTCTACACAGACCCCTCGGATGTCCAGTGGGTGTCTCAATGACCCAACCTTTAGCTTCCGTCGTCAGAATTGTGGTATTGTTTCTCAACATTCACCTCTTCAGTATAAGAGCCTTCCGTTTGCAATATTTTGATGATGGTAATTGGGGTGAAACGCTGTTAACGTTGTCTCTTTCGCCGTTCGTATGGAGAGAGTTAAGGAACAGCCAGATGTAGGTGACAGGTCCTGTCAGTGACTTACTGTCCTCTGTCATTCATTTTGTCTTTCTCTTTCCTTTTTGCTCTTTTCGGTTGGGGTTGAGGAGGAGGGGGGGGGGCGTGGGGGGAAGGTGTGTGTGTGTGTGTGTGTGTGTGGGTGTGTGTGAGGGGCGTGGCGGGGAGGGGGTGGTGGTGGTGGGCGGTTATGGGCTGGCTTGACTGAATAATACCAAAGGGTTAGAGACTAGCAGTTGGATCAATATAACTTTCTTTTCTGTTCAGTGTGTGTGTGTGGGCGTGCATGTGTTTGTTAGTGTGTGTGGGTGTGTGTGTGTGTGTGTGTGTGCGTGTGCGTGCGTGTGTGTGTGTGTGTGTGTGTGTGTGTGTGTGTGTGTTTGTGTGTGTGCGTGTGTGTGCGTGTGTGTGTGTGTGTGTGTGTGTGTGTGTGTGTGTGTGTGTGTGTGTGTGTGTGTGTGTGTTGCCGTTGTCCCTCTGTGTTCGTGTGTCTCCTCTGTCAGTCTTTCTGTTATTCTCTCTCTCTCTCTCTCTCTCTCTCTCTCTCTCGATCTCGCTCTGTGTCTTTGTCTCTATTTGTGTCTGTATGTCTGTCCCTCCGTCTCTGTCTCTCTATCTCTGTCACACCCTCTCTCTCTCTATTTTCCTCTCTCCTCCCCCCACCCCCTTCTCTCTCACACTCCCTCTCCCTCTATCTCACTGTCTCCGTCTGTCTGTCTCTCTATTGTTCCCTCTCTCGTTCTCTTTTTTTTATTTTTATTTTATTTTTTTTTTTATCCCAATCATCTGCTAGGGAATTACGTTAGGTTTAGTTAGCTTTGAAACACTTTTTCTCAAACGACACGGTCCTCAATACGAATCAGCCTGAACAGGCCTTGAACAAACTCAGCAAAATCACGACCACGTTAACCCCCCACCCCCCACCCCCACCTCCCTTTCTTTCTCTCTCTCTCTCTCTCTCTCTCTCTGTCTTTCCCGCTCGCTCGCTCGCTCTCTTAGGATTAAAAAGATAATAGAAATGCAGCGAAAAGGAAGGGAGGGAGGGATATAAGAACGCCATGGAGGAAAGAAAGGAATTTGTCCAGAATTAATTCCCCCCCATGTCCGTTTTTCTCTGCTTTTGCGTGACCAGTTCAGTGAAAGACACGCAATTCCACATTTAGCGATACATTGTTCAGTGAGGACGCAGCCTTCCACATCCAATGATACATTGTTCAGTGAAGACACATTCTTCCAACTTTCACTGATACATTGTTCTGTGAAGACACATGCTTCCACCTTCATTGGCACATTGTTCACTGAAAACACACTCTTCCACTTCCATTAATACATTGTTCAGTGAAGATAGATCTTTCCACACTCACTGACACATTGTTCAGTAACGACACATCTTTCAAAATCCATTGATACATTGTCCAGTGAAAACACACCCTTCGACTTTCATTGACACATTGTTCAGTGAAGACACATTCTTCCAACTTTCATTGACACATTGTTCAGTGAAGACACATTCTTCCAACTTTCATTGACACATTGTTCAGTGAAGACACACTCTTCCACTTCCATTGATACACTGTTCAGTGAAGATACATCTTCAAAATTCAATGATACATTGTTCAATGAAGACACATGCTTCCACCTTCATTGGCACATTGTTCACTGAAAACACACTCTTCCACTTCCATTGATACATTGTTCAGTGAAGACACATTCTTCCAACTTTCATTGACACATTGTTCAGTGA
>NC_134905.1:22297252-22307252 GCF_041734735.1 Babylonia areolata
TCTGTCTGTCTGTCTGTCTATCTGTCTGTCAGTGTTTCTATTTGTCTGTTTGTCTGTGTGTCTGTTGGTCTGTCTGTCTGTGTCTCCGTCCCTCTATCTCTGTCCGTTTATTATCAGTTTTCCTTTGCTCTGTTGATATCAGTCAGTCCATGTTCCTCTGTCTTTCTGTGACAATTCCTACAGCTTTGTTTAACTCACTCAGTACGGCCAGTCCTCTCTTCTCCTCTACACAGACCCCTCGGATGTCCAGTGGGTGTCTGAATGACCCAACCTTTAGCTTCCGTCGTCAGAATTGTGGCATTCTTTGTCAACATTCACCTCTTCAGTATAAGAGCCTTCCGCTTGCAATATTTTGATGTTGGTAATTGGGGTGAAGCGCTGTTAACGTCGTCCCTTTCGCCGTTCGTATGGAGAGAATTAACCGATAATTTGGTGAAGGATTGACTGACTGACTGACTGGCTGACTGACAAGTGACTAGTGGCTTGGTGGAATAAGAAATAAATGATCATCGAAGGAATAAACTGATTGTGATAGATGGTCTGTGGAACCTCTTCAGTAAGGTGGTGCGTAAAAGTGGCTGGGTGGGTGAATGAACACGCAAATGATACAAGTCGATATTGCCACGATTTTCTTTCTCTTCAAATCGAAATAAGTTTCTGTTCTGAAAAGCAATAAAGGTTTGGGGGGAAATGACGAATAATTTAATATAGCAGAAACAGAAAACACGAGACGCATCTTCCCCTTTCAACGTAATTATTTGTGTTTGTATTTGTATTAATTTTTATCACAACAGATTTCTCTGTGTGAAATTCGGGCTGCTCAACCCAGGGAGAGCGCATCGCTACACTAAAGCCCCACCCTTTTTTCTTTTTTTTTTGGGTATTTTTTCCTGCATGCAGTTTTATTTGTTTTTCCTATCGAAGTGGATTTTTCTACAGAATTTTGCCAGGAACAACCCTTTTGTTGCCGTGTGTTCTTTTACGTGCGCAAAGTGCATGCTGCACACGGGACCTCGGTTTATCGTCTCATCCGAATGACTAGCGTCCAGACCACCACTCAAGGTCTGAGTGGAGGGGGAGAATATATCGGCGGCTGATCCGTGAATCAAACCAGCGCGCTCAGATTCTCTCGCTTCATAGGCGGACGCGCCACCTCTAGGCCATCACTCCACATAATTACGTGTCCTTACATGATTTTTTTTTCTTTTTCTTTCTTTTTAGCGATCACGTCACAATGTCAAGTGTGTGGTGATCTCAACAGTGACGTGCCTTGCAGTCATCTTGACGTAATATTTGCCCAATACGTGGAGTGTGGCACAATGTCACCATACTGCATGAATGACGTCATTGAAATTTCTGGCGAACAGCGCGTATTTAAAAGGTAAGCGAAGTTTCAGTTTCAGTTTCAGTAGCTCAAGGAGGCGTCACTGCGTTCGGACAAATCCATATACGCTACACCACATCTGCCAAGCAGATGCCTGACCAGCAGCGTAACCCAACGCGCTTAGTCAGGCCTTGAGGTAAGCGAAGGAATACGTATACTGTCTTGTAATGTTTAAATCAAAATCAATTTATGGTGCTTAGAGCCTCGCCGACCACTAAGGCCATCTCAAGGCTATCGCCACATTAGCACCTATTTCAAGTCAAGGTGTGTGTGTGTGTGTGTGTGTGTGTGTGTGTGTGTGTGTGTGTGTGTGTGTGCCGTGGAAGCTGCGATACGTAGCCTAGAAATGAGTGTGGAGGAGGGGGGTAGAAGAGGTGTAGGATAATGTGTGTGTGTGTGTGTGTGTGTGTGTGTGTGTGTGTGTTGGGGCTCATGTACGTTTATGTGTATTTGACTGTGCCTTCATATCTGTGAAACTGCATGTTTGGTGCATATCTGTTATGCATGTGTGGGTGTATGTGTGAATGTGTGTCTTCATGTTTTACATTTATTTGCTTATTTATCATCATTGTTGTCTTATTTATTTATGTATTTATTTATTTATTATTATTATTATTATTGTTATTATTGTTATTATTATTATTACTACCTTTTTATATTATAATTATTATTTATTTATTTATCTATTTATGCATTTATTTACTTATTTATGTACGCTTACCTATTATTCATTCACCCTTTTTTTCTCAAGGCCTGACTAAGCGCGTTGGGCTACGCCGCTGGTCAGGCATCTGCTTGGCAGATGGGGTGTAGCGTATATGGGTTTGTCCGAACGCAGTGACGCCTCCTTGAGCTTCTGAAACTGAAACTGAAACTCAAGTCAAGGGTACAAAAAAAAAAAAAAAAATTCACCGATTGTCTTGTAATGTTTTATGTTGCGTTGAATAGCAAGGATGAGGGAGATACGTGGAGTGATGGCCTAGAGGTAACGCGTCCGCCTAGGAAAGCGAGAGAATCTGAGCGCGCTGGTTCGAATCACGGCTCAGCCGCCGATATTTTCTCCCCCTCCACTACACCTTGAGTGGTGGTCTGGACGCTTAGTCATTCGGATGAGAGTATAAACCGAGGTCCTGTGTGCTAGCATGCACTTAGTGCACATTAAAGAACCCACGGCAACATAAGGGTTGTTCCTGTCAAAATTCTGTAGAAAAATCTACTTCGATAGGAAAAACAATTAAAACTGCACGCAGGAAAAATACAAAAAAAGAAAAAAAAAAGGGTGATGCTGTAGTATAGCGACGCGCTCTCCGTGGGACAGCAGCCCGAATTTCACACAGAGAAATCTGCTGTGATAAGAAGAAATACAAATACAAATAATATATATATGTGTGTGTGTGTGTGTGTGTGTGTGTGTGTGTGTTCGCGCGCGCGTGTGTGTGTGTGTGTGTGTCTTTTATGGATTCATATTGAATGACTGCGAATGACCTCATGGATTGTTTGCATGTGTTTTTACACCATAAATCAACCATTTAATCTTGAGATAAGAGAGTAGTTTGCATTCTGCATTCCACCTCCACCTACCCACCCCCCCAAAAAAACCCAACCAACCAACCAACAAACAAACAACAACAACAACAACAACAAAAATCAAAGCAAAACACAATCTCCTAACTCACCACGTCTTTCAACGCGCTTAGTCAGGCCTTGAGTGTATGCATATACATTTGTGTACCTATCCGAGTGGAATTTCTTCTACAGAATTTTGCCAGAGGACAACACTCTCGTTGCCATGGGTTCTTTTTCAGTGCGCCAAGTGCGTGCTGTAACACCGGTTTATAGTCACATCCGAATGACTAGACTAGTGTCCATTTACCACGGCTTTAACTCTCTCCATACGAACGGCGAAAGAGACGACGTTAACAGTGTTTCACCCCAATTACCACCATCAAAATATTGCAAGCGGAAGGCTCTTATACTGAAGAGGTGAATGTTGACAAAGAATACCACAGATCTGACGACGGAAGCTAAAGGTTGGGTCATTCAGACACCCACTGGACATCCGAGGGATCTGTGTAGAGGAGAAGAGAGGACTGGCCGTACTGAGTGAGTTAACCTTTTTTCAGGTGTGTCAACGAGAGCACGTGCAGACACCTGTGGTGGCAGACGACCTCCCAGAACCCCACATGCATGTCCAACCCAGGCGGCGCCAGCGTGGATAGGGAGTGCCACTACTGTTGCCATGGCGACGCCTGTAACCGTGACCTGGTGCCTGACCCCGCGAGCCTTTTCAGGCCTGACGCTAACTGGGTCACGTACCCTGCCACACATAGATACCAGAGGCAAGAGCTAATATTTCTGAGTGTTTTTTGTTGTTGTTGTTGTTGTTGTTGTTGTCAATTTCTTTATTTTTCGTCCTCGTTTTGACTCACTTGTGCAAACAATGTGAGACTATGTAATAACCAGGTGTTCGGTTGTGTGTGTGTGTGTGTGTGTGTGTGTGTGTGTGTGTGTGTGTGTGTGTGTGTGTGTGTGTGTGTGTGTGTGTGTGTGTGTGTGTGACAGAGAGAGAGATATATATTGATTGTTTGATTATTGTCAAGAGAGAGAGAGAGAGAGAGAGAGAGAGAGAGAGAGAGAGAGAGAGAGAGAGAGAGAGAGAGAGAGAGAGAGAGAGAGAACTTTGAACCCAAAACTGTGGATTTAATTCAATTATTTTGTCGAGTTGCTTTTTTCTTCCTTGTTCAGTTGTTTCCCTTCCGTTTTGAGTTATTTCCCTTGAGTTATCCCCCCCCCCCCCCACCATTTCCTTTGTTGAGTTGTTTCCCTTCCCTGTTGAATTGTTGCCTTTCCTCGATGAGTTGTTTGCCACACCCTGGTGAGTTGTTTCAGTCTAATATCATCATCTTAGATGAAGAGAATATATAATAAACAAATAAACGAAACGAACTGATGAGTTGATTCCCCTAGAGATCCTCCCCCTCCCCCACCACCCCGGTCACAGTAGAGTTATTTCCCTTTGATGACTTCTGTCCCTTTGTTTGAATTGCTTCCCCTGACCTGCCCTTCCCAGCACGCCGCTTCACACCGCACGTGCAACCAGGACGTCATCATCAACAACGACATCATCACCACCACCACCATCATCATCATCATCGTCGTCGTCATCATCGTCATCATCACCTCCCTCTCCAAGCCGCGTCACAGCCTCTGCCACGTCCGCGCAGACTGCGGCCACAACGGCCAGAGTTCCTACCGCACCAGCCACGCGACGACCCACGCCGCGACCCACAACGCGTCAGCCTTCAACAACACGCGTCACCACCGGGAGGACGACACCGACACAGACATCGTCAGCGACGACGACACCGACAACGTCCACGACGACAACGACACCGACAACGTCAACGACGACGACGACGACACCGACAACGTCAACGACAACGCGTAAACCTACCACACACACTTCAGCTCCTACTGCCGGTATATTGGAATTTTGTTTTTGATGTTGTTGTTGTTGTTGTCGTTGCTATTGGTGTAGTATCAACGATGTGCACACCTTTAACTCTTTCCATACGAACGGCGAAAGAGACGACGTTAACAGCGTTTCACCCCAATTACCATCATCAAAATATTGCAAGCGGAAGGCTCTTATACTAAAGACGTGAATGTTGACAAAGAATACCACAATTCTGACGACGGAAGCTAAAGGTTGGGTCATTGAAACACCCACTGGACATCCGAGGGGTCTGTGTAGAGGAGAAGAGAGGACAGGCCGTACTGAGTGATTTAAAAAAAAACGTTTCATAGAAACTCAGGGTAGGCCGTTCTCAAGCCGCGACCAGTCTTTAGTAGTAGTAGTAGTAGTCGGAAGTAGTAGTAGTAGTAGTAGTAGTAGTAGTAGTAGTAGTAGTAGTAGTAGTAGTCGGAAGTAGTAGTAGTAGCTGTTGTTATTGTAGCAGCAGCAGCAGCAGCAGCAGCAGAAGAAGAAGAAGAAGAAGAAACAGCAGCTGCAGCAGCAACTGAAGTAGCACAGTACTGGTAGTGACAATTATGAACGCAAAGATGAGCTGCATATCCATACTCAATTATAATGTGAGATGTGATTAAGCTCTGTGTGTGTGTGTGTGTGTGTGTGTGTGTGTGTGTGTGTGTGTGTGTGTGTGTGTGTGTGTGTGTGTGTGTGTGTGTGTATCCTTGTGCGCGCACGTGTGTGTGTGAATGGGACGTGCTCAGCCTCCACAAAAGCTCCGCTGTCAAGATTCACGTGCGCCACGTGCGGCAACTGGCCCAACCTCCAGCAGGCCTGCTCTCCACAGGACCTGGCGACCCCACGTGTGCAGAGATGCCCGTCCTCGGCTCCTTACTGCATGAACCACCTGGTCCAGAGTGGCTTCTACGTCTCCCAGTTTAAAGGGTGGGTTGGATGCGAAGACACACTCCCCCCCCTAACTCCCACCCCCTCCCATCCCCACCCCCCAGCACACGCCTTCTAGAAAACGAAAGAAGACTGCGCCCTGCATAGTGCGTGGGTAAAAGAAAAGAAAGAAAAAAAAGGATACTTATATAGCACACTATCCAGAAATCTGCTCTAGGTGCTTTACAAAAATGCTTTTGTTAACATAAAACATTACATCTATGTTACATACACACACTAAAATGTGACCACGTACACACACACACACACACACACACACACACACACACACACGTTGCATACATACATTTTAACATGCATGTGTATCTAACAGCTACCCTAACACATACGCACACATAGGCAGGCACAAACTTACATAAACACACGCACACACAATACACAAAAAAACGGACATACACGTGAAAACCCACTCATGTATGTGAGTGAACGTGGGATTAGCAGCCCATAAAACGAGGAAGGAGAAGAGGAGGAGGGTGAGAAGAAGGAGGAGGATGAGAAGGAGAAGAAGGAGGAGGATGAGGAGAAGATAAAGAAGAAGGAGGATGAGGAGAAGAAGAAGGAGGAGGAGGAGGAGGAGGAGGAGGAGAAGAAGAAGAAGAAGAAGAAGAAGAAGAAGAAGAAGAAGAAGAAGAAGGAGAAGAAGAAGAAGAAGAAACATACAAACAGCAACAACGACATTCTACACCATGTACGTTTGTTTTTATTTGTACTTTTGTTCTTCGCTTTCATCACCATGGTCTTGTCAGGATATAATGGATCTTCAGTCCCATGCATCTTCTTGTCTGTCCTGTCTTGAATGTCGGTTTTTGTGTGTGAGAATAGGGCAATATAATTCGGAAAGCCACAGTCTTCTAACCGGTCTGTCCTTCTCCACACGAACCCTCTTTGTTGGTTTTGCAGTGGCTCTCTTCATCACCTAATCGATCTCGACGAGGAAAAGAACGGGCGAGATTGCACAGCCCTGGCTGAATCCAGCCTTGGCACGAAACTACTGACTTTGTAGTCCATGGTGACGCACACCACACTGGTTGTTGACATGCATGTCCTGGGTGTTTACATTCAGTGGAAATCCATACGCCATAAGAGCATTCTACAGAGAAGGGTGGATAATGCTATCAAAGGCTTTTTCAAAGTCAATGTAATTGATGCAGAGTGATGAGTCGCTATTGAAGTGAATGTTCCACAATGGTGCGTAAGGTAAAGATCTGGTCTGTGCTTTCCAACCCGCTTCTGAATCCTGCCTGCTCTTCACTTAGGATCTTTTTGGTGGATTGTCTCATTACCTGTAGCAGATTTCTGCATTCAAGATCTTTCCTGGTAATGACAGTCGATTGATGTCCCTTCAGCCGCCACACGCCGACAGGTAGCCCCTTTTTTGGTAGCGTGACGATGATGCTTATTATTATTTATTTATTATATTTTTATTATATTATTATGATTATTATGATTATATATATATATATATATATATATATATATATATATATATATATTTTGTTTGTTTGTTTGTTTGTTTGTTGTTTTTGTTTTTTTTTGGTTTTTTGGTACACCTATAGTTGACTTCACCAAGTTTTTGCGCCTTATACATATCATTATTATTATTAGTAGGCTTTTTTATGTATTTATCTATTATTATTATTTTATTATATTTTATTATCTTTTTTTTCTCAAGGCCTGACTAAGCGCGTTGGGTTACGCTGCTGGTCAGGCATCTGCATGGCAGATGTGGTGTAGCGTATAATTATGGATTTGTCCGAACGCTTTGACGCCTCCTTGAGCTACTGAAACTGAAACTGAAACTGTAACTGATGCTTTTACTGCCAGGCTTCTGGAACCTTCTCCTCTTTCCATACTTTGTTGTTGAGAAGTTCCAACACTGTCGTGGCATTCACAGTGGGATCTTCTTCTTCTTCCTCTTCTTCTTCTGCGTTCACTCGTATGCACACGAGTGGGCTTTTACGTGTATGACCGTTTTTACCCCGCTATGTAGGCAGCCATACTCCGTTTTCAAGGTGTGCATGCTGGGTATGTTCTTGTTTCCATAACCCACCGAACGCTGACATGGATTACAGGATCTTTAACGTGTGTATTTGATCTTCTGTTTGCATATACACACGAAGAGGGTTCAGGCACTAAGCAGGTCTGCACATATGTTGACCTGGGAGATCGTAAAAATCTCCACCCTTTACCCACCAGGCGCCGTCACCGTGATTCAAACCCGGGACCCTCAGATTGACAGTCCAACGCTTTAACCACTCGGCTATTGCGCCCGTCTACAGTGGGATCTACCCTCAGCTAGTTTGCAGTGCAAGGATTCTGTCTTCGCCGAATGATCTGTTTCCTTTCGTTGTATTGTATTATTGTATTGTATTATTCTTTTCTTTTTTTTTTCTTTTTTTTTAGTCACAACAGATTGCTCTGTGTGAAATTCGGGCTGCTCTCTCCAGGGAGAGCGCGTCGTTACACTTAGAGCACCACTCACTTTTTTGTATTTTTTCCTGTCTGCAGTTGTTGTTGTTTTTTATTTGCTTTCCTATCAAAGTGGATTTTTCTACACAATTTTGCCAGGAACAACCCTTTCGTTGCCGTGGGTTCTTTTACGTGCGCTAAGTGCATGCTAGCACACGGGACCTCGGTTTATCGTTTATCATCCGAATGACTTGCGTCCAGACCACCACTCAAGGTCTAGTGGAGGGGGAGAAAATACTTCCGACCGTGCCAGGATTCGAACTCGGAGCACATCCTGCAGTCCTGCCCCCTGTATCAAAATGCACGGACGCAGCAGTGACCCTATGGAGCCACACTGGCAGAAAAGCTCTGGGGCACCAAAGAAGACCTCATCAAGACCACCACCTGCATTTCCAGCATAGGACTGCAAGTCTGAGACCATGATCACGGGGAACGCAGAAGAAGAAGAAGAAGAAGAAGAAGAAGAAGAACCAGTGCGCTCAGATTCTCTTAGTTCCTAGGCGGACGCGTTACCTCTAGGCCATCCATCACTCCACGCACGTTTGTCTGGTGTGGTGGCCTCTTCCATCTTCTGCTGTGTGAGGTGCCCACGTTTCATTTCAGTGACTGGAAACCTGTTTCTTCTAGGACCGTTCTTTCCTCATGGGTCTGGTCACACACACACACACACACACACACACACACACACACACACACACACACACACACTCTCTCTCTCTCTCTCTCTCTATATATATATATATATATACATATATATATATATATATATATATATATAGAGAGAGAGAGAGAGAGAGAGAGAGAGAGAGATGCATGATATACACATACATACACTCATATGCATACACTCAAGGCCTCTCTACACCACTACACCACATCTGCTGTAAAAAAAAAAAGAAAAAAAAGAAGAAGAAGGAACAACAACACACACACACACGCACGCACACACACACACACACACACACACACACACACACACACACACACACACACACACACACACACATGCATCTGTTTATATCTATATATAAATTATATATTTATATTTTCTTCTTCTCTCTCTCTCTGTATATATATATATATATATATATATATATATATATATATATATATATATATATATATATATATATATATATATATATTATATACATATTAGATGTCTGATCATCGCATGAACCCAATGTGCTTGGTGGTTTACTTACTTACTTATTGAACAGTAACCATTACACTACCTTTGATAAGGTGTCGGCCTATTTTGTATATACATAGATGGAGATTCGCATGCACGCTGAGAGACTGTTGTCTGCATGTGTGGAATAGTCTCTGAGACTTTTCTTTGTTTATATTTAATGTCTGTTTTTCTTGGACATGAAATTGTGAACCCCATGTTATTATGGCATGTGTGCTAATGACTTTAAACAGTTTCAGTTTCAGTTTCTCTCTCTCTCTCTGTATATACATATTAGATGTCTGATCATCGCATGAACCCAATGAGTGCACTGGTCATGCCTTTGCTTAAAATATAGTAACCATTTTGTATTTTTATATAGCCGCTTGTTTTCCTTGCTACACATAATATATTGCTCCATTCTGTGGTCTAACCTCAACAAAAAAACCCCTACTAAATCGCTAGTAATGATAATTATTGTGCTCTTTCATAATCATAAAACTGACGCTCATTTATTTTCCATGATTTATGTCATTCAGGT
>NC_134905.1:22317252-22327252 GCF_041734735.1 Babylonia areolata
TCAGTCAGAACCAAAATCATTCAGTCAGCGTGCTGTTTCCTTTCTTGGTCAAACTATCTGGAACACCCTTCCATCAGTCTAGCTTAGCTAAAGCATGACACATTCACTCAAGTACAAGTACAGAGGAGGGTGGTGGTGAGGGGAGGGCCCGAGAGGGGGGGGGGGAATCTTTGTCACCCACAGTTCCAGAATACGTTGCATGTCTGCTATGAATGGTTTTGTGTTTGTGTGTGAAACTCTTCGTAAGCATTCTCCCTCCCTCTCTCTCTCTCTCTCTCTCTCTCACCCCTCCCTCTCTCTGTCTGTCTGTCCTGATGCAAGTAGCTTGGACATGCACGTTCATGATGGCCGTTTGAAGTGAGTGTGTAAATTAAAAAAAGAAAAATAAATTCATCCTTTGCAGTCAACGAGTTTTAAAATTGCAATTTGATCTCTGTTCGTTTTTAAGAAAAAAAAAAAAAAGCGCCCGATATGTATTCATTGTTTTGTATGATTAAGTTTTGTGCCGCTGGGCTGAAAGAAAAATATTATCAAGATGAAAGAGAGAGAGAGAGAGAGAGAGAAAGAGAGAGAAAGAGAGACAGACAGAGAGAGACAGTGAGAGAGAGAGAGACAGAGACAGAGACACAGGGAGAGAGAGACAGTGAGAGAGACAGAGAGAGAGAGAGAGTGACAGAGACAGAGATAGAGAGACAGACCGAGAGACAGAGACAGAGAGACACAGGGAGAGAGAGACAGAGAGAGAGACGGAGAGAGAGCGAGAAACAGAGACACACACAGACAGAGACACAGAGAGAGATAGAGACAGAGAGAGACAGAGAGAGAGAGAAACAGAGACAGAGAGAAGGCCCCTTATGAAGGGGTAAGTGAAAAACATGAATGAGGGAGAGAGACAGAGAAAGAGAGAGACACAGACAGCCGAGCAGACAGAGACAAGGACAGAGACAGAGAGACAAGGCGAAAGAGACAGACAGACAGACAGACACAGAGAGACAGACAGACAGACTCACACAGACAGAGAAAAGAGTGGATTTCGTCTACAGAATTTTACACTGTCGTTGCCATGAGCTTTCCTTTTAAAGTGCACCAAGTGCGTGCTGCACACGGGACCTCGGTTCATCATCTCCTTCGATCGACTAGACGCTCAGTTTGATTTTCTAGTCAAACTTGTGAGAAACAGTGAGAGCGGGATTCGAACCCAGACCCTCAAGGACTCTGTATTGGCAGATGAGCGTCTTAATTAACTCTCTCCATACGAACGGCGAAAGAGACGACGCTAACAGCGTTTCACCCTAATTACCATCATCAAAATATTGCAAGCGGAAGGCTTTTATACTGAAGAGGTGAATGTTGACAAAGAATACCACAATTCTGACGACGGAAGCTAAAGGTTGGGTCGTTCAGACACCCACTGGACATCCGAGGGGTCTGTGTAGAGGAGAAGAGAGGACTGGCCGTACTGAGTGAGTTAACCAGTCCGCCACCTTCCTCCACCTGAGCCACCCAGAGAAAGAAACTCTGCATTGTCGTTTGAGTGGTGGTCTGGACGCTAGTCAATCAGATGAGACAATAAAACCGAGGTCCCGTGTGCAGCATGCACTTGGCGCACGTAAAAAGAAAGGAGGAAGGTGGCAGAATGGTTAAGACGCTCAGCTGCCAATACAGAGAGTCCGTGAGGGTGTGGGTTCGAATCCCGCTCTCGCCCTTTCTCCTAAGTTTGACTGGAAAATCAAACTGAGCGTCTAGTCTTTCGGATGAGACGATAAACCGAGGTCCCGTGTGCAGCACGCACTTGGCGCACTGAAAAAGAACCCATGGCAACGAGAGTGTTGTCCTCTGGCGAAATTACGTAAATTGAAATCCACTTTCATAGGTACACAAATATGTAAGCATGCACTCAAGGCCTGACTAAGCGCGTTGGGTTATGCTGCTGGTCAGGCATCTGCTCAACAGATGCGGTGTAGCGTGTATGGATTTGTCCGAACGCAGTGACGCCTCCTTGAGAAAGTGAAACTGAAACTGAAACTGAAAAAAGAAACCGTACAAGCACAGTGCATACATCTTTAACTCACTCAGTACGGCCAGTCCTCTCTTCTCCTCTACACAGACCCCTCGGATGTCCAGTGGGTGTCTCGATGACCCAACCTTTAGCTTCCGTCGTCAGAATTGTGGTATTCTTTGTCAACATTCACCTCTTCAGTATAAGAGCCTTCCACTTGCAATATTTTGATGGTGGTAATTGGGGTGAAACGCTGTTAACGTCGTCTCTTTCGCCGTTCGTATGGAGAGAGTTAATCAAATGAAACAAAGGTTACGCTTCGGTACAGCTGCTTGACATCCCTTGAATTCTTTCAATGACAGTGTGAGCTGACGTTAATAAATACCCATAAGCTAACCGTTTACGTAAAACAATTGTCTTTAAATACTTTTAAGCACTGTTCTTAATTAACTCTAGGCAACTTGCACAACACATTTCACGGATTAAAACAAAACTAAACAAAAGTGTTGCTGGACTCTGGACTCTTCAAAATGTATTGCTACCGGTATACTCTTTTTTTTTTCTAATTGTGTGGCCAGATAATATGATTTGAATCAATGCACGAAAGAAAGAATTGTTGGCCTGAAAATGACAGGAGGCAATTTTCGCACCAGTGCACCACAACCAAAGCCTAGAAAGTGGGGGAAAAAATAACACACACACACACACACACACACACACACACACACACACACACACACACACACACACACACACACACACTAAAAAACCCAGCAATAACAACAACACGTTCAAGATCAATATCGTCGACCCATATACCCTGCCAGACACACTGTCTCCATGAGCACAGCGATCAATGGCGGAATAAAAGTGGCAGGGTGAAAGAGAGCACCCTGTGATGTTCCCTCGTGTCCGCTTTGACGTACGGCGTGACTGGTGGTAGTGCTCGTGGCTTGTGAAAAGACAGAAACTTTTTTTTTTTTTTTTTTCAAGCGGAGTTTTGTGTGCAGTTCTCCTCTCCCCACTTTGCCTCCTCCCCCCCCCACCCCCCCCTCTCTCTATCTCTGTCTGTCTGTCTCTGTCTGTGTGTGTGTCTCTCTCTCTGTCAGTGTGTGTGTGTCTCTCTCTCTCTGTCTCTCCCTCTGTCTCTCTCTGACTCTCTGTCTCTGTCTGTCTGTCTCTCTCTGTGACTTTCTCTCTCTGTGTCTCTGTCTCTCTCTGTCTCTCTGACTCTCTCTCTGGTCTCTCTCTCTCCCCTTTTTCATGTTGTTCACTTACCCCCTCATAAGGGGCACAGTAGGCCTATTAATGAATCTCATCCGAATCCGCTCCTCTCTCTCTCTTCTCTCTCTTTTCATATCCCTTTTCCCTCTCTCTCCCTCTTCCTGTCCCCCTCCATTCTCTCTCCTTCTCCCTCCCCCCCTCTCTCTCCCTCCCATTCTCTCCCCTCTTCCCTCTCTCCTTCTCCCTCCCCCTCTCTCTCCCTCCCTCCCCCTCTCCCCTCTCTCTCCCTCCCTCTTCCCCCTCTCTCTCTCCTCCTCCCCCTCTTCCCCCTCTCTCTCCTCCTCCCCCTCTCTCTCCTCCTCCCTCCCCCCCTCTCTCCCCCCCCTCTCTCTCTCTCCCTCTTTCCCCACTCTATCCCCCCTGTCTCTCTCCCCTTCTCCCCCCTCCCTTTCTCTCCCCCCTTTCTCTCCCCCCTCTCTCTCTCTCTTCCCCCTCCCTCTCTCTCTCTCCCTCTCCTCTCTCTCCCCCTTTTCCCCCTCCCTTTCTCTCTCCCCTCTCTCTCTCCCTCCATCTCTCTCTCCCTCTTCCCCCTCCCTCTCTCTCTCTCCTCTCTCTCTCCCTCCCTCTTTCCCCACTCTCTCCCCCTCTCCCCCCATCCCTTTCTCTCCCTTCCCTCTTTCTCTCTCTCCCTGTCTCCCCACTCTCTCCCCCTCTTCGCCCCCCTCTCTCTCCTTCTCCCTCCCCCTCCCTCCCTCTCCCCCGCCCTGTCTCTCTCTCTTTCTTAAGGGTGTGTGTGTTTGGGGATGAGTGTGTGCATATGTGTGTGGGTGGGTGGGTGTGAGTGTGTGACAGTGTTCCCTTCATTGTATCTTTATGATGATGATGGTCCGTTGATTAGTATTATAATTATCATTAGTGGTAGTAGTAGTGGTAGTAGCAGTATTTACCATTGTTGTTATTGTTGTGTCTTATCGTTACTGTTTTTGTTGTCACAAGGACAGATTGGAAGACTAGGCAATGCCTAAAATCTTTTTTCCCTGAGTAATAAAGTTTTTGAATCTTGAATCTTGAATCTTTCTATCTTGGCCAGCTGGAGATGGGTAGCGGGTTAGAATAAAGCAGATTTTAGGCCAACCCAAGTATGAGCGAGATCAAAAACTTCCTAATTGTGGGAAGGTTGTTTCATACATGAAAAACAACAACAAACAAACAAAACAAAACACACAACCCCCTCCCCCCCCGTCCCCCCGGCACCCCCCCCACTCCCCTCCCCCCCTAAACACGTGACTTGTTTGAAGAGGTAAAAGTTGCTTGCATGCCGGATGCCGGCAAATTTGCAACATTTTGATCTTCTGCGATCAAAGAGTATTCACGTGTTAGATGGTGAAAGAGGGCTTTGTCTTTGACCTTTTCACTTAGAATAAAAGATTTCGAGCACAGTGGGGTTTTTTTTTTCTTTTTTCTTCTTCCAATCTCCCTGTCAGTTTCAGTTTCAGTTTCAGTAGGCTCAAGGAGGCGTCACTGCGTTCGGACAAATCCATATACGCTACACCACATCTGCCAAGCAGATGCCCGACCAACAGCATAACCCAATGCGCTTAGTCAGGCCTTGAGAGAGAAAAAAAAAAGAAGAAGAAGAAGAAAAAAGGGTGAATAAATAATAGATAAATACATAAAAAAAGAACTACTACTACTAATAATAATATGTATAAGGCGCAAAAACTTGATGAAGTCAACTATAAGCATACATAAATAAATAAATAATAATTTTATTTTTTTTTAAAATTAAAAATAAAAAAATAAAAAAACACCTACCACAGCTGTCACCTCCCTGTCAGTGTCACTCTTTTCTTCGAATCTGTATGTCTCTGTCTGTCTCTGTCTCTTCCTCCCTCGCTCCATGTCTGTCTGTCTGTCTGTCTGTCTCTCTCTCTCTCTCTCTCTCTCTCTCTCAGTCTCTGTGTTAATATGTTTTGAATGAAGACATATATCTATAGATATCTTAACTCTCTCCATATGAACGGCGAAAGAGACGACGTCAACAGCGTTTCACCCCAGTTACCATCATCAAAATATTGCAAGCGGAAGGCTCTTATACTGAAGACGTGAATGTTGACAAAGAATACCACAATTCTGACGACGGAAGCTAAAGATTGGGTCATTCAGACACCCACTGGACATCCGAGGGGTCTGTGTAGAGGAGAAGAGAGGACTGGCCGTACTGAGTGTGTTAACATGTATTGTTATGGCTAATATCCTCTTTTCGCAGCCATACTTTTATATGTTAAATTGTTAATGTACTAAATGATGGCTGTGTCTTTGTTTGCTTTTGTGAATGCTATTAAAAAGAAAGACGCCTGTTGAAAAGCCCAAAATATGTTACCAACCACATGGACTATTTTCTGCATGCTATCTTCCATGTCGTTGAGGTTTTGGCCAGGTGTGGCGACCCATCCTCGCTCGGAGACCAAGCTTCAAGCGATTTACAAACACAGAGTCGTTTGCAAAACAGGTTGCTTACCTGGGTAGAGCCGACTGATCGTTGCCTTGGGGCGCTCATCATTCGTTTCCTGTGTCAGTCAATCAGGTTTCAATCACGCACGTATGCACACTCCTCGAGACACGTAACAGTTTGTTTATCATATGTGCATGACCGTTTTGTTTGTTTCATTAACCCGCCATTGTAGGCAGCCATCCACCGTTTTCGGGGGCTGTGCATGTTGGGTATGTTCTTGTTTCCATTACCAAACCAAACAACATCTATATGTATGCGAAAAAAAATTAGTGTTGATCCGGTGTTTGTCTGTGTGACTTAATTGCTTTAGTGGATTTTTTTTTAGTCTTTTTGCATGTTTTCACCGACTTGCCACTTACACCTGGTCAAAACGCAGCCTATCTATGCATAGAACACACACACACACACACACACACACACACACACACACACACACACACACACGCACGCACGCACACACAAACGCAAACAACAACAACAACAAGAAACAAGCAAAATCAACAACAAAAAAACACACCAAAAAAAACAAAAAACAACAACAACAACAACAAAAACAAAACAAACAAACAAACAAACAATCAAACAAACCAAACAAACTTGAACGTGAATTATTGCACATTAGAAGAATTCTGATTATGACCACTTACCTTTAACATGTTTTTTCAGGTCAAGGGAAAATAAATGATTTCGAAAAACAGATAAGATATCTAAATTGCGTTTCTTGAATCATACATTTACAACAACAACAACAATATATATATATATATATATATATATATATATATATATATATATATATATATATATATATATATATATATATATATATATATATATATATATATATATATAATGCCCATCTTATAGTGGGGAGTAAGCAAGAGTCAAATCCAACAGAATGCATTTAATCAAGGACCACAAAAAAAAAAAAGAAAAGAAATAAAATAAACCTTTCTGTGGGTCCTCCAAACTCACCACCACCACCACCACCCCCACCCCCGACCACACACACACACACAAAACAACAACAGTTTAAAAAAAAAATTGTTTGGGTTGTCGTTCTTTGATCATCATCATCCTGGGACGCTGAAATTAGTCCGCCGAAGTGGAAGGTGGACATCAGTGGAGTGGTATGTCTGGCTCAGGTAGATTGCAGGATTGATCACTAACAGTTTTGACTGAAGTACTGCATACCAGGAAAGTAGTAGTAGTAGCAGCAGCAGCAGCAGCAGCAGTAGTAGTAGTAGTAGTAATAGTAGTAGTAGTAGTAAGAAGAAGATGAGAGGATGAGGATGAGGATGCGGAGGAAGAAGAAGACGAAGAAGAAGAAGAAGAGGATGAGGATGCGGAGGAAGAAGAAGAAGAAGAGGATGAGGATGCGGAGGAGGGTGAAGAAGAAGACGAAGAAGAAGACAACGACAACGACAACAAAGAAGAATAACAAGAACAAGAAGACTTGCAGTAAGTAAAAAAAAAACCAACAAAAAAAACACAAAAAAAAACATGTCCAAGATTATTTTGTCTGGAACGAAACCTTGACTTATTGGTTCATCTACATACGAGGACAGGATGTCATTCCCAGAGGTAATCTGGATCAATAACCAGTCTACCGCACCCACTAAGTCCTGATCCCCCCCTCTCCACCCCCTCCCAGACCCTCTCCCCCCGTCTCCCCCTTCCCCAGTTCATCAGTCTTCTCGTCAATCGTTCTTACCTTACTAGTAGACCACTACTGACAGTGCTGCTACTAATCATTGGCTGTCTAATAAATAAATCACTCGGACAGGACATTCAGCACCTATAGACCCCATCATCTGCACTGCCTTACCGGTGGTATATATAAGCTAATTGTGTTCGGTTATCACGCGCCAAAATGATTCATCAGACAGGCAATAACCATCAGCTCAGTACTCAGCAACCTACCAGAAAGAAAAGGAAGAAGAAGAAGATAGAAAAGACAAAAAAGCCAGCAAATCTTGACCAGTCTGGGCAAAAATAATTGTGTAATAATTGAGTTAGTTAAGTTTAGAACAACTAATAATCCTTTGCCTGTTAATTAATTGCCTGCGTTTTGACAATTTACCCGGAAAGGAAAGAATCTGTGATAAATGTTCCACAGACGACATTGCTGATGAGTTTCACTATTTGTTTGTGTGCTCATTTTTTTTTTGAAAGCATCAGACAAAAATGTTTATCTAGGTATTATAGAATCCGCCCAAACACCATTAAATCCCACCTATCATTTTCTGGAAAAACAACAACAAAACAACAAAAACAAAAGAATACTGTTAAAACTTAAATCCTTGGTTTCCGCTATTCGCAGCTCTCTTTATTAATGTTCTGGCTATTGTTACGATTTTTTTGTGTGTGATTTTTTTTTGCTGATTTTTGTATGTATAACTCCACATGTTTTACATAGCCGGTCTTTCCTTGGTAAGCTGTAGTAACGTCCTTGCTCAATTTCAAGTTCATGTGCACTTATTCGCAATCGACATAATGCTCCTCTATGTTTAGTATTTTTTGCAGCTGATCAGGTAAGGTTGTAATGCATAAGTGTTTTGCAATTTTGCAATAATAGGGGAGCCTTGAAATGGTCCCGTTCTTTGTGCTGTTCCAAAATTGAACATATTTATCCCGTAGTTTATTCTTGACAGAATATTTTAGTACATAATTATGTGCAGACCTGCTTCTGCCTAAACTCCTTTCGTGTGTATACGCACGCAGAAGATCAAATACGCATGTTAAAAGATCTTATAATCCATGTCAGCGTTCGGTGGGTTATGGAAACAAAATCATACCCAAAGGCAGCCGTCATACGTCAGCCGGCTCTACCCAGGTAAGCAGCCTGTTGTGCAAATGACTCTGTGTTTGTTTTAACTCACTCCATACGAACGGCGAAAGAGACGACGTTAACAGCGTTTCACCCCAATTACCACCATCAAATTATTGCAAGTGGAAGGCTCTTATACTGAAGAGGTGTTTGTTGACAAAGAATACCACAATTCTGACGACGGAAGCTAAAGGCTGGGTCATTCAGACACCCACTGGACATCCGAGGGGTCTGTGTAGAGGAGAAGAGAGGACTGGCCGTACTGAGTGAGTTAAACGCTTAGAGCTTGGTCTCCGGCCGAGGATTAGGCGCTGTGTAAGTATCAATATCATCATCACCATCATCATCAGGCGCGGACTGCCTGCAGTCATCATTGTTGTCTTATTTATCTATTTATTTATTATTTATTATTATTATTATTTTATTATTATTATTATTATTATCATTACTACTACCTTTTTATATCATAATTATTATTTATTTATTTATTCATTTATTTATGTAAGTTTATCTATTATTTATTCACCTTTTTTTTTCTCAAGGTCTGACTAAGCGCGTTGGGTTACGCTGCTGGTCAGGCATCCGCTTGGCAGATGTGGTGTAGCGTATATGGATTTGTCCGAACGCAGTGACGCCTCCTTGAGCTACTGAAACTGAAACTGAAACTGCCTGCAGTGTCAGTCTTAGATCATCGTACATTCACAAATGACTATTGAACTCGTGGTCTGACTGTAATTCTGCTCACCGGGAAGTTCTGAAATAATTATAAATAAACAAATATAGTGGAATGGTGTACCCTTGTGGTAAAGCGCCTAGCCTATGAACATCATTCGGATGAGACTATGAACGGAGGTCCCGTGTACAGCATGCACTTAGCGCACGTAAAAGAACCCACGGGGGAACAAAAGGGTTGACCCTTGCCAAATTCTGTAGAAAAGTCCACATCGATAGGAAAAATTTTTTAAAAACCTGCAGGCAGGAAAAATTATAAAAAAACCCCAAAAAAACCTGCAGGCAGGAAAAAAAAAGAAAAAGAAAAGAATGGGTGGCGCTCTCAGTGTAGCGACGAGCTCTCCCTGGGGAGAGCAGCCCGAATTTCACACAGAGAAGTCTGTTGTGACAATACAATGCAATACAATACAATACAATACAATACAATACAATACAATACAATACAATACAATACAATACAATGCAATACAATACAATACAATGCAATACAATACAATACAATGCAATGCAATACAATACAATGCAATGCAATACAATACAATACAATACAATACAATCTGAGCGCAAGAGGAACGAATCCCACACTACACAATAATAATTCCCCCCCACCCCTCTCTTGCCCACCCCCCCGATCCCCCCCCACACACACACACACCCTCCGCTAGACCATGAGTGGTGTCCTGCATGCTAGCCATTCGGA
>NC_134905.1:22332252-22334752 GCF_041734735.1 Babylonia areolata
AGCTACTGACTGTATGATATATTCATCATCAGACGATAAAACAGAAAAAACATCATGTCTTTTAGCTAGATGAGATGAAAAAAATGTACATTTTTCTCTTACTTTATCGTATAATTTACAATGAAACAAAAAATGTTTTTCGTCATCTACACTAGATGCACACAAAGGACATGGCAATTCTGTGGATGCTGCAGGTTGAAACCACAATTTATTTGCATTGAAACCAAATGTCCGTAGCCGAAATCTTGCATAATTTAACCTGTGCCACTTATCTGTGATGACTGTTAGATATTTTTCAGTATGAAATATACTTTTGAATGAGAAAAACCAACTATATTTCTCTTTGCTTTCCATATCTGAATGCCAATTTTGCTTAAAAGAACAAATCAATCTATCTCTAAATTCTGATATAAACTGCTGTTCATTTCCCACTTCCTGATACATCCACACAATTCCAAAACCGTGTTCAGACAAAACCTTTTTTACACTATAAGTCCAGTTTTCCTTTCCTAATTCCATTTGTAACAACATCATCTCGTAAGCCTGTCTGGGTAAACGTGATTGTGGAAGTTTCAATAATTTCAACCAATACTTAATGCATTTTACAAATGTTCTTATATACAAAGGATATCTGCCCGTTTCCCCATATAACATTGTGTTGGATGAATGAATTGGCACATTTAAAAAACGTTTAATTGCATAAGTATGTACTTTTTCCATCTGTGAATTTACCTTTAGTCCCCAAACTTCGGCTGCATATGTAAGTATAGGTTCAATCTGTGTATCGAACATTTTCCAAAACAAACAGTAATCAATAGACTTAAGCTTTTTTAATGAATTCAATATTTCAATAACACCTTTCTTTGCTTTCCTGCAAGATTCTTCCCAAGCATAATTTAAGCTTAATTTTGTTGAGAATATCATTCCCAAATATTTATATGAATTTATAACTTTAACATCCTCATTTCCATAAAGCCATTTTTCGTGCACTGACAGATGTCCACCCATTCTAAATACAATAATGTTAGTTTTATCCATGTTCACTGTTAAACCCAAATAGTCTGCTTCTTCTTTCAATGCATTTAATTGGTTCTGTAAACCCCTAACAGGAGAGAGAGAGAGAGAGAGAGACAGAGAGACAGAGAGAGAGAGAGAGATAGCGAGTATGCGTGTGAGAGAGAGCGAGAGAGCGAGCGAGTGTGTGTCTGTGTGTGTGTGTGTGTGTGTGTGTGTGACAGACAGACATACAGACGGACAGACATACATACAGACAAACAGACAGACAGACAGACTGAGCGATTCCAGAGATAGATGAAACCATTCAAAGCAGCGAAACAAGTTATATGGACTATTCTGTAAGTGGTGGCAAACAACTTGAACAGACAGACGACCTTTCTGGTTTGTTTTCTTTTTCTTCTCTTTCCCCCCCCCCCTCTTTTTTCCCCCCTGTGGTGCTGCAGCAGGGGGTGGGAGAGGGGGGGGGGGGAGAGACAGGGATGATGGTGGTGGTTCCAGAAACGTCTCGTAGACATCAGTGCCTTTATGTTCCAAGTTTACAGAAAACACGGGGAACGGAGCGGGGCGGATGGGCTGGAGGGCTGGAGGGCTGGGGGCTGCTTTAGCTTGGTGGAGACACACACACACACACACACACACACACACACACACACACACACACACACAAACAAACACTCACACACACACACTCATACACACACATACACAAACACACAAACACACACATACATACACAAACACAAACATACATACACATACACACACACATACACACACACACGCATACACACACACACACGCAAACACACACACATACACACACGCACACACACATACACGCATACACACACACACACAAACACTCACACACACACACACATACACACACGGACACACACATACACACACACACACATACACACACACACACACACACACACACACACACATACACACACACACACACACACA
Organism: Babylonia areolata; assembly: GCF_041734735.1. Lineage (NCBI taxonomy): Eukaryota > Metazoa > Mollusca > Gastropoda > Neogastropoda > Buccinidae > Babylonia > Babylonia areolata. The sequence goes on from NC_134905.1 coordinate 22,334,242, forward strand.
CAGAGCGAAGAGTCAGCAGAGTCACGACGACGTCCCGGCTCTCTCTCTCTCTCTCAAAACCCCATAAAACCTCTTCCTGACCTTTTTCCTCGTCATGAATTCATGACGTCTAGTCTAGACCAGCCAATGGCCGTGTTGATCTGTCCCTTAAGGAGGCAAGGGGGGAGGGCGGGCAGGGTTGGGGGGGGGGGGAGGGGAGGAGGGGTCGGGTGCTTCCTTCCACCACTCTTCCTTCTATACTCTCCTTCCTCCCCCCCCTCCCCCTCCCCCAAGTCCACATATATATTTTCATCCATCCCCTTGTGTGTCCTCTTTCCTTACTCTCGTTTCCACTCGCCCGCACACCCACACCCACACCCCTCCTCCATCTCTCATCTCCATACTCCTTCACATTATATATCAGCATTCCCACCCCTCAAACCCTTCCACGCCCCCACCCACCCACCCACACACCCATTAGTCCCTCTCATCTCATACTCCCAAATCCTCCCATTCCCCCGCGTCCCCCCCA
>NC_134905.1:22339752-22362252 GCF_041734735.1 Babylonia areolata
AGCTTTTTGCCTCCTAGGGGAGAGACAGCTTGCTTTAACTTTTAACTCTCTCCATACGAACGGCGAAAGAGACGACGTTAACAGCGTTTCACCCCAGTTACCACCATCAAAATATTGCAAGCGGAAGGCTCTTATACTGAAGAGGTGAATGTTGACAAAGAATACCACAATTCTGACGACGGAAGCTAAAGGTTGGGTCATTCAGACACCCACTGGACATCCGAGGGGTGTGTGTAGAGGAGAAGAGAGGACTGGCCGTACTGAGTGAATTAACGCTGAATGTACAGGATATGGCTGTGTGTGTGTGTGTGTGTGTGTGTGTGTGTGTGTGTGTGTGACGGAGAAGAAAGTTCACCTCAGATCTATACAGGAGGATGCGGACAAACGCCTCCAGCTGGCGGACGGCGTTTTCGACACGGTGTGCTTCAGAGCTGAGGATGAACGCGTCCTGGCACATTTAAGCCCCGGGGTGGAGGAGGGGGATGGGGAAGGGGAGGGGGAGGGTGGTGGTGGTAGTGGTAGTGGCAACAGAGCACGCGCAGCGCTGCCGCCGGTGGAGGTGTAGGAGTAGTAGGAGTAGGAGGAGGAGGAGGCCGGCAGCGCGTCAGCTGCGGAGGAAACTCCGGGCGGGACAGACTCCAGACACATCTTCACCAGTCCTTCATCCAGGCACTCGTCCTCCGCCCCTGGGGAGTCTTCCTCGGAGTAGAGGCTCTGACTCAGACTGTCTCCCCCTCCGTCCTGCTGAGACCCGTCCGCTTTGGCTTGGCCTGGTGTACACACACACACACACACACACACACACACACACATATATATATATATATATATATATGAATTTGTATTTCTTTTCATCACAACAGATTTTTCTCTGTGTGAAAATTGGGCTGCTCTCCCCAGGGACGGCGCGTCGCTACACTACAGCGCCACACATTTGTTAGTATTTTTTCCTGCATGCAGTTTTATTTGTTTTTCTTACTCAAGTGGATTTTTCTACAGAATTTTGCCAGGAACAACCCTTTTGTTGCCGTGGATTCTTTTACGTGCGCTAAGTGCATGCTGCACACGGGACCTCGGTTTATTGTCTCATCCGAATGACTAGCGTCCAGACCACCACTCAAGGTCTAGTGGAGGGGGGCGGGGGGGGGGGAAATATCGGGGGCTGAGACGTGATTCGAACCAGCGCGCTCAGATTCTCTCTCGCTTCCTAGGCGGACGCGTTACCTCTAGGCCATCACTCCACTATACACACACACACACAGGTAAAGCCCAACGCTCAGTTTTTATCACAGATTTGACATAAGCTTACAGTTTTGGCCAACAGCAGAGTGAGAGCTGTGCGAGATCAATGGTTTCTCCATTTGCAATGGGAAATCATTCACAGCACAAGTCTTTTTGTGAAGGACTTTGACTCTCACAAACTAGGAGGCAAACATTTGCACTAGCTCTTAGTGCTGCAGCCTTGGGGTGGCTAGTTGGCCTTCAGGGAACCTATCACACACACACACACACACACACACACACACACACACACACACACACACACGCGCGCGCGCGTTCACACAACTCCGACTGTCCTAAAACCCTGTCGGCCGAGAGAGTGGGGGGGGATTATAACTTGGGCAAGACACTCTCCACTATAACATCAAACTCGAGCCCCCTGGTGGTTCGGACAGCCTCTGCTGTTCTGCTGTTCAAGACTGACTATAATACACATGCACACATTTGTTGCATGGCCCACGTCATTCAGCGGAACCATGCATTTACAGCACAACGCAACGCAGCCAACGCATGGCAGTTTAATGCAACACGACGTGATGTGAAGGGAACGCTTCGCAAAGCAACAGGTTTCTAGAATGGGATTCAATGCAGAGCAATAGATATTCGGCACAGCGCTGTACAGCACAGCACAGCACAGCACAGCACAGCACAGCACAGCACAGCGCTGTACAGCACAGCACAGCACAGCACAACACAACACAGCACAGCACAGCACAGCACAGCACAACACAGTACAGCACAGCACAGCACAGCACAGCACAGCACAGCACAGCACAGCACAACACAGTACAAAGAGAGTGCAGTACAGTTTAGTACAACACAACACAGTACAACACAGTATAGTAAACACAATACAACACACCACAATGGCAGTGCAGTACAGTTTAGTACAACACAACACAATGCAAAACAGCATAGTAAACACAACACAACATAATACAGCATGGTACGACACAATACAACACAATGCCGAGGGTGGCTGTGATCCCTGGTCCCCACTGGCCTCCTCCCCCCATTACACCCCCCCCAACACACACACACAACACAACACACTCTCACCGTTCTCTCCCCTGCCCCCTGAGGGTGGCTGTGAGCCCTGGTCCCCACTGGCCTCCCCCCGTCGGGCGGCGGTTTGCTGGGCCTGGCTATGGTGCCAGTGCCAGGGCTGTCGCCCGCAGCACAGCCGGTAGAGGCGGCGCCAGGTTCTCTGACAGGAATGGGGACACTGCATGCTGATGGTGCGGAATACCTGTCACAGTCACGTCATTGTATTGTATTGTATTGTATTGTACTGCATTGTACTGTACTGTATTGTATTGCATTGCATTGTATTGTATTGTACTGCAATGTACTGTATTGTATTGTACTGCATTGTACTGTACTGTATTGTATTGCATTGTATTGTATTGAATTGTATTGCATTGTGTTGTATTGTACTGCATTGTGCTGTATTGTATTGCATTGCATTGTATTGTCACAACAGGTTTCTCTCCCAGGGAGAGTTGTATTGTATTGTATTGTGTTGTATTGTACTGTATTGTCACAACAGGTTTCTCTCCCAGGGAGAGTTGTATTGTATTGTATTGTATTGTATTGTATTGTCACAACAGGTTTCTCTCCCAGGGAGAGTTGTATTGTATTGTATTGTATTGTCACAACAGGTTTCTCTCCCAGGGAGAGTTGTATTGTATTGTATTGTATTGTATTGTCACAACAGGTTTCTCTCCCAGGGAGAGTTGTATTGTATTGTATTGTATTGTCACAACAGGTTTCTCTCCCAGGGAGAGTTGTATTGTATTGTATTGTACTGTATTGTCACAACAGGTTTCTCTCCCAGGGAGAGTTGTATTGTATTGTATTGTACTGTATTGTCACAACAGGTTTCTCTCCCAGGGAGAGTTGTATTGTATTGTATTGTATTGTATTGTATTGTCACAACAGGTTTCTCTCCCAGGGAGAGTTGTATTGTATTGTATTGTATTGTATTGTCACAACAGGTTTCTCTCCCAGGGAGAGTTGTATTGTATTGTATCGTGTTGTATTGTCACAACAGGTTTCTCTCCCAGGGAGAGTTGTATTGTATTGTATCGTGTTGTATTGTCACAACAGGTTTCTCTCCCAGGGAGAGTTGTATTGTATTGTATTGTACTGTATTGTATTGTGTTGTATTGTCACAACAAGTTTCTCTCCCAGGCGGAGCGCGTCGCTACACTGAGAGCGACACCTCTTTTTTTTTTCTTTTCTGCATGCATTTTTGAAAAATTTGTTTTCCTATCGAAGTTAATTTTCCTACAGAATTTTGCCAGGGACAACCCTTTTGTTGCCGTGGGTTCTTTTACGTGCGCTAAGTCCATGCTGCACACGGGACTTCGGTTTATCCTCTCATCCGAATGACTAGCGTCCAGCCCATCCACCACTCAAGATCTAGTGGAGGGGGAGAAAATACTGGCGACTGTGCAGTGATTCGATCCAGTGCGCTCAGATTCTCTCGGTTCCTCTGCGGACGCGTTACTTCTAGGCCATCACTCCACATCATGTCATGTCATGGAATATCTACTCACGCTCCTGTATTGTCATGTCAGCACAGTACTAAGCATACAGTTGGACCAACAGCAAAGCAAGAGCTGTGTGATCAATGGTTTCTCCAATGCAATGGGAATTCATTTACAGTTAACTCTCTCAGTACGGCCAGTCCTCTCTTCTCCTCTACACAGACCCCTCGGATGTCCAGTGGGTGTCTGAATGACCCAACCTTTAGCTTCCGTCGTCAGAATTGTGGTATTCTTTGTTAACATTCACCTCTTCAGTACAAGAGCCTTCCGCTTGCAATATTTTGATGATGGTAATTGGGGTGAAACGCTGTTAACGTCGTCTCTTTCGCCGTTCGTATGGAGAGAGTTAAGTCTTTCGTGAAGGACTAGGACTCTCAGACTAGGAGGAAAGATATTCAACGACACACTCATAGTGCTGCAGCCTTGAGGGGTCGCAGTTTGCCTTTGGGAACCATCCCAACCAACGCCGACTGTCCCAAATCCCTCTTGGACGAGAGAGTGGGGATGTAACTTGGGCAAGACACTCTCCACTATAATCAAATTCTAGCCCAGATAGTCGGGACAGCAGTTGCCTCCTCTGCAGTTCTGGTGGTCATAGTCGGACACGACTGACCATCATACATACAGTGCAAACACAACAAGAGTGGCAAGGCCTTCCAAACTCATTTGTGATACGCACTTTATCCAGTAAAGGAATCACGAGAAAAACAAGAGAGATTCATAAAAAAAGAAAAAAATGGAAATAGCTAAAACTGTATTTTGTATCAAACATTATCATCAAACTTGGATTAAAAAAAAGAAGAAGAAGGAATTTTAGTGGGATCAATCATGCATGTTCAGGTCGAAAGCAAGTAGACGTACAGCGCTAAAACACATCGGCCAAAAACTAAACAAAATCTATATTTAAACTTATATTTTGTTGGCGCGATAAATCGATTACAATCAGTTACTGTATCAAAAGTGACAACACCGTTTGAATCATGTCATTTCAATGTGTCTGAATTATCTAAGAAATTCTTTGAAGTCCGCGGTAAAGCAGACGTTGCAATCGCCACAGGCACACCACAAAATATATACATTTCACCAAATCTGCGCAGACCAGTGTATATCAGGTTTTGCCGAAACTGAAACCATCGATTCAATTTTTCTTTTATGTGCATTCTAGTTAATTCAGTATCTTATTATAAAAAATAAAAAAAAGAAAGAAAGAAAAAAGATTCATATCCAGTAAACGGGTCGATGGTGTAGTTAGCGTCATTGTATATGTTCTGTCCTGAAAAAGTATTCTTCTTTTGATTGCGAAGAAGAAAAAACAATCTCATGGCGTCTTCAAGGCAAAACATACGTTCCGGCAACTGGGAACAGCCTAATATTGTGGTTTTCTTGATCCGGATCCTTAACGAAATAAACCGTTCATGATCCGGATATCCGGCTTAAACCGGAAGACTATTACTGGTTATGAGTTTGAAATTGTTTTCCCACTTTGTTTAATCCAAATTTAGTATTGGCAAACAAAGTACTTCCAGAGAAAATGGATTTGTTAATGTTCACCACACACACACACACACACGCGCGCGCGCGCGCGCCCCACACACACACACACACACGAACACACAGACAACCGAACATCATGTTATAACACAGACATATGGTGTGGCGTGCATGGATGAGCCCACACGCTTTAACACCGCCTTGAAGCTGAAACTGAAACAACCATGGCCGTCATGTCTGCAGGGGTACAAACCAAAATGCCACCCAGAATGATGATCCCTGTTCCAAAGGTCATGGCTAAAACGGTCAGCATCACCTGGTTGGTGGAGTCTGCCATCTTGTGGTCTGTTCACGTGAAATCACACACACACTCACGCGCGCGCGCGCGCACACGCACACACGCGCCCATGCACACACACACACACACACACACACACGGAATAAATGAAGCCAGTCAGACTAATGGTTGCTGGTAGTTCTTCTACTGAGATATCAGTGATTTTTTGCATTGTCTGTGACAAAAGTAGGGCCTTGGGTAACAAGTAGACCAACACCCACACCCTCCCCTCCCTCTCTCTCACAGTCTGATATATGTGAACTGGTTTTAATTGACAGTATGTGACACTAGCTAAAAGGTTCTGACAGTTGATCAATTAAACGGCTGGCAACATATTCGCTTTTAGGAGCTGAAATATCGAGTGAAACAGCAAGAGCTCAGATCTCCCTGTCCCCTTGCGTTTCACCTATAAAATGGTACGAGAGCGTTGAACTGAAAACCAAAAAAAAACCCGATGTAATATTTTTTTTTTTGGTGAGGAAGAAAAAAAGAAGGAAAAAAAGAATAATTTTCCTATATAGATAGATAAACAAAAAGCAAAATGCCAAATAATGTGTTGAGAGAGAGAGAGGGAGGGTTGGGGGGGGGGGGGGGGGGGGTGGGGGGGGGGGGGAGAAAGCGACAGAGAGACAGACAGACAAGAGAAAGAGACATACAGACAGACACAGAGACACACACACACACACACACACACACACAGAGAGAGAGAGAGAGAGAGAGAGAGAGAGAGAGAGAGAGAGAGAGAGAGGGAGGGAGAGGTTTGTTCGTTTCACAATCATCCACAAAACTTTGCAGTTTATAAAACAAATCAAATATTATCAAGTATTCTATTTGAGTGACAAGTAAGTATTGTTCATAATCATAACTTAAGACATGCAGTATAATCACTTACGTAGGGACACGAATTAGCTAGCATACAACAAATGCTATGGACATAACGCAATTATAGGCCCTAGTAAGAAAACCAAACAAATCTAACCGAACTGACCTAACCCAAACAAAATAGTATAACCATTCAGAATATACCAGAATAGCGCACAACACTTTACTTTGCTAATTGGTAGAGAGCAAAACAAAACAGAATCAAACAAAAAACAAAAAAAACAACAACAAAAAAACACCGAAATATTATCAACAGAAACAAGCGGAGTCAACCCAGTGAAATGAACGTGATGGAATGGGAGAGAGAGAGAGAGAGAGAGAGAGAGAGAGAGAGAGAGAGAGAGAGAGAGAGAGAGAGAGAGAGAGACAAAGAGAGAGACAGAGAGAGAGAGAGAGAGAGAGAGAGAGAGAGACAGACAGAGAGAGAGAGACAGAGAGAGAGAGAGAGAGAGAGAGAGAGAACTGACGCAAATAAAAATGCAATGAAACAGAAAAACAACAACAAGAAACAAAAACAACAACAACAACAACAACAACAACAACAACAAAAACAAAAAACAACAACAAAAAACAACAACAACGAAAAACAAACCAAAAACAAAAACAACAACAACAACAAAAAAAACAACAACCAACGAACCAACCAAACAAAAACCCAAACAGGACACCCAGCCTTTGAAAGTGTAGACAGCGATGGGCGATCTGGCCGTGACGTTCCGGAGGTAGAAACGCACGTAGCAACGGTACAGCCGGTCCATGTCCCGCGAAGTCACCGCCAGGGTCAAGGTCGTTCTCCAGGGATCGTAGCAGCGCCTGCTCTGTTTCGGCACGTGATCAGTGATCCACGAGGTAACAGGAATACGTTCCCATGTCACGTTGGGTACTTCGGCGGTTTCCCAGACCCATGAGTTCTAAGAGAGATGGCGGGGAGAAGATGATGATGATGATGATTCAATCATAATCCAATGGCATTCAGTTCGGTCTGGCTAAAAAGGGCGAGGCGACCTCAGGGCAAAAACATCCGGTCTAAAACATATCATCACTCAACAACGCAGCACAAAACAACAACAAAACAAAACCAAACAAAACAAACAAACAAAAAACAAGGAAAACATACCCCACCTACTAAATCCTTCTGGGTAAAAACAAAATGTTACAATCATACAATACAGTGGGCAAACGCAGAATATTCATAAGGCATGAGCAACCTCGCCGTATTTGTTGTATTCCGAGGACTAAAAAAAAAAAAAAAAATGTATGATGATTATGATTTTTACTATCATTGTTATCAACAACAACAATAATATAAATAACAATGTGGAGTGATGGCCTAGAGGTAACGCGTCCGCCTAGGAAGCGAGAGAATCTGAGCGCGCTGGTTCGAATCACGGCTCAGCCGCCGATATTTTCTCACCCTCCACTGGACCTTGAGTGGTGGTCTGGACGCTAGTCAATCGGATGAGACGATAAACCGAGGTCCCGTATGCAGCATGCACTTAGCGCACGTAAAAGAACCCACGGCAACAAAAAGGTTGTTCCTGGCAAAATTCTGTAGAAAAATCCACATCGATAGGAAAAAAACAAATAAAACTGCATACAGGAAAAAAAAAAGAAAAGAAAAAAAAAAGGGTGGCGCTGTAGTGTAGCGAACGGTCATATACGTAAAAGCCCACCACTCGTATACGTGTGAACGTCGGTGGTGCAGCCCACGAAACATAGAAGAAGAAGGATCACACTAATACCCGAACATGTTCAAGTCTGTTGAACTTGGAACACAATTTATTATTATTCCTGCCTTTTCCATCATTTTGACAAGTCAGATATCTCTTGACATGAGCTGCTACATCGTATGCGGAAAGATTTCCAAAGAAACACACTGCATTGTAAAATGACGGACAAAGTACTCGGTACGCGATAAGTATGCTGTGAGTGTAGTTGGTGTCGTTCTGTGTGGTCTGTTCAGATTGAAAAAAAAAAAAAAGAAAAAAAAAAGTATTTATTTATTTATCTTATTTTATTTTATTTATTTATTTATTTATTTTTTGTACGCTTCATCAAGTTTTTTCGCCTTATACATATTATTATCATTAGTAGTAGTTCTTTTTTATGTATTTATCTTTTTTTCTTTTTTCTTTTTTTATTACTATTTTTTATATTTTTTTTCTCAAGGCCTGACTAAGCGCGTTAGGTTACGTTGCTGGTCAAGCATCTGCTTGGCAGATGTGGTGTAGCGTATATATGGATTTGTCCGAACGCAGTGACGCCTCCTTGAGCTACTGAAACTGAAACTGTCCAGAATCATTTTTCTTTTCTTTCTTTTTTCTTCTTCTTCTTCTTCTTTACTACAGACAAGAAATAAAATTTCTTGATGTAGTAAAACCGCAGCCGAAAAGATTTTCGTTGATCCAGCAATGAGCTGGAGATGACCCAAATAAATTAATATAGCGAACCCGAGGAAAAAGAAAACTGAAATGTTTTTGAAAAAGTTCACGATCAGGAAATACGGTTTAATCCAAAAGATTACACTCCTGTAATTGGAGTGTGTGGTTTTTTTTTTTTTTTTTTAAAGCCATATTTGATGTTGACAAAGTATTTTCAGAGAAAATTAATCTAAATGATTACCACACACACAGACACCAGAGACACACAAGCACACACAGACACACACACAGACAAAACACACAGTCTCTCTCTCTCTCTCCCACATGCACACAAACACAACAGACACACAGACACACACAGACACATACACACCACATAGAGAAATACTTTTTGTTTTGTAAACGTGAATCTCAAGTCCGTGGAGAGACAACCTCTACCTCCACCCCCATCCACACACCCCCTCCACACACACACACACACACACACACACACCAACAAGAAAAAAACAGCAATTTTGTTTTAATCCAAGCCTTATTTTCCTGATAACCTTTAGCATTTGATTTATTTGTGAAATCTGCCTTCGGATTTTTATAGTTGAACACATTGGAAGTTTTTCCGTTGACAGAGCGCTGTTGAAATGGTTTTCTTTTTTTTTTTTTTTTTTTTTTTTTCTTCTTCTTCTTTTTTTTTCCTTTCTTTTGTAAGGGCATTCAGCTGGATGATGTTAGGCTCTTTGAGCAGCACCGGTACTAGATATCGTGCCATTGAAAAATTATGTATTATTATTATTATTATTATCAGAGAACATTGCCTGTATGTGCGTATGTGTTGAGGGTAGCTGCTATGTACATATGTATGTTAAAATGTATGTATGCATTGTGTATGTGCGTGCGTGCGTGCGTGCGTGCGTGTGTGTGTGTGTGTGTGTGTGTGTGTGTGTGTGTGTGTGTGTGTGATTGTATTCTAGTCACATTTTGGTGTGTGTGTGTGTGTGTGTGTGTGTGTGTGTATAACACATTAATGTAATGTGTTATATAAACAAAAGTGTTTTTGGTAAATCACCTAGAGCAGATTTCTGGATAATGCGCTATTTAAGTATCCATTATTATTATAATCATCATCATCATTGTTGTTATTACTATTATTATTATCATTATTACCATTATTATTATTATATTGTTGTTGTTTTGTTGTTGTATAAGTATCCATTATCATCATCATCATCATTATATTATTATTATTATTATTATTATTATTGTCATCATCATCATTATTACTATTATATTATTATTATTATCATTATTATTATTATTATTATTATTGTTGTTGTTGTTGTTGTTGTCGTCGTCATCATCATCATCATTATTATTATTATCGTCGTCGTCATCGTCGTCGTCGTCCTCCTCCTCCTCCTCATCATCATTATCAGAAAACAACATAAACTACCTGAAGAGCCAAGGTGGAGTACACAGAACACTGCAGCTTGACCAGTGTCCCCGGCACGAGGTGTTTGAAGTCCAGGAGTTTTGGCTGCGAGGTCAGTCTGACAGTGAGTGGAAGCACTGTCCAAAACACATATTAGGGAACAGTCGCTTACACCCGGCTGTCAGAGATCGGCCAAGAGACTAGGGAAGCGAGCAATCGAGACAGACAGGCAGAGAGAGAGAGAGATTCAGATTCAGATTATTTATTCATCAATAGGCCTAGGCCCCTTATGAAGGGGTAAGTGACAAAAGAAGTAATAACAAACAAAATGAAAATATATAACCAACCATAATAAGTACACATATTGCATAAACGCTGCAATGAAGTACAGCATATTAAGATGTCACGATATCCCGAAATTTAAATGCCTGTTGTAAAAACAGCGCCAGATTCCCTATATCAGCATGTCTCGTGGATGACAATAATAAACTCAGTTTGAATAAACATTGCTGTCGATAGTACTTAGGTGGTATATATTTTTCTCTAATTCTACAAAGAGCTGGACAACGAAAAACAAAATGTACCTCGTCTTCTTTGTCTTCTTTACATAGTGGGCAAATTAAATCATTGTCAGTAAAACAGAGAGAGAGAGAGAGAGAGAGAGAGAGAGAGATTTACGTGTGTGTTATATCTGTAAACGCCTTGGGCTCATTATCAAGATTAGGCGTAAATGTTAATGATAATAATAATATCAACAATAACTATAAAGTTCCGACACTTATTCTTAGGCCTCATGATTAAACCATGCAGTTACTAGTTTAATGTCTATCAATAACCCATACTTACTCCCATCCAATACTCACTTTTAGGACCAGTTACATGTGACATCTATTCTTAGGGTGAAATAATTGGATCTAATATTTCAATCCAATAATGCAGAACACGATGTCTTTTGTCAAACACCCTGTGATGACACCCAATACTTATTCTTACATCTAGTGATTTCCGCCGTTTACTCTGAAGTCTAATAATTACACTCAAACTCACCTTTAAATCTAGCTATATGTCAGTTATTGATAAATCTGATAATTACACCAAATACCCTGAAATCTAGCTGTATCTGATATCTATTCCTAAGTCTGTTAATTACATCCGATGTTTTTTTTATTATCTTTTTAATTTTTATTATTATTTTTTTTTTTATTATAGATCTAGCGATATCCAACATCTACTCTAGTCTTCGGTCTTATAAATTGCACTTAACACTTATTCTCTGATTTAGCGACATCCGACTTTTACTCTCAGGTCTATACACCTCTGTGTACTGGCATCATTTATTGCCTAGCTAGCTATAACACGCACGCAGAAGATCAAATACCTACGTTAAAGATCCTGTAATCCATGTCAGCCTTCGGTGGATTATGGAAACGAAAACATATCCAGCATGCACACTCCGAAAACGGAATATGGCTGCCTACGTGGCGGGGTAGATAAACAAAACGATCACACACGTAAACTGTTAAATGTCTGAGTGTGTATGTGTGCAGGTAACGAATGATGAGCGCCTAGTGGCAACCGTCAGTCGGCTCTGCCCAGGTTGACAGCCTGTTATGCAAATGATCCCGTGTTTGTAAAGCGCTTAGAGATTGGTCTCCGACCGAGGATAAGCGCAATATATAAAGTATCCATATCAATCAATCAATAACATGAACTGCACCCACCAGGCGCCGTTTATACTTGCCACATGCATCACTGTACCGTTTGCAACAGCCTTTGGTCATACTCACTTTCTAGTCTTGCCATATCGGTAGCTTCCATCTTCTTCTTTGGAGACAAGGACCAGAAAAAGACATACTTGCATTGGTAGATCCCCGCGTCTAAGCAGCGGGCTCGACGGAAGGTGAAGGTCACAGACCCGTTGGAAGATAAACCGGATACGGAAGTGGAGCCAAGGAAATAGTTGGTGACCTTCGGATCAAAAACCGAATAAAGACCAACAAAAAAACAACAACCAACAAACAAACAAAGGCAAGACACACACACACACACACACACACACACACACACACACACGAATGCACGCACACACACACACGCACGCACGCACGCACGCACACACACACACACACACACGTACGTGCGCGCAGACAGACAGACACACACACACAACACGACGCAGGTACAAACACATGCGCATACACACATGCACACAAACACAGACACACACAGAGGAACGCAAACACACGGGCACATATACGCACACAACCCCCCCCCCCACCCACACACCCACACACACGGGCACACACACACACTGCCTGGTGAAGGTCATGGTATAAACACATTCGCACATACGCATGCACACAAACACAGACACACACACACACACACACACACACACACACACACAGCACGCCCCAACCCCCCCCCCTACCTCCACACTACCTGTCTACAGTTGGTGATGGTCATGGTACAAACACATGCGCACATACACATGCACATAGCCACACACACAGCCACACACACACACACACACACACACACACACACAACACACACACACACACACACACACACACACACACACACAACTACCTGTGTACGGTTGGTGATGGTCATGTTACGATACACGTTCCCACTGTCCACTTTTCTTCGGAGAGTGATGGACGTTCCCAGAACAGAATGACTTGGGAAGGAGCAGGTGATGCGCACGGCCCTGGTGTGAATCAGCTCCACGTTGCCTCTGATGCTCATAGCCGCTTCTGAATTTGTGACATGACAGCAGTCTTTCTCTTTAATTTCATCTAGTTCACGTCTTTTTACTTACAGTAATATATTAGAAGTTATTGCTTATTTATCATCATTGTTGTCTTATTTATTTATTTTATCATTATTATTATTACTATTATTATTATTATTATTATTATTACCTTTTTTCATATTATAATTATTTATTTATTTATCTATTTATGTATTTATTTACTTATTTATGTACGCTTATCTATTATTTATTAACCTTTTTTTTTCCAAGGCCTGACTAAGCGCGTTGGGCTACGCCGCTGGTCAGGCATCTGCTTGGCAGATGTGGTGTAGCGTATATGGATTTGTCCGAACACAGTGACGCCTCCTTGAGCTACTGAAACTGAAACTAGACGTGTCGTGTCGTGTCGTGTCGTGTCGTGTGTGTGTGTGTGACAGCATTCTACTGGTGTGGACGTGTTTGTGCATCATGCTGCCTAGCTACGTCTGTTTGTCTTGTCTGTCTTTCTGTCTCTTTCTGTTAGATCGTAGACACCTCTCTCTGTGTGTCTCTTTCTCTTACATCTAACGTAGACACCTCTCTGTCTGTTTGTCTTCAGGTTCAGGTTCAGGTTAGGGGCTGATGTTGATCATCGTAGCCTCACGGCGTTTTTACGCCCCGTCTCATTTATGATCAGCACAAGGCCTCACAGCCTTCTTTATGCTATGTCGTTATCAGTCTTGTCTCAATCTAAGTAGACCCAGTTACAATTATCTTGGACCATCAAAGTCAAACCAAATGTCTTTTAAAATTGTGTGATTATCGATAAGGTTCTTGAAGTTGTTGGTATTGGAAGCATAACTGATGTTGGTGGTTAGTTTGTTCCAGTCGTTAGTAACCCTATAACTGAAAGCAAATTTCCTTGTGTTATTGTTATGTCTCTGTTTATAAATTTTATCAACACTGTTTCTTGTTTCCATATTAGTATCTGGCCTAGGCCTCACGGCCTTTTTTTTTTATGTCCCCTTCAATATCGGTCTCCTTCTATTTGTGGGATACATATATGTTTTCTTTTACATGTTCTGTAAATCACTCATCAAAGTCAGTAAAAATTTTTCTTTTAAATAGATGTTCATGTCAAGGAGATTTTTCAACACATTAGTATTTTGTGCAAGTTTAGTTTATCCAATGGTAGTGCATTCCATATATGTGCAATTCTATTAGGTAATGAATTTTTCCTTAGGTTAGTATTACAGTGCTCTTTACAAATTTTCATCATTGAATTTCTTGTATTCTCATAATCTGACATTCTAAAAATATTATTCACATTGACTTTATTGTAGCATTTTGATCGAAGTGTTACTGATTGTTCCCTTACCTGATGCCCAAAGACATGTACAGCAGATCAAAGCACAGAGGAGGAGGACCTTTACTCGCTGAGTTGCTGAGTGTTGCTGCATGATTTTGCGAACAGGGTCAGAAAATGCATCTGGGGGAAAAAAGAGTAGAGGCAACAGCAACATGTGTGATGTCATTACGTCGAACTACGTCATCAACTTGCATCATTTCGAACAGCTCTAACTTTGAGTGATGCTGGACGTAGAACGTGAATGTGTGTGTGTGTGTGTGTGTGTGTGAGGGGGTGGAGACGTGGGGAGTGTTTGTGTGCAGGTTAGCATGTGTACGTAAGTGTGTGTGTGTGTGTGTGTGTGTGTGTGTGTGTGTGTGTGTGTGTGCTCTAGAGGCGAGTAGTAAATGTATATTTTATTGAAATTTCAAAAGTGGATGTGGTAGAGAAAAATATACAAATCAAATGCCTGATAATTACGTTATCACCTTCTTCAGATTTCGAAGTAGTAATCATAAGCTGGAAATAGAAACAGGGAGACACAAAGGTATACCACGAGAGTTACGGCTTTGTAAGGTTTGTAACATGTCTGTGATTGGGGATGAGTTTCATTTTATAATGGAAAGTCCCAATTATGATCAGTTACGAAATAGATATGTTCCTAAAAATATTTGCCTCCAAAATCGGAATTTAATTTTTGTAATATGCTCAAAGGAGGAAAGGAAGGAAAGAAAAATAAAGTCATTTTAGCTGTAAGATGATTAGATTTGCAAATGCACAGCTACACGTTTGGAGTTGAAAGACATTTGTGTTTTCTCAACTTTTATGTGACATTGTTGTGTATTTGGAAATGTTTGTTCTGGGCACGAAAGGATTATTTTGCAGCAATCCTCCATACTCCAATAGGAGTGAAAGGGATACTTAAAATTGGAAACTTGAAGGGGAGCGGGGGGAGGGGGGGCCAGGGAAGAGGAAAACAGAAAAGGTAAACTAGAAAACTAGCGTAAAATGCATAACTAACATGCAATTACATTTAACAGTAACAATTCAATAATAATAATGATAATAATCAGAAACCATTAACACAATTCTGAAGTGAAGTGCATTAAAGGAATGTAGAAATAGGGCTATGAACTAATGCCTGTGAAAGTTCGACCATAAGAACACACTCGTCAGAAATAACTTTACAAAAATCATCTGCAGAATTATTATTCTCTTTGAAATACTTGGGCAAGAAGGTACGTAACTGCTGACAGTGAAACAAACAATGATGCAAGCTGAACTGCTTACCACAGATGCATGTAACATTTTTACTATACTTTATCTTCAGCGCATCAAATTTTATACGGAAGAAAGTAGAGCTTATTCATCTTGTATAGCAAGCTGATGGATTCAGTATCTTTTCTTTAATAATATTCTCGGGGAATAATGTTCCTTTATGTTTTAAAAACTTTAACTTCCATCGGTTATGAAATCGACCCCAGTGTTAATCGTGGAATGACACCAACACACGTAGCCATCTCTCGCTTAGAAGACACACCGTTGTTCCATTCTGGTGCCGTGTCGAACCAAACTGAGAGACGAATGTTGAATGTGGGTGTGCCAGACCCCGAGACTTTGAAAGGAAAGGAGGGGAGGGGAAGGGGGGAGGGGGGCAGTGGGGGGACACGCGGTCGGAAGAAAGGGGGTGAGGGGAAGGGGTTGGGGTCGGGGTGGGGGGTGGGGGGGCATATTCCTATCTGTGGCTAAATCCCGTAAGTAAAGACGGGAACAGTGTTTTCCCTTACCATTATAGCCTCTTGGTTGATTGAAAGCACAAGGAATTAGAAGTGGGCACAAATGTCCATGAAAGCTAATAGTATATGTTGCGTTTCTTGTTGTTGTTTTTTTGTGTTTGTTTGTTTGCTTTTGCCCTTCTTTCCCTTTTTCATTCACTGATTTCTGTTCATAAACAGGATCAGTATCAGTAGCTCATGGAGGCGTCACTGCGTTCGGTCAAATCCATATACGCTACATCACATCTGCCAAGCAGATGCCTGACCAGCAGTGTAACCCAACGCGCTTAGTCAGGCCTTGAGAAAAAAACAAACAAACAAAAAACAAAACAAAACAGCAATGACTGGTTGTTGCAAATGTACACAAATAACAAAGAACCAATGTTGATGGCGTGCACACACACACACACACACACACACACACACACACACACACACACACACACACGCACGCACGCACACACACACACACGCACTGCCTCAGCCAATGTACTCAGCCTGTTTCCTCAATCCTTATCAACCCCACCCTAACACATTCTTGAGAGAGAGAGAGAGAGAGAGAGAGAGAGAGAGAGAGAGAAATCGAAACTTTTTTTTATTGAGGGAAAAGGAATAGGCACTTATCGGCCTGTTTTCATCCTACCCTCGTAAAGAAAACGTATAAACTAATTTAGGAAATACAAGAAGACTGAAAAAAGAAGGAAAAAAAAAACCCACTTTGCATGGCAACAAGAAGAAGAACAATAAATGGCATAGAAAATACACAGTTCCCCACAAAGTAACATTGCTTTTGCGTGAAGGACAGAGGGAAGAAGAAGGTAAGAGAGGAAGAGATACGAGGAAGGAAAGAGAGGAAAACTGTTGAGAGAGAGAGAGAGAGAGAGAGAGAGAGAGAGAGAGAGGAGTTAAGAAAAGAGGAAGGGAGGAAAGAAGATAGACAAATAGACAAGAGAGAGAGAGAGCTGTGTATGGGTAACCAAACACCGGAGTTTAGCTGTGTGTGAGAGATTACACCAGCCCACATTTACCTCTCAGTCAGAAGACACACCGCAATTCCATTTTGGCACTGTGTCGTACTAACTGTGAGGCGGATGATGAATAAGAACAGGATGGATACGTCTGAGGCACAGGCTTTGACGACAAAGGGTTGGCCATTGGGTTTGGGGGGAGGCGGGGGCGGGGGCGGGGGGTGGGGGGGGTGGGAGGGAGTGGGGGACGAGGCTGGGAGAAGAGGGTAGAGTGGGGAGGGAGGGAGAACACTGTGGTTGGGGAGGGGTGGGGGTGGGGGGTTAGGAAGGGGGGATATATCACCGTAACTGCTGTTCGTGAAGACAGAAATGGTGGTTTTCCCCCCCCGTCTCTGACTATTGTATCTTCATCCCCCCCCAACCCCCCCATGCCCCCAACCCTCCTCCCCCCTCCCCCCCATCCCCCCTGGCCTCAGAGCTCTCTCTCTCGCTCTCTCTCTCTCTCTGACAGTGGAAGGAACGATGAGAGGAGCACGTTCGTTGCTGAGGATGGGAAGAGAATCGTTTTTTGTGAGATCAGACAATGTGGAATATGGGGGAGGGGGTTTGCCTGGAGGGTGGTGGTGGTGGTGTTTGGGAGGTTCGGGGGAGGAGGGAGAGAGGGGACCGTGGGTGTGGGTGTGGGTGTGGGGAGGAGGAATGAAAGTGAAACTGTCCATGGAAGTTTTTCTTTCTTTCTTTCTTTTTTTTGTGTGTGTGTCTTTCTTCTTTCTTTCTGTTCTTTTCTTTCTGTCTATCTTTCTTTCCTCATTCATTCATTCATTCTTTCTTTCTTTAAGTCTTTTTCTTTTGTCCTTCCTTCCTTCTTTCCTTCCTTCCTTACTTCCTTTCTTTCTTTCTTTCTGTTCTGTTATGGTGGCCATGACTAGCTTTAAAAGATGTTGATAATGAATGATCGATATTATGATAACCAGTCATTGTTCATATGACAGAAACCAAAGAAGGAAGGAAAGAAAGTAGAAAGAATGATGAACTAAAGAATAAAGAAAATTAAAAAAAAGAAAGAAAAAAAGAAGAACGAAATGAATAAAGAAAGACAGAAACGGAAAGAAAACACACGGGAATTGGTCCAGAGATGATGGCCCATGCATTAGAATAGGGTTAAACAACACATGTGCATCCTGTTGATCCCTATTTCAACACAAGGGCCATGATTGCTGAGGCATTGTTAACCAGTTCTGATGGTTCATTTTATCCACAAACAGAACAAGTTCACGAATGGTCAGTGAGGAAGAGAGACAGAGAGAGAGAGAGAGAGAGAGACAGACAGACAGACAGAGACAGACAGAGAGAGAGTCAGACAGACAGAGAGAGAGAGAGAGAGAGACAGAGAGAGAGAGAGAGAGAGAGAGAGAGAGAGAGAGACAGAGACAGACAGACAGAGTCAGACAGACAGACAGACAGAGAGAGTCAGATATACAGCCAGCAAGCCAGACAGAGACAGACAGACAGAGAGAGACAGACAGAGAGAGAGAGAGACAGACAGACAGACAGACAGAGAGAGACAGACAGAGAGAGTCAGACAGACAGACAGACAGAGAGTCAGATAGACAGACAGAGACAAACAGACAGACAGAGACAGACAGACAGACAGACAGAGACAGACAGGCAGATAGACAGACAGACAGACAGACAGACAGAGACAGACAGACAGAGAGAGAGTCAGACAGACAGAGAGAGAGCCAGACAGACAGACAGAGACAGACAGACAGAGAGAGTCAGACAGACAGACAGACAGACAGAGAGTCAGATATACAGCCAGCCAGACAGACAGAGACAGACAGACAGACAGAGAGACAGATAGACAGACAGAGACAAACAGACAGACAGAGAGTCAGATAGACAGAGAGAGACAGACAAGCAGACAGAGAGAGAGACAGACAGACAGAGACAGAAACAGAGAGAGAGAGAGTCAGACAGACAGACATACAGACAGACACAGAGAGAAACAGACAGACAGAGAGAGAGGGAGTCAGACAGAGACAGACAGAGAGAGAAAGAGTCAGACAGACAGACAGACAGACAGAGACGGACAGACAGACAGAGAGACAGACAGATACACACTGGAAACAAAGCCAGCCCAGCGCAAATGCATCTTGTGCAACACAGTCTCGATGCTGGTGACCTTTCCACTATATATATATATTTTTTCTCAAGGCCTGACTAAGGGCGTTGAGTTACGCTGCTGGTCAGGCATCTGCTTGGCAGATGTGGTGTAGCGTATGTGGATTTGTCCGAACGCAGTGACGCCTCCTTGAGCTACTGAAACTGAAACTGGAACCACTTTAAAGGACTTGGGCTTTCTGTGATGATGAGGTCGCTCCAGGGAATACTTATCCACGAAACTCCGTATCGGCGTCACAGAGCAGTGCAGTGCCCCTACAGAACAGGCAGCCAGACAACAGAACATCTGCTGCAGTCCTGCCCCGCTCCACCTTGCCCGATCCAATCCCACCGGCCCGGAAGCTCTACGGAGGACTGGAGGACCTGCATGCAAGGTACTGCCGCCTTTGTCGAGGAGACGGGAGGAATCCATCTGATAAATGACGAACGAGACAACAACAATAATTATTATCGAGGATGTTGCCGTAGGTAGGTAGGCAGCGTTGGTGGAAGGGCTCGTGGAGGTGGAAGTGATGCCCGCTATGCCATCTTGGACTTTGCATCATACAGGGGGATAATTAGAACCACATCCGTACAGGCTTGAATTTTGGTGTGTTTTTTTAGTGTGTTTTTTTCCCCCTTCAGACTGCTGTCATAGATGTGCCGTTCTTTCTCTGTCTCTGGACCTTGCAATTGGAATGAACTTCCTCTTTCGCTTCGTCAAGTCTCCACACTCAGCTCTTTCAAGTCTGGCCTTAAAACCCACCTCTTCCCAAAATAGCCTCCCTCCCCTGCCTCTTCCTTGTCTTTAGTTTCTCCAGTTTTAGAGTTATGCGTGCGTGAGAATGACTGGTGCGAATGCGCTTAGATTTGTCTATGCACAAGATTCAGCGCTATATAAGTACCATTATTATTATTATTATTATGTATATACCTCCAGCCTGTTCTCAACGATCTTACAGCATTCTGTTGAAAAAGGCTGCTGTGCATCTGGATATCAAAGATGGTATATATATATATATATATATATATATATATATATATATATATATATATATATATATATATATATACATACATCCAGTATCAG
The DNA here is from genome assembly GCF_041734735.1 of Babylonia areolata. Classification (NCBI taxonomy): domain Eukaryota; kingdom Metazoa; phylum Mollusca; class Gastropoda; order Neogastropoda; family Buccinidae; genus Babylonia; species Babylonia areolata. Next base: position 22,360,184 of record NC_134905.1, read on the forward strand.
CATCAGTATCAGTAGCTCAAGGAGGCGTCACTGCGTTCGGTCAAATCCATATGCGCTACACCACGACTGCCAAGCAGATGCCTGACCAGCAGCGTAACCCAACGGGCTTAGTCAGGCCTTGAGAAAAAAAATAAAAATAAAAATAAAAAAGATAAATAAACAAATAAATAAATAAATGCATAAATACATAAATAAAACAGATAAATAAATAAATAAATAGATAAATACATAAAAATACTACTACTACTACCAATAATATTTAAAAGGCGCAGAATCTTGGTTAAGTCAACTCTAGGCACACACACACACACACACGCACGCACGCAAGTTCCGCATAAATGGCAACCTGTTGAACCTCAAGATGACAGCAGGCCCATTCTACAATAAGTGAAGAATTCTTCGGGGAGCTCTGCTCATCACTGATGATTCTGACCTTGTTGTTCGCAAAGTACCTGCAGTACAGTGTAGTGTACTTCGTTCAACTGTGTCAAGAGAGCAAAGAGGCGGGAAAGGGTAGATAGATAGACAAGACAAGACAAGACAAGACAAATTCTTTATTTCGAGGATAATAGATAAGCACTGGTGCGCTTTTTTTTTTTTTTTTTTTTTTTTTTTACATCCAGTCCATGCCCTGAATGGGGTCTACACTACACAATATTTAATAAAATGAAAGCATGGTGTTAGTAGACATACATAATAGAGGAAAAAAAATATACATAAATCAAAACAAAAGAACGCACACACACACACACACACACACACACACACACACACACACACACACACACACACACACACACACACATGGCATACAGGCACTAGCATGATGTTAGTAAAATGCATAGTTAAAAAAAGAACAAATGAAAGAAACAAACACACGCAACACACACCGCACTACACACTAGAGAGAGAGAGAGAGAGAGAGAGAGAGAGAGAGAGAGAGAGAGAGAGAGAGAGAGAGAGAGAGAGAGAGAGAGAGGGTGGGGGTGGGGGGGTGGCGGAAGAGTTGGGTTATTTTTGAAACTCCCTTCCGATAATTGCCCTGCGAATTTTAATTGGATGGATCTATCGTCTACTTTTTTTTTTCACAGAGAGAGAGAGAGAGAGAGAGAGAGAGAGAGAGAGAGAGAGAGAGAGAGAGAGAGAGAGAGGGGGAGAGTGAGTTAGAGATATTCGATAAATTTTCTTTTCAAATGCGTAGTCGAAATACCGTCTCCGTGAAAATTGGTGATGGCTGGGGTAGGTTACTTAGTATGGGGGCGAGTTCGGTGGCTTTCACTCACTCACTCACTCACTCATTCCCTCGACCGCTTGGGTCGTTGGGGGGACATGAGGAAGATATCATAGCTCGCCACACCGTTCTGTTGGCAGCTGTCGTGAGGAGATCTGGCATCGTCATTTTGATCCATTCCTTGACGTTGTCGGACCAGCTCTTTCTCTGCCTCCCCCGTCTGCGCCCTCCCTCTACAGTCCCTTGCAGGATGATGGTTTTGGAGAGGGTGTTATGTCGTATGACGTGACCAAACCATGCCATCTTCCGTCGTTTGACAGTCGCCAGCAGTGGTTCTTGGGGCCCAACAAGGTTGCTGACCAGGTTCCGCTCATAGTCATTGGACTTGTGCTCGACGGGCGCAATAGCCGAGTGGTTAAAGCGTTGGACTTTCAATCTGAGGGTTCCGGGTTCGAATCATGGTGACGGCGCCTGGTGGGTAAAGGGTGGAGATTTTTACGATTTCCCAGGTCAACATATGTGCAGACCTGCTTAGTGCCTGAACCCCCTTCGTGTGTATATGCAAGCAGAAGATCAAATACGCACGTTAAAGATCCTGTAATCCATGTCAGCGTTTGGTGGGTTATGGAAACAAGAACATACCCAGCATGCACATCCCCGAAAGCGGAGTATGGCTGCCTACATGGCGGGGTAAAAACGGTCATACACGTAAAATCCCACTCGTGTGCATACGAGGGAACGTGGGAGTTGCAGCCCACGAACAAAGAAGAAGAAGAAGGAGAAGGACTTGTGCTCCTTGTAGGAGATGTGTAGTAGTCTCCTCAAGCACTTGGTTTCA
>NC_134905.1:22369752-22374752 GCF_041734735.1 Babylonia areolata
ACTGAAACTGAAACTATTTCTTTACAGATGGTTATCCTCCTTTTTTAATTTTTATTTTATTTTTATTTTTATTTTTTATAGATTTTCTATGTCCTTTCGTCCTCATAAATTATGAGTGTGTATTTCATGTCCCTGTCGCAAAATACAGTGAGATTAGCTTATTAGAAACAACAACAATTATCATCGGAAAAAAGAAGAAGAAGAAGAAGAAAAAGAAAAAAAAGTTTTGAATCATCCGAAAGTGATTCCATTATCTTGGGTTTTGTGTTTTTTTTCTGTTCAGTTTACAGTGCTCACATTGTAATACGGGAGGGTGAGGCCACGCCTCCTTTTTTGTCTCTTCTGACACTTCCCCTATCTCACTTTCTGAGGAAATTGCATTGTGTTGTATTGTATTGTTTTGTATTGTATTGTATTGCTTGGCATTACTCTGTTTGTCACACAAATGACGGGCGCAATAGTCGAGTGGTTAAAGCGTTGGACTGTCAATCTGAGGGTCCCGGGTTCGAATCACGGTGACGGCGCCTGGTGGGTAAAGGGTGGAGATTTTTACGATCTCCCAGGTCAACATATGTGCAGACCTGCTTAGTGCCTGAACCCCCTTCGTGTGTATATGCAAGCAGAAGATCAAATACGCACGTTAAAGATCCTGTAATCCATGTCAGCGTTCGGTGGGTTATGGAAACAAGAACATACCCAGCATGCACACCCCCGAAAGCGGAGTATGGCTGCCTACATGGCGGGGTAAAAACGGTCATACACGTAAAAGTCCACTCGTGTGCATACGAGTGAACGCTGAAGAAGAAGTCACACAAATTTCTCTGTGTGAAATTCATGCATCTCTCCCTAGGGAAAGCGCGTCGCTGTGCCTCCAGTTTTATTTGTTTTCCTATCGAAGTGGATTATTTATACAGAATTTTGCCAGGGACAACCCTTTTGTTGCCGTGGGTTCTTTTTCGTGTGCTAAGCGCATGCTGCTCACGCGCGGGACCTCGGTTTGTCGTCCCATCCGATTGCCTAGCGTCCAGACCACCACTCAAGGTCTAGCGGAGGGAGAGATAAAATACTGGCGACTGTGGGATTCAAACCAGTGCCCTCAGATTCTTTCGCTTCTTACCACAGGGCCAACACTCTGGGTGCTAGTCTTTCGATCCGAAATCAAAGCACTATCCACCCAGCTCCCGTTTAAGATATCCACGCAACGCAGCTCTTGTTTCTCAGAGATGTCTTTGTAATAGTAATGTGATGTGTTATGGAATGAAGATACAGCGATCAGAGATGTCTTTGTAATAGTAATGTGATGTGTTATGGTATGCGCGTATATATATACATATATATATATATATATATATATATATATATATATATATATATATATATATATATATATATATATTTGTGTGTGTGTCTGTGTCTGTGTCTGTGTGTGTGCTTACGTTTCTGTGTTTGTGTCTGTGACTTTATATATTGTCACTAAAAACCATAAAATGATTCGTGTTTGATTGTGTAATGATATATATATATATATATATATATATATATATATATATATATATCATCAGCTCATCATCAGCTGCCCCATGGCGGTTGCCGTTGGGGCGCTACAGATGACCTGTCAGCCAGTCCTCTCCATCCATCCCTGTCTTTCGCACATTTGACCGCCTCGCTCAGCTTCAGTCCTGTCCATTCTGTGATGTTGTCTTCCCATCTCTTCTTCTGTCTTCCTCTCTTCCTTCCTCCTCTGACTGTTCCCTGGAGCACTGTCTTGGCAAGCCCCTCTCCTCTTGTTACGTGGCCGAACCATTTTAATTTGCGCCTCTTGATGGTGGTGAGAAGGTCTTCATAGGGACCAATGGCTTGCCTTATTCTGTTTTTGACTTCCTCATTGGTTATGTGGTCTTTATAAGAGATGCCAAGCAGTCTTCTGAAGCATCTCATTTCTGAGGCCTGAATCCTCTTCTCCAATTCTGCTGTAAGGGTCCATGTTTCACAAGCATACAGGAGAACTGAGTAGATAAGAGAACGCATGAGTCTTATCTTTGAGCTGAGCTTGACTGCCTTGTCCTTCCAAATGGTGTTCAACTTGGCTAGTGTTGCAGCTATCATTGCAATTCTGGCTAATACTTCAGGCTTGGACCCCTCATCTGAAACTATTGCTCCAAGGTATTTGAAATTCTTCACGGTTTCAAGCTTTTCTCCGTTGGCAGTGATGTCAGTTTGGATGCCATTGTCATTGTTTGTCATCAGTTTTGTTTTGTTTGCACTGATTTCCATGCCGTAAGCTGTGGCGGATCTGTCTAGTTGCCTGACCAGGTTCTCCAGTTCTTGTTCTGAGCCTGCGAGTCCGTCTATATCATCAGCAAAACGCAGGTTTGTGATTGTTCTGCCACCAATGCTGACTGTTCCTTGGTGGTCTTCAAGTGCATCTGTCATAATTCTTTCAAGGAAAACATTGAAGAGTGTCGGCGAGAGCAAACATCCTTGTCTCACTCCAACTGTGGTTCGGAACCAGTCTCCAATGTCCCCGTTGAGGTAAACTGCACTGCTGGCATTCTCGTAGAGGTTCTGTATGGCGCGGATGAGGTTTGCGTTGATGTTGTAGTAGTTCATGGTCGCCCAGAGTGCCGCATGCCACACTCTGTCGAATGCCTTCTTGAAGTCTATGAATACGTGGTAGAGTTCTTGTTGGTGTTGAAGGTATCTCTCGCTCAGAATCCTCAGATTGAAAATCTGCTCAGTTGTGCTGCGTCCTGCCCTGAATCCTGCCTGCTCTTCAGCTATAATTGCTTCAGCCTGGGGTCTTAACCTGTTCAATATGATCCTGAGCATCACTTTGCTAGGATGGCATATCAGGCTGATGGTGCGGTAGTTATTGCACTGTTGTAGGTTGCCTTTCTTGGGTATAGTGATCACTAAAGACTGGGTCCATTGTGTTGGCCACTCTCCTGTCTCCCAGATCTTCTGGCTGATTGCACGTAGCGCATCGATCATAGCCTCACCCCCTGCTTGTACCAGTTCTCCTGGGATGTTATCAATGCCTGCTGATTTTCCTTTCTTCAGGGACTTCACTGCTTCCTCCACTTCTTCTCTGAGGATGGGGAAGCTGTCTGTGTCTGTTGCCGGAGGGGTGTTGAGCTTCTCTGTGTCTCCTGTTGCACGGTGTGAGTATAGATCTGCGGTGTACTCTGTCCACCTGTTCAAGATGTCTTTGGACTCGGTCAGACACTTCCCGTTTTTGTCGAGAATGGTGCTGGGCCGTCCTTGCTTGCTGCTGGTGAGGTCCTTCACTATTTGGTAGGCCTTCTTGGCGTTGTTTTCTTTGAGGTTCCGTTCAATGTCGTTGCACTGATCAGTAATCCAGTCTTCCTTTGCCTTGAGCATGCTCCTCTTGACCTGCTTGTCTGCTTGCCTGTACTTGTCCGCTCCCTCATCACTTCCATACTTAGATTGCTTGAGGTCTCTCCTTTCGTCACACATCTTGAGTAAGTCTGGTGTGACCCAAGGCTTCTTGGTGGTCCGCTTCTTGCCTAGAACTTCATTGGCCGTCTCAGTCACTGCGGTGTTGAATGTGTCGATGAAAGTGTCTGCATCTGTGCCGTCTGCGTCAAGTAACAAGAGTGGGGCGAATTTTCCTCCAATCTTGGCCTCGAAGACTTTTGCCACGTCTGGGTCTTTTAATTTCTCCAGATCAAACTTAATTCTGGTGTGGTCCTGTTTCTTCTTCATCTTCTTGAGGTGTAGGCGGAAGGACATCATGACAAGCTCATGGTCGCTGTTAATGTCTGCTCCGGGGAAGCTGCGTGTCCTGGCGATGTTGACTGATGTGTGGAAGCGTCGCTTCACTAGGATGTAATCTATCTGGTGGTGGGATCCGTTTGGGCTGTGCCAGGTCCACCGTCTGGATGTTTTGTGGGGGTGGAATGTGTTGGTCACTTTGAGGTTGTTGAGCGTTGCAAATTCGAGCAGTCTCAAGCCTCGGTCATTGGTCTCTGTTACAGTAGGGCCCGCATATGCCTTTCCAGTCTTCCTGTGCATCTTCTCCGATCTTTGCATTCCAGTCCCCTTGAACAACTAGGATGTCTTTCTTTGGTGTTTCATCAATAACTTCTTGTACTTGATTGTAGAAATCTTCTATTTCTTCATCAGAGTGTGTTGTGGTTGGCGCATAAACTTGCACGATTGTGATGTTGAAAGGTGAAGCCCGTAGGCGTATGGTGATGAGCCTGCTGGAAACTGGTCTGCATCCCATCACTGTGCTAGCTGTGTTTTTGTGCACAAGGAATCCCACACCTTCTTCGTGTCTGTCATCTCTTCCACTGAAGTAAAGCTTGTGGCCTTCGTGGGTTGTTGTTTCTCCCGTGCCTTTCCATCTCATCTCACATATCCCTAACACATTCCATTTGTATCTGTTCATAGTATGGGTAAGTTCTTCAAGCTTGCCAGGAGTATTCAATGTCCTGACATTCCATGTGCCGACGACTATATTGTTGCGCCTAGCCCTGATCTTATTTTTGGTGATATCTTTAGTGTTATCTTTGGTGTTATCTGTGGTGGCATCAGTAGCATATTTTCCACTTCCGTCCTGATGCCTCAGCGTTGTGGCGGTCCTTGGTGTTCCGGGCGACGACCGAGCCGGCATGAAATTTGTTCTGGTTGTATTCATCATGTAGCGAATCTTAGGCAATGACGCCTGGCGGAGCCCATCCCTCTCCAGGCCTGGCCACGGCCGACTTCCCCCACCTCGGAGGCTCGCCCTGGCCACGGGCACTTAGCCGTTGAAGTTCCTTCTGAACCCCTTCCGCCCTGGCCGGTGATCTGCTTCTAGGAGATCCTTCGCCCAGTGGTGCAGTGTCAACACCACCCCCTCACGTGGTTTAGCCCGCCAGCTGAGGCGGTGAGCCGGGGTGTGACGCTTGGAGTCAGCACGTGAGAGATTTAGGAGTTGGATGAGGACCAGTGATGCCCGTCCTCCTAACTAGGTAGGAGCAGCTGCCGAGCAA
>NC_134905.1:22379752-22387252 GCF_041734735.1 Babylonia areolata
GTGATTGTCTGGGGTCTTCCTGGTGATTGTCTGGGGGTCTTCCTGGTGATTGTCTGGGTCTTCCTGGCGATTGTCTGGGGGTCTTCCTGGTGATTGTCTGGGTCTTCCTGGTGATTGTCTGGGGTCTTCCTGGTGATTGTCTGGGGGTCTTCCTGGTGATTGTCTGGGGGTCTTCCTGGTGATTGTCTGGCGGTCTTCCCGGTGATTGTCTGGGGTCTTCCTGGTGATTTTCTGGGTGTCTTCCTGGCGACTGTCTTGGGGGGTCTTCCTGGTTATTGTGTGGGGTCTTCCTGGCGATTGTCTGGGGTCTTCCTGGTGATTGTCTGGGGGTCTTCCTGGTGATTGTCTGGGGGTCTTCCTGGTGATTGTCTGGGGTCTTCCTGGCGATTGTCTGGGGGTCTTCCTGGTGATTGTCTTGGGTCTTCCTGGTGATTGTCTGGTCTTCCTGGTGTGGTCTTCCTGGTGATTGTCTTGGGTCTTCCTGGTGATTGTCTGGTCTTCCTGGTGATTGTCTGGGGGTCTTCCTGGTGATTGTCTGGGTGATTGTCTGGGGTCTTCCTGGTGATTGTCTGGGTGATTGTCTGGGGTCTTCCTGGTGATTGTCTGGGGGTCTTCCTGGTGATTGTCTGGGTGATTGTCTGGGGTCTTCCTGGTGATTGTCTGGGGGTCTTCCTGGTGATTGTCTGGGGGTCTTCCTGGTGATTGTCTGGGGTCTTCCTGGTGATTGTCTGGGGTCTTCCTGGTGATTGTCTGGTCTTCCTGGTGATTGTCTGGGGGTCTTCCTGGTGATTGTCTTCCTGATGATTGTCTGGGGGTCTTCCTAGCTATTGTCTGGGTCCTCCTGGTGATTGTCTGGGGGTCTTCCTGGCGATTGTCTTCCTGGTGATTGTCTGGGGTCTTCCTAGCGATTGTCTGGGTCTTCCTGGTGATTGTCTTCCTTATGATTGTCTGGGGGGTCTTCCTGGTGATTGTCTGGGGTCTTCCTGGTGATTGACTGGGGTCTTCCTGGCGATTGTCTGGGGGTCTTCCTGATGATTGTCTGGGGTCTTCCTGGTGATTGTCTGGGTCTTCATGGTGATTGTCTGGGGTCTTCCTGGTGATTGTCTGGGGGTCTTCCTGGTGATTGTCTGGGTCTTCATGGTGATTGTCTGGGTCTTCCTGGTGATTGTCTGGGGGTCTTCCTGGTGATTGTCCGGTCTTCCTGGTGATTGTCTGGGGTCTTCCTGGTGATTGGGGGTCTTCCTGGCGATTGTCTGGGGGTCTTCCTGGTGATTGTCTGGGGGTCTTCCTGGCGATTGTCTGGGGTCTTCCTGGTGATTGGGGTCTTCCTGGTGATTGTCTGGGGGTCTTCCTGGCGATTGTCTGGGGTCTTCCTGGTGATTTTCTGGGGGTCTCTTAACCAAGTTCTGCTCAGTATATATTTTCATCGTGCTTCATGTAAACGGTGTCAGATGTGTAAGGATCGGTTTTGTTCTTTCATGTTTTAGTCCAGAACATTCCAGAACAGTTTTGCTATGGTTTGTGTGTTTGGGTTACTTTCTTAACACGTGCGCGTGCATTTAAGAAATGGGAGTGTATGGACTGGGTGTTGGGGAGGGGTGGGGGTGGGGTCTAAAAATATTTGATGGTAAGGTACACTTACGCTGATTGTAACATTCAGTTTAAACATTTGATGGTAAGGTATACTTACGTTGATTGTAACATCCAGTTTAAACATGTGATGGTAAGGTAAACTTACATTGATTGTAACATCCACTTTAAACACTTGATGGTAAGGCACACTTACGTTGATTGTAACATCTAGTTTAAACATTTGATGGCAAGGTATATTTACAGTCATCATTTACGTTGACTGTTACAACCTACATAAACATTTGATGGTAAGATACACTTACGTTGATTGTAGAATCTAGTATAAACATTTAATGGTAAGGTACGTTCAGTTAGACTGTAACATCCATTATAAACATTTGATGGTAAGGTGCAGTTACATTGATTGTGTGTGTGTGTGTGTGTGTGTGTGTGTGTGTGTGTGTGTGTGTGTGTGTCCGTGAACAAGAGTAAGCTTCCGACACCTGTTGTAACGGGTAGAAAACGCTTAAATTCAAGAGTTCAACACGTACTCCGACAGGAAAGCTGGAGAACATGGGTGAACCTCTGGTGAGAGTTCTGGCCATTTGGTGCAGGCCACACAGTGTGATGGTTGCCTGCTAGTCTGACTGGAGATGTAAAATCACCAGGCAGCACGGCAACTATCCATTGTATGTGCAAAGTTTTTGACGGGTGCAATAGCTGGATGGTTAAAGCGCTGGACTTTCAATCTGAGGGTCCTGGGTTCGAATCTCGGTGACGGCGCCTGGTGGGTAAAGGGTGGATATTTTTTCCGATCTCCCAGGTCAACATATGTGCAGACCTGCTACTGCCTGAACCCTCTTCGTGTGTATGCGCACGCAGAAGATCAAATACGCACGTTAAAGATCCTGTAATCCATGTCAGCGTTCGGTGGGTTATGGAAACAAGAATATACCCAGCATGCACACCCCCGAAAACGGAGTATGGCTGCCTACATGGCGGGGTGAATAAATAAAAAACGGTCATACACGTAAAATGTTACATGTCTGTCTGAGTGTGTATGCGTGTGCGTCTGAAATCTGATTGAATGACACAGGAAACGAATGACGAGCGCCCAGTGGCAGCCGTCAGTCGGCTCTACCCAGGTAGGCAGCCTGTGGTGCAAATGTCCCCGTGTATGTAAAGCGCTTAGAGCTTGGTCTCTGACCGAGGATAGGCGCTATATAAGTATCCACATCAATCAATCAATCAATCAAAGTTATCACGCCAGGTATGATTATGTCGATGCAGGCTTTCTGTATACATATCCAGGTAGAATAGGCGGTGACGACAGGGACAGATTTGAAGGTTTTAAACTATGGAAAGGTTTTAACTTGGAGTGGAAAGCTTAAAGCGGTGACTAGTTGACTCACTTGTGTAAACAAAGTGAGTCTATGTTTTAACCCGGTGTTCGGTTGTGTGTGTGTGTGTGTGTGTGTGTGTGTGTGTGTGTCCGTGTGTCTGTGTGTCCGTGGTAAACTTTAACATTGACATTTTCTCTGCAAATACTTTGTCAGTTGACACCAAATTTGGCATAAAAATAGGAAAAATTCAGTTCTTTCCAATCATCTTGTTTAAAACAATATTGCACCTCTGGGATGGGCACAAAAAATATAAAAGAAGCCTAATTATATGCAAACTGCATTTACTGTTATATATATATTTTTTGTATTCTCTAAACTTGGCACTTTGACCTCTTATTCTGACACAACAACAAGAGCAGTCATTATTATCATTTTTTTGTTCAAACAGGAACTTCGTTTGCTAAGCATGGAAGTTTTATTTATTTTGCGAACGTTTTGTGCAGATAGTAAAGAAGAGAAATTACTCTGTAATTAATGCTAGGGGACTTAATTTATCACAAGTGCGTCTTGAAGGCCTTGCCTCTCTTGTTTTAGTGTACTGTTGTTGTTTTTTTACCCTTGACTTGAAGTATAGGTGGTGACGACAGGGACATATTTGAAGGTTTTAAACTATGGGACGTTTTTAAACTTTGAATGGGAAGCTTAAAGCGGTGACTAGTTCTTATTGTGCCTTTTGTTGTTGGTTTTTTTACCCTTGACTTGAAGTATAGGTGGTGACGACAGGGACATATTTGAAGGTTTTAAACTATGGGACGTTTTTAAACTTTGAATGGGAAGCTTAAAGCGGTGACTAGTTCTTATTGTGCTTTTTTTTATTTTTTTTTTTTACCCTTGACTTGAAGTCAGTATAAACGTGGCGATAGCCTTGAGATGGCCTTAGTGGTCGGCGAAGCTCTAAGCACAATAATTTGATTTGATTTGATGACAGAGACTATCTTATTTCAATCTAGGTAGGTGCAATGATTTAGTGTGTGGAGTCTATATCAGTTTTCATTTTGACGAATCAGGTCAAACGTTTAAGTATATATACAGCAGTTTCACCGCGTTTAACCTTTTTGTTTGCTGCTGGTTTTTTTTTTTTTTTTGTTTGTTTTTTGGTTTTTTTAACTTGTACCACAACAAATGATATCATTGTATTTGTATTTGTATTTGTATTTCTTTTTATCACAACAGATTTCTCTGTGTGAAATTCGAGCTGCTCTCTCCTGGGAGAGCGCGTCGCTACACTACAGCGCCACCCTTTTTTTTTTTTTTTTTTTTTTTTTTCCTGCGTGCAGTTTTATTTATTTTTCCTATCGAAGTGGATTTTTCTACAGAATTTTGCCAGGAACAACACTTTTGTTGCCATGGGTTCTCTTACGTGCGCTAAGTGCATGCTGCACACGGGACCTCGGTTTATCGTCTCATCCGAATGACTAGCGTCCAGACCACCACTCCAGGTCTACTGGAGGGGGAGAAAATATCGGTGGCTGAGCCGTGATTCGAACCAGCGCGCTCAGATTCTCTCGCTTCCTAGGCGGACGCGATACCTCTAGGCCATCACTCCACTTGTTGTTGGGGATCGACAGTATTTCGGGTCGACACTCAATTAGTGTGGAGTCTATATAGATCAGTTCTCCTTTTGAAAAAAATGGGTTTAAAGTGCAGTCAAGTTTCACCGGGTTTTAACTTGCATCAAGACGAATCATATCATTGTCTGGGGATCGACAACAGTTCGTTTGTTGCTGTTATTCGGGAGTCAAGACGCGTTTGTAATGTTATGTATTGTATTGTATTATTCTTTTTTGTCACAACAGATTTCTATGTGTGAAATTCTGGCTGCTCTCCCCACAGAGAGAGCGCGTCGCTACAATGAGAATGCCACCCATTTTTTGGCATTTTTTCCTGCATGCAGGGTTTTTTGTTGTTTTTTTTCCTATCGAAGTGGATTTTTCTACAGAATTTTGCCAGGGACAACCCTTTTGTTGCCGTGGGTTCTTTTACGCACGCTAAGTGCATGTTGCACACGGCACCTCGGTTTATCGTCTCATGACTAGCGTCCAGACCACAACTCAAGGTCTCGTGGAAGAAGAAAAAAATACTGACGACTGTGCCGTGATTCGAACCAGTGCGCTGGACGGGCGCAATAGCCGAGTGGTTAAAGCGTTGGACTGTCAATCTGAGGGTCCCGGGTTCGAATCACGGTGACGGCGCCTGGTGGGTAAAGGGTGGAGATTTTTACGATCTCCCAGGTCAACATATGTGCAGACCTGCTAGTGCCTCAACCCCCTTCGTGTGTATATGCAAGCAGAAGATCAAATACGCACGTTAAAGATCCTGTAATCCATGTCAGCGTTCGGTGGGTTATGGAAACAAGAACATACCCAGCATGCACACCCCCGAAAACGGAGTATGGCTGCCTACATGGCGGGGTAAAAACGGTCATACATGTAAAAGCCCACTCGTGTGCATACGAGTGAACGCAGAAGAAGAAGAAGAAGAAGAACCAGTGCGCTTAGATTCTCTCCCTTCCAAAGCGGATGCGTTACCTCCAGGCCATCACCCCACATCAGTTAAAGCACACGAGCGCAAGGAAGTCCATTTAGAAGTAATCATATCAGATTCCAAAGAGGCTGGGTCACCCTGAACGGAGGCTACCAGGCACACCAAGATCCCATCAGGACACTGGAGAGAAGACACCAGACTACCATCTACCGCCTTCGCACAGGACACTGCGGCCTCCGAGCACACCTGAAGAGGATTGGAGTGGCAGCCACATCCCTATGTGATTGCGGCCAGGCTGACCAGACCCCATCTCATATTCTCCAAGACTCCCCCCTGTATGAGAAGATGCGGCAGCAGTCCTGGCCTGGGGGTGCTGACCTCAACACCAAGCTCTGGGGGACGGCAGCCGATCTTCACCGGACGTCCGAGTTTGTGGCATCCCTCGGACTTCGACCCTGACTGCGTAGCTGTCGAACGCAAAGAAGAGGAGAAGAAGAAGAAGAAGAAGAAGTAATCATATAATGAATGTGTTACAATGCAATGTTGTGCATTGAACATTTTAGTTTGTTTTTTTGTAACTGTGCAGGTGAGTGAGTCTAAGAGGACATGAATCGTGTCCGAGAACAACCATCGTTTAAAACCACCAGCCAGTCACGGATTGGTTCTTTTTATTTATTTGTTTTTTTTTAATTATTATTCCTCCACATATCCATCGCTGCGGTTCCAATATGTCTGATTGATGACCTATCTGCACGCCGAGGTCTGCACATCCATTCAATCTGTCACCTGTTTTCCTTGATTGCACTTCACTGAATTGCTTTTTTCTGTTTTTTTCCCCTCCGAAAGCCAGATAAAGGAGAACAGCCCAGAATAACCTTAAAATTAATCACAATCATCTATCGTCAGCTTAAGTATCTCCGAGTACAGCGCTGAGATTCTACGATCACGGCAACACGTAATGTATGAAACAGTCTGAACATAGAGAGTGGGGGCGAGGGAAAGGGAGAGAGAGAGAGGGAGGGAGGGGAGGGAGAGGGAGGGAGATAGAGGGAGAGAGAGAGAGCGGGGGAGGGAGAGAGACAGAGACGGAGAGAGAGAAAAAGAGAGAGCGAGAGGGAGAGGGAGAGGGAGAGAGGGAGAGGGAGAGCGAGAGGGAGAGAGAGGGAGAGAGAGAGAGGGAGGGAGAGTGAGAGAGAGAGAGGGAGAGAGAGAGATACAGAGACAGAGAGACAAAGAGACGGAGAGAGACAGAGAGAGAGAGAGAGAGAGAGAGAGAGAGAGAGAGAGAGAGTGTGTGTGTATTAAACAAACCAAAACTAAACTAAACTAAAACTGAAGGTTCGATTGAAAGTTCGCATGCCACATTATGATGACAACTTGGCACTTATTCTTGTAACAGCTGTTGACACCAGTGACCGAAGTGATCGCTTCCTTGAAGACTTTTTATTGGCTTCAGATAGAAGTCTTTCGGATGCAAACTCTCCTGCGAAAAACAACTTCATTCCTATCTCAGACTCCGTATATATTTCATACCCCTATCAGTTGCTAGACTAGGCCTATCAAAACCTGCTGCATTTTTACTTCCTTCCTTCCTTCCTCCCTTCCTTCCTACCTTACTTATTTCTTTCTTTCCTTCCTTCCTTCCTCCCTCCCTCCCTTATTTCCTTCCTTCCTCCCTTCCTTCCTTCCTCTCTCCCTTCCTTCCCCAAAGTGTAGCCACGAGTCTGGCTGGTTGCCAAGGTAACCACTGACGTGTTTTCTGGTGGTCGGTTCACAGTGCGGCAGACGCTGAATGCGGAATGACATCTGTGGAGAGTGGCCAGCGTTGTGGTGTGATGATATGGAAAGGGAGACGCAACCAATTACTTCCTGTACACACACACACACACACACACACACACACACACACACACACACACACACTCTCTCTCTCTCCCTCTCTCCCACGCCCCCCCCCCACCCCTCTCTCTCTCTCTCCCTCTGTGTCTTACTCTCTCACACTCTTTTTTTTGCATGCCTCCAATAACGGAGTATCATGTGT
>NC_134905.1:22394752-22397252 GCF_041734735.1 Babylonia areolata
GTGTCTTTTCGACTCCCAGTATTAATATCAGTATCTGTATCAGTAGCTCAAGGAGGCGTCACTGCGTTCGGACAAATCCATATACGCTACATCACATCTGTCAAGCAGATGCCTGACCAGCAGCGTAACCCAACGCGCTTAGTCAGGCCTTGAGAGAGAGAGAAAAAAAAAAGGGTGAATATATATATATATATATATATAACTACTACCACTACTAATAATATGTATAAGGCCCAAAATCTTGATGAAGTCAACTATAAGCGTACATAAGTAAATAAATTAATAAATAAATAAATAATTTTTTTTTTTTTTAAAGTAGTAGTAGTAGTAGTAGTAGTAGTAGTAGTAGTAGTAGTAGTAGTAGTAGTAGTAGTAGTAGCAGTAATAATGATAATAATAATAATAATAATAATAATAATAATAATAATAATAATAATAATAATAATAATAATAATAATAATAATAATAAAATAAATAAATGAATAAGACAACAATGATGATAAATAAGCAAATAAATGTAGAACATGGAGACACACATTCACACATACACCCACATATGCATAACAGATATGCACCCTGAAACATGCAGTT
The DNA here is from genome assembly GCF_041734735.1 of Babylonia areolata. Lineage (NCBI taxonomy): Eukaryota > Metazoa > Mollusca > Gastropoda > Neogastropoda > Buccinidae > Babylonia > Babylonia areolata. Next base: position 22,395,344 of record NC_134905.1, read on the forward strand.
TCACAGTTTCGACTCCCAACAACATTCAGTCAGCAAGACTGTCACAACTGTGGCCCCGACATATCGCAACTCCGTGATAAAACTACAAGAGTTTAAACTACAAGGGATGATAGCTGCGCTGGGCAGGCCATGTAGTTCGCATGCCAGATCACCGGCTCCCCAAGAAACTGCTGTACGGCGAACTCCAACATGGCAAGCGCTCCCATGGAGGCCAAAAGAAGCGCTTCAAAGACACTCTGAAAGCTTCTCTGAAGGCCTTCAACATCAACTACGACACATGGGAGCTAAATGCAATGGACAGACCAAAGTGGCGTTCAGCTGTCCACAAAGACACCAAATCCTGTGAGGCCAACAGAATCGCTGCAGCAGAGCAACGCAGACAGGCCAGGAAAAGCAGTGCCAGCAAGTCCCCGACAGCCGCCACCATCCCCTGTCCACACTGCGTCAGAACCTTCCGGGCGCGGATTGGCCTGATCAGTCATCTGCGCACTCACAGAGCACAACCCACCCACCCCCAGGATGACTAGATGGTCATCGTCGATCCTGACGGACGGACCACACAAGGGAAGATGGAGTCATTTCTAGTTCTGCCCCCCAAAATCACTCCCCTCGGTAAATTCGTCTTGATTTTTCCCCCCTCAAATATGCTTTAACGTTTAGGATCACTGTTATATAGAAGTATGTTAGTCTAGCCAGCAGCCTGAGAGAATCTGGCTTCCAAGCCAAAGTCCTCGCCATAGAGATTGGTGCGAGAGGGTTTGTGAGCGCATCTGCCTACAGCTTCATGAAACAGCTGTTGATTTCTGGCAGAGAGAGAACATGGGCTCTCAAGGCAATGGCAGAAGCAGCAGAAAAGAGTTCCAGTTCGATCTGGTCGAGGAGGAATGAAAGTAAGGATTCATAAGGATTAAATTTTCCCTCCTCAAACTAGGCGTACGATAGCTCAGTGGTTAAAACGTCTACCAGAAAAGGTGATTCAGTCCTGAAGTGGCGACCACCCTGGAGGCGCGGGTTGGAACTTGCTGAGGACCAGGGGGAAAAAAAAGACACAAAAAAGGCGGCAATACAAGGGCATCCAGGAGTCATGACCTGGGTGCGGCCCGGCCCCCTTAGAGTGTAAGGAGTAAAGGGCCGAAACACATTGACTGAGGGGGGGCTTCTTCTCTGAAGACCTTGTACTGTCCAGCTCTCCCAAGAGTTTCTTATCACTATAAGCAACAAAGTTTCATTCGTGAAACAAAAAAAAAAAAAAAGAAAAAAAAAAGGAATATGCATCATAACTTCTTCTGTGTTCGTGGGCTGCAACTACCACGTTCACTCGAATGCTCACGAGTGGGCTAATACGTGTATGTATGACCGTTTTTACCCCGCCATATAGGCAGCCATACTCCGTTTTCGGGGGTATCTATCATAATAAAAGGGGGTATTCGGGATATGTATAAAAAAATTAAAAAAGGGGGTAAAGGGCGTTAGCTCAGGCCAGTGACATATGGAGGTCAGTCACATAGGTGTTTTTTTTCTTCTATTTACAATAGCTGCAGCAAAAGACGACGAAGAAGAAGACAACTTGGTTTATCGTCTCATCAGAATGACTAGACGCTCAGTCCGCTGATTTTTTCCAGTCAAACTTTGCCTCAGAGCCTGGGCACTTCTGAGAGAGAGAGAGAGAGAGAGAGAGAGAGAGAGAGAGAGAGAGAGAGAGTGAGACAGAGAATTATGCAGGAGTCAGAGACACAGAGAGAGAGAGAGAGAGAGAGAGAGAGAGAGAGACAGAGAGAGAGGACACACACACACACACACACACACACACACACACACACACACACACACACACAGAATGAATTTTTCCCACGGTGAAGATATTAGCAGTTTGGCCGACTTTCATATCTGCCGTTGTTCTAAGAGACAT
>NC_134905.1:22424752-22429752 GCF_041734735.1 Babylonia areolata
ACACCTGCCCCCTCACCCACACACACACACACGTCCACACACACACACATCCACCCACCCCCACACCCACACACCCACATCCACACACCCACACCTACCCACACACACACCCACCCACACACACACGCACACACACACGCGCACACACACACACACACACCAACCCCCCGCCACCCACCCCCACACACACACACATACACACACACACATACACCCCCCCCCACCCACCCACACACACACACACATACACACACACACACATACACCCCCCCCCCCCACACCCACACCCCACACACACACCCACCCACCCACCCCTACCCCCACACGCACACACACCCCCACACACACACCCATCCAACCCCCCTCCCCCACCCCCACACGCACACACACACCCACACCCACACACACACACACACACACAACCCAACCAAACACACACACATACAGAAAAGACGGTTACTCATACAGACAGTCACAGCTTGTTTTCTTTGTGATCTGTAGAATTGCACTCTCTTGCTCCTGCTGTCAAAACAAGGCGATGCCACGGGCAATGATATCATAATGTTTATAATGTTGTTGAAGGTACGTGTGGCACTTGGTTCGGGTTTGGGTTTGGGTTTTAAGGTAAACATGCACACGCACAGTACGTCAGCGCACGCAAGCACGCACACACTTGCGCATGCACATACACGCACGCGCACCCAAGCGCGCGCAAACACAGACAGACAGACAGACAGACAGACACACACACACACACACACACACACACACACACACACACACACACACTCACACGTGCACAGGCACATACACATACATGAAGAGAGAGAGAGGGAAAGGGGAGGGGGGGAGCGAATGAGAGAGAGGAAGTGATGTGTGTGTGTGTGTGTGTGTGTGTGTGTGTGTGTGTGTGTGTGTGTGTGTGTGAGAGAGAGAGAGAGAGAGAGAGAGAGAGAGAGAGAGAGAGAGAGAGAGTTTTTGTTTTTTGTTTTATTTTGTATTGTTGTTTTGTTTCGTTTTTGCCAAGGGGGATTAACAACCGAAAGCGATGTATGATATAACAAACCGGCATGTAAGTCAACACAGAAAGTGTAAAATACCCTGGGTATGTCGCGAGAGAGAGAGAGAGAGAGAGAGAGAGAGAGAGAGAGAGAGAGAGAGAGACAGACAGACAGACAGACAGACAGACAAACAGACAGACACAGACAGACACAGACAGAGGGGGAGGTAGGGAGGGAGGGGGTAGAGGGAAGGAGGGAGAAAGAGAGAGAGAGAGAGAGAGAGAGAGAGAGAGAGAGGAGGTCCGTCAAGGTTGTCAACCCTATTCATTTGTTTGTTTGTGTGTTGTTGTTTTTGTTTTTTGTTTGTTTTGTTGTTGTTTTTTTTAATTAAATTTCATTCACTCCTTCACATCCCCACTACGCGAAAACAGCCCAAACATCTTTCCACTAACCAGCATCTGGGGCGTTATTATTTTTAGTGCAGCCAACACGGATCCAGCCTTCTGACAATATTTACTCAGTAGAAAGGAAATGGCAGTCGGACGGGGGTGGAGATGGGGGCGGGGGGGAGGAGGGAGGGTGGGGTACGGGGGAGGGGGGGGGCTAAGGGGGTTAAGTGTGAGGGCGAGCGAAGGTGGGTGGGTGGGTGGGTGGGATAGAGAGGGGGTCGGGGGAAGTTTTTTGAAAGCCAGAGCAAGGAAGTAAAAGCCTCGGTGAATCAGTTAGTGCACATGGAAAAGCCGCAAGCACACTGGTAAGTACTTGACAGTACTTCATATGACAGGGCCCTGTTCATAATATTGTTGTTGCTCGTTGTTGCTTTTATACTGGACTCTGCGGCTTTTTCTCAAGAGATGCTGGGGCGACTACAGACAGACCCTGAGAGAAAGAGCGAGCAAAAGGAAGAGAGAGAGAGAGAGAGAGCACTGAGAGAGAGCACTGAGAGAGATAAAGAGAGATAGACAGATAGATGGATAGATAGACAGATAGATACAGAGAGACAGACATACAGACAGACGGAGAGACAGAGACATAGAGGGAGGGGGAGAGAAAGAAAGAGAGACAGAGAGATCGACGGGCAAAGAAAGAGAGACAGAGAGATCGACGGGCGATCGACTGGCAAAGACAAAGCCAGTTGCAGACAGACTCAGAGACAGAGACAGAGATAAAGAGATAGGTAGCCTGCTCAGCTACAAAACAAAAGAGAGAGACAGAGACGGAGGGAGGGACAGAGAGACAGAGACAGAGAGAGAGAGAGGGGGGAAGGGAGGAGGAGAGAGGGAGGGAGGGAGAGAGAGAGAGAAAGAGGGAGAGAGACAGACAGAGAGGGAGGGAGACAGAAGGAGAAAGAGAGGGGGGGGGGGAGAGAGGGGAGAGGGAGGGAGGGAAAGAGAGAGAGTGGGGGAGGGAGAGAGGGAGAGAGAGAGAGAGGGGGGGAGAGACAGAGAGAAAGAGAGAGACAGAGAGAGAGAGAGGGGGGAAGGGAGGAGGAGAGAGGGAGAGAGGGAGGGAGGGAGAGAGAGAGAGAAAGAGGGAGAGAGACAGACAGAGAGGGAGGGAGACAGAAGGAGAAAGAGAGGGGGAGGGAGAGAGGGGAGAGGGAGGGAGGGAGAGGGAGAGAGGGAGGGAGGGAGAGAGAGAGAGAAGAGGGAGAGAGAGAGAGAGGGGGGGAGAGAAAGAGAGAAAGAGAGAGAGATAGAGATAGAGAGAGACAGAGACAGAGAGAAAGAGAGAGACAGAGAGAGAGAGACAGACAGACAGACCGACAGACAGGATTATTTCCAGTAGAGCAATAACGCAGTTCCATTCAGGGGAATGGAATGCTCAGACCAAGGGGAACAGTGGGCGGTGGGCAGGGGAAGCTGTGATAAAACCAGAGCACAGTGAAAAAGCCTGAACCAGTCAGCGTTCCCGGACACGCTGACGTCGTAATAATCTTTCACAGCACTGACCAAGGCGTTATTGATCGGTCATGTAATCCTTCACACTACGGGCTATCTGATCGGTCATGTAATCCTTCACACTATGGGCTATCTGATCGGTTATGTAATACTTCACACCGCTGACCAGTACTTTATTGATCGGTCATGTAATCAATCCTTCACACCACGGACTATCTGATCGGTCATGTAATACTTCACAACGCTGACCAAGACGTTATTGATCGGTCATGTAATCCTTCACAGCACTGACTAAGACGTTATTGATCGGTCATGTAATCCTTCACAGCACTGACTAAGACGTTATTGATCGGTCATGTAATCCTTCACAGCACTGACTAAGACGTTATTGATCGGTCATGTAATCATTCACAGCACTGACTAAGACGTTATTGATCGGTCATGTAATCCTTCACAGCACTGACTAAGACGTTATTGATCGGTTATGTAACCCTTCACAGCACTGACTAAGACGTTATTGATCGGTCATGTAATCATTCACAGCACTGACTAAGACGTTATTGATCGGTCATGTAATCATTCACAGCACTGACTAGGCGACATTGATCGGTCATGTAATCATTCACAGCACTGACTAAGACGTTATTGATCGGTCATGTAATCATTCACTGCACTGACAGGCGTCATTGATCGGTCATGTAATCATTCAGTGCACTGACTAGACGTTATTGATCGGTCATGTAATCCTTCACAGCACTGACTAAGACGTTATTGATCGGTCATGTAACCCTTCACAGCACTGACTAAGACGTTATTGATCGGTCATGTAATCCTTCACAGCACTGACTAGGGCGTTATTGATCGGTCATTTAATCATTCAGTGCAATAAGACGCTATTGATCGGTCATGTAATCCTTCACAGCACTGACCAAGACGTTATTGATCGGTCATGTAATCCTTCACAGCACTGACCAAGACGTTATTGATCGGTCATGTAATCATTCACAGCACTGACTAAGACGTTATTGATCGGTCATGTAATCATTCACAGCACTGACTAGGCGTTATTGATCGGTCATGTAATCATTCACAGCACTGACTAAGACGTTATTGATCGGTCATCTAATCATTCAGTGCACTGACAGGCGTCATTGATCGGTCATGTAATCATTCAGTGCACTGACTGAGGCGTTATTGATCGGTCATGTAATCATTCACAGCACTGACTAAGACGTTATTGATCGGTCATGTAATCATTCACAGCACTGACTAAGACGTTATTGATCGGTCATGTAATCATTCACAGCACTGACCAAGACGTTATTGATCGGTAATGTAATCATTCACAGCACTGACTAAGACGTTATTGATCGGTCATCTAATCATTCAGTGCACTGACAGGCGTCATTGATCGGTCATGTAATCCTTCACAGCAATGACAATGGTGTTTTTGATTTAAAACAGAATAAAGTACAAGATCAGCACTGATCATTGCTGATCTTGTACTTTATTCTGTGTAGATCCACTCTGATAGCCTCACAAAATATACATCATGCATACACTCAAGGTCTAACTAAGCGCTTGCTGGTCAGGCATCTGCCTGATAGATATGGCGTAACGTATATGGATTTGTCCGAACGCAGTGAAGCTGAAGCAGTAAAGGCCGTGCCATGTAACCAACCCTCCACAGCACTGACCAAGGCGCCATTGATCGAACCGATCCGGGGATAATTCTCCTCCTCCTCCTCCAACAAGTGCCCCTCTCGCCATACAGTTGGTCAGTCACTGGTCAGTCTGCTGATTTTTTTTATTTCTGGGGAGATGACCAAAAGACTCTGCGGGAGAAACAGAGCGAGAGCGAGAGCGAGAGAGAGAGAATGCAAGAATGCAGGAATTTTAACTCTCTCCATACGAACGGCGAAAGAGACGACGTTAACAGCGTTTCACCCCAATTACCATCATCAAAATATTGCAAGCGGAAGGCTCTTATGCTGAAGAGGTGAATGTTGACAAAGAATACCACAATTCTGACGACGGAAGCTAAAGGTTGGGTCATTCAGACACCCACTGGACATCCGAGGGGTCTGTGTAGAGGAGA
>NC_134905.1:22437252-22439752 GCF_041734735.1 Babylonia areolata
GATAAGGAACAAAAAGAAGAAGGAGGAGGAGGAGGAAGAAAAAGAAGAAGAAGAAGGAGGAGGAGGAGGAGGAAGAAGAAGAAGAAGAAGAAGAAGAAGAAGAAGAAGGAGGAGGAGGAGGAGGAGGAGGAGGAGGAGGAAGAAGAAGAAGAAGAAGAAGAAGAAGAAGAAGAAGAAGAAGAAGAAGAAGAAGAAGAAACTAAATGACAGATAAGGCGACAGACAAGAGAATAAGGCCAAGGGCAGTAGAGAAATCAGAGACAAAGTAAGTCTGAGATGGGCAACAGTCACAAAGGGAAATATCAAAGAGATATTGATCACGAAACACACAGAGAGAAAACTCGTAAAATCCACCACACAACACAAGCTGAAGAACATGAGAGGACACGGCAGAAAAAAAAAAAAAAAAAAAGATCCATGTATCATCTCCCACACCCCCCTCCCCTATCTAATTTTTCTCCACGTCCTCAAGCCATCAACTCCCTTGATAATATAATAATATATATCCTTCTTCCTCAGCGCCACAATGACCTCCAGCCTGGCATAGCAGCTTCGTGGGCCATCAGATTCCATCGATCCTTGTTGTACAGGGTTTTTGTTTTTGGGGTGTTTTTTGTTGTTGTTGTCCTTTTATGGTTCCCCCGTTTTGGGGACAGACAGGGTCATGGAATGAGGTTTCTCCACTCTGTGAAAAAACATAGTACTGAAACAATACTGCGTGACTCACACCGCCGTTTGCAGTGGAAATGGAAGAATCACGTGCAATAGAACGATCAGTGGTTTGACTTGCAAAGCAGTGTAGTATGTAACATTTGCGAGACAAATCAGAGAGCAGAAGCAAAAATATTCGCAGAGGACCAAGAACAACTGAACATCCAAACAGCTGGGATTAATAACTTGTAAAAAAAAACAAAAAACAACACTTTAGAGAAATCGGCCAATATATATTTGTATTTGTATTTGCAGTTCTTTTTATCACAACAGATTTCTCTGTGTGAAATTCGGGCTGCTCTCCCCAGGGAGAGCGCGTCGCTACACTACAGCGCCACCCATTTTTTTGTATTTTTTCCTGCGTGCAGTTTTATTTGTTTTTCCTATCGAAGTGGATTTTTCTACAGAATTTTGCCAGGAACAACCCTTTTGTTGCCGTGGGTTCTTTTACGTGCGCTAAGTGCATGCTAGCACACGGGACCTCGGTTTATCATCTCATCCGAATGACTAGCGTCCAGACCACCACTCAAGGTCTAATGGATGGGGAGAAAATATCGGCGGCTGAGCTGTGATTCGAACCAGCGCGCTCAGATTCTCTCGCTTCCTAGGTGGACGCGTTACCTCTAGGCCATCACTCCACTTCACAAACCATTCACTCTATAGTCACCCATTTAGACAAACAACAACAACAACAACAACTAAACAAAAAACACCACCAGAAGAACAAAAACAAGAACCAAAATAAGAAGAAGAACAGAGAAAACACAAAGAACGAAATGATCGCAGCAACAGGCTATGATACATGACAATTTGTTTTCTGAAGAAATGCTGTGGAAATGAGTCAATACAAATAAGTAAGAACAAATCCTCTTGTTTCTTCGTTTCAAATCAATCAACTTTATCAATAAAGGCAAAACAACCTGACGATTCTTTTGATTTCATGAATAATTCAAAGCTAAAGACCAGACCGTCCATCGTAATCATATTATACACACACCAGAAAGATTAAACACTGAAGTATCCTTTTTTTTAAAAATCACCTTCAAAAGTAGATAGATAAAATATACATAGATAAATGATATAGGCGCAAATAATCAAACCCATTTATACATAAACAATTCAATACATTAATACGAGTAGATGAAAATAACAAATAGATCAACCGATCAATGAATAAGTCAGTAAATCAATAAATATATCACTGATCCATTAAAATAAAATTCATGTTAAATCCAGATGCACAGGTTACCCACCAACTATAGGCAGAAACGTAGCAAGCACCGCAGTATAAGATAAGATAAGATAAGATAAGATAAGAACAACTTTAGTATTTCCAACTGGAGAAATTTGGTCAGGTGCATTATCACAACATAGACAAGTAAACAACATGGGGACCATAACTGTAAAAGTCAACAACAGCTTTTACGAATATTACGAAGATACAAATATAAAAAAAAAATATCACATACACCGTTTCATACATACATCCACACACTGCAGGTAATAACTAGTATTCTTAATGTAAAAACGGAAAGAGTTAAGAAACATTATTTGAATATGATGATAAACATAGCCTACTATACTGCACATTGATTTTATAGACAGATAAGATAAGAATAAAGATAAATTGCGGAAAACCGCAACCAGATAATCAGCACAAACCCGCCCCCCCCCCCCCCCACCCCCACCCACCCCACACACGCGGATTACTTGACTAAACAAGAGTAATAAACATATGTTCTCAAATAAAAGCATTTCACATATTCGCTTTTAAAAACATTACAATTAA
>NC_134905.1:22442252-22447252 GCF_041734735.1 Babylonia areolata
AACAACAATAACAGCAACGGCAACAACAATAACAGCAACAACGACAACAACAACAGCAACAATAACAGCAACAACAACAGCAACAATAACAACAACAACAATAGCAACAATAACAACACCAACACCAACAACAGAAATAACAACAGCAACAACAACAACAGCAGCAACAACAACAGCAACAACAGCACTGAACAACAACACCAACAACAGCAACAACAACAACAACACCAACAACACCACTGAACAATAAGAATAACGTCAACAAGAACAACTACAACAAACACTGATGAAAAAGAAGACGTATGTCACGAGACAAGAATAGCCCCATACAACCTCAACCCTCTTTTAGCTTTCACATATTCCACGCAGAAACTCTTCATAGCGTTCAGCTGTGGACCGGGAACCGGTGAATGCCAGAGTGATAACGTGATCACTCCCGACGAAGCAGAAGTTGTCTTAAAATAACAACCCAGCACGTCGGAACTGAATCCACGAACCCACCACCGCCAAAAACCAATGTTTTGCTTCCAGCTGTGAACAAGCCACAGTTGTACTGGAGACGAATTTTTTTCTCTTTGTATAATAATGATAGTCGGCCCAACACTGGGCGTAAGTTTGACTAATAAGTTTACATTTGAGCCAACAGCAAAGTGAGAGCTGTATTATCAATGGTTTCTCCAGTCAATGGGAAACCATTTACAGCTTAGTCTTTTGTGAAGGACTATGACTCTCAAACTAGGAGGCAAAATTGCACTGGCTCTTAGTGCTGCAGCCTTGTGGGCTAGTTGGCCTTTGGGAACCATCCCAACGCCGACTGTCCTAAAACCCTCTTGGGGATTAACTTGGGCAAGACACTCTCCACTATAATCAAATTCTAGCCCAAATAGTCGGACACGACTGACTATCATATATACTAGTAATAATAATAATAATACTACAGGTCTGTTCGGATTCAAAAACTAATTCACACTTTTACGCTACAATCCGACTGGCTCACTAACACTTAACATCCAAATCGGACGGACTTTCAAGCTATGGAACTAAGACTATCTACCTCGCGATAATGCCTGACGCGGAAAACATTCCAACCAAACGGGGCAATTCTGTGATGTCGTCTTGAATGATTTACTTTCCCGCTGCTGACAGCGACTCAGCCGTGGCATTTTGCAGATGGTAAACACACCAAAGCGGATATATATACATATGCGAATAAGTTTATCAGGCTTCCGCACAGAATATGGGTAGATAGTGTAAACCGTCTAACAAGACAAACGCCGTGTTAACCAGAGGAACAAATATAGCCGGGACGGAACTGGAATTCTGCCATTGAACATATATTGTTTTGCTGTTGTGGACTTGTCAGTACTTAGAACTTAATTATATGCTTACACTATACTTTCTAATGCACAAAACATATAAATTCTGTATCTGTAAACCTTTGTCTGAATAAAAAAAAAAATGTTGAAAAAAAGGAAAGAAAAAAGCTGGGGACACTACCATCTTTTATTTTGGCCATCTTGTTATCCCCCAGCTCTCTCACGGCTGTGGTTCCTGTCTTCACCATGATCCCTTTCATCTCCACAACTGGGCAGCAGAATGGTTAAGACGATGGTTGTCTGAAGACGGTTATCTGCCAATACAGTTTCCGTGGGGGTCTGGATACAGTTTCCGTCATATGTGTGTGTGTGTGTGTGTGTGTGTGTGTGTGTGTGTGTGTGTGTGTGTGTGTGTGTGTAGGGTGGCGCTTCTCTGTGGCGACTGATGTGCATTCCTTGGAGTGAACAGCCCGAATCTCACATAGAGAAATCGATTGTGACAGAAAGTGATACAATACAATACAATACAATACAGTAGAGTACAATTCAGTTTAATTCAGTATAGTTCACTACAATGCAATGCAATACAATACAATTTAGTACAGTACAGTACAGTACTGGCAATACATTACAGTACAGTACAATGCAATACTACTGATGCAATACACCACAATTCAATACCGTGCAATGCAACACAGCACAGTTCGATAAAATGCAATACAACACAATGCAATACAATACGATACAACGCAACACAACACAGTACAGTACAGTACAGTACAGTTCAGTTTAGTTTAGTACAATAAAATAGAACACAACACAGCACAACACAACACAGCACAATACAATATAATACAGCACAATACAACACAACACAATACAATACAATACAACACAATACAACACAATACAATACAACACAACACAACACAATACAATACAATACAATACAACACAATGCAACACGTGGTTAGCGCAACAAGGCCTATATTTGCCGGCCTCGCGTTTCTCAGTTAAATCACGGATAATCTGGAGTGAGAGCGCTTGACAGGAAGTCACTGACAGAAATACACTCAAGTATTACCAGAATAGACTCGCGCTGGGACTGAAGCAACATCATGTGCTCTGGAGAAAGAGAGAGAGAGAGAGAAAGCCAGGATACTACTATATACCCCGTCGGTCCTGACTGAGCCAATCAATGCAAGCAACACAGATAAAAAAAAAGGGATCTTGATAAATCTGGCGTTACTGATTGGCCAGATCCTGCCAAATGCCAACCAATCAGGACCACCATTATCCAATTTGCGAGCAATTTGACTACCCTGATCTTGTCTTTTTTTCTTGTCTTTTTTTTTTCAGGAGGAGATGATTACAGACATTGAGTGGGAGAGAGAGAGAGAGAGAGGGAGTCGGAGGGGGGGGAAACAAGAAAGGGAAACTGAAAGAGTCAAAGAAACATAGAAAGAAAGAAAGAAAAAAACACAGAGAGAGAGAGAGAGAGGGGAGAGCGAGAGAGAAAAGGGAGAGAGAGAGAGAAGGGAGAGACACAGAGAGAGAAGGGGGAGAGAGAGAGAGAGAAGGGAGAGAGAGGAGAGAGAGAGAGAGAGAGAGAGAGAGAGAGAAGGGGGAGAGAGAGAGAGAGAGAGAGAGAAGGGAGAGAGAGAGAGAAGAGAGAGAGAGAGAGAAGGGAGAGAGAGAGAGAGAAGGGAGAGAGACGGACACAGAGACACAGAGAGAAAACACAGACGTACAGACAGAAAGAGACACGAACAGAGACAGCGGAGACAGCGAAAGGAACAGAGAGACAGAGACAGACACAGACACAGATAACGCATTACACAACTCAGTGTGCCCACTCCCTGTCTGTCTGTCTCTCTGTGCGGGACACACACACACACACACACACACACACACACACACACACACACACACACACACACACACACACACAATCACAGAAAGAGAGAGAGAGAGAGAGAGAGAGAGAGAGAGAGAGAGAGAGACACACACACACACACACACAGAAAGAAACACACACACACACACACACACACACACACACACACAGATAGATAGATAGAGAGAGAGAGAGAGAGAGAGAGAGATAGAGATAGAGAGAGAGAGAGAGAGAGAGAGAGAGAGAGAGAGAGAGAGAACAACAACAACCACAATATCATACTAAAAGACGGACACACACACACACACACACACACACACACACACACACACACACACACACACACACACACACACACACACACACACACTCACACAAAACAAATGATGAAATAAAACTCCATGTTTCATAACTTCTGCACCTTACCTATCACCCCTTCAAATAAAACAACCGACAACAAAACAAAACAAAACAAAAACGAAAACGAAAACGAAAACAACACCCAAACACCCTGTCATCTCATCTACTTCAATCTTCCCTTTGAAAAGTGTAGTGTGGTGGTGGGATGGGAGATAATCTGAATCACACACATCCACTTCCTCAACACAAACACCGGCAAATGAAAAACAGAAATTACAACAACAACAACAACAAAAATCTCATCATACCCACCTCTTCCAACAGGTCACAAGAAAGCCCCCCAAAACAAAAAAAATAACAACATCCGTACACAGCCGGAAATATGCCACCGCCGTTAACTCTTGAATGGAGCCGAGTGTCCGACACAAACTGGACAACTAGTTGTGCACGGAATAAGAGACAGAGACACAGAAAGAGAGAGGGGTGGAAGGGGGAAGAAGGGAGAGAGAGACAGAGAGAGAAACAGAGGGGGAAAAAAAAAACTCAGTTAGCAAGCAGCACACAGTGATGGTCCGATGAGAAGAACGAAGTACGGAGCACTGCCAGGCAGTTTCTCAGGTGATCACAGCTGAGCTGAGCGATAGAGATGTCTGTGGCAGTATCAGCAGCAGCAACAACACGCGTACACCGCCACCACTGCTGGCTCGCTCTCCGCTCAGGGCTGCAGGGTGCACACACCGGCACTGTGAGTGCAGAGGGTTCAAGCGAAGAAGGAGGAGCAGAAGAATAAGAAGAAGAAGAAGCAGAAGAAGAAGAAGAAGAAGAAGCAGAAGAAGAAGAAGGAGGAGGAGGAGGAGGAGGAGAAGGAGGAGAAGGAGGGGGAGGAGGAGGAGAAAAAGAAGGAGGAGGAGGAGGAGAAGAAGAAGAGAAGAAGGAGGAGGAGGAGAAGCAGAAGAAGAAGAAATAAAAGGAGAAATAGAAGACTGGGGGAAAGGAAAGGAAGAAGAAGAAGAGATTAATGGGAACCGGGGAGAGGGGAGGGGGAGGAGGAGGGGGGGAGGAGAGGAAACGGAGGAGGGGAAAGGGGAGTAGGGAGAGAGAGAGAGAGAGAAGGTGCGTGGGGGGAGAGGGGAGGAGGGAGGGGGGGGGGGAGGGGAGGGGGAGGAAAGGTGGAAGAGGAGGAGGAGGAGAGGAGAGGAAATGGAGGTGGGGGAAGGGAGAGAGAGAGAAGGAGAGTGAGGGGGAGGGAGGAGGAGGAGGCGGAGGAGGGAGGGGGGGAAGAGGAGGAGGAAGGGACTGTAAACTTGAAGGCGGAGGGGAAAAAGAAGTGATGATGTTGATGATGATTATGAAGAAGAAGAAGAAGATGATGATGGTAATATAGAAGAAGAAGAAGATACCAATGATGATGATAATGATAAAAAAAG
>NC_134905.1:22452252-22459752 GCF_041734735.1 Babylonia areolata
GTCCATCATTATAACCAGAGGTCTAGAGTCCATCATTATTACCAGAGGCCTACAGCTATTACCAGAGGTTTACAGCCCATCGTTATTACCAGAGGTCTACAGCTATTACCAGAGGTCTACAGCCCATCCTTATTACCAGAGGTCTACAGCTATTACCAGAGGTCTAGAGCCCATCATTATTACCAGAGGTCTAGAGCCCATCAGTATTACCAGAGGTCTACAGCTATTACCAGAGGTCTAGAGCCCATCATTATTACCAGAGGTCTACAGTCCATCCTTATTACCAGAGGTCTACAGCTATTACCAGAGTTCTACAGCCCATCGTTATTACCAGAGGTCTACAGCCCATCATTATTACCAGAGGTCTACAGCTATTACCAGAGTTCTACAGCCCATCGTTATTACCAGAGGTCTACAGCTATTACCAGAGGTCTACAACCCATCATTATTACCAGAGGTCTAGAGTCCATCCTTATTACCAAAGGTCTACAGCTATTACCAGACTGGTCTACAGCCCATCATTATTACCAGAGGTCTACAGCTATTACCAGAGGTCTGCAGTCCATCCTTATTTACCAGAGGTCTATAGCTATTACCAGAGGCCGTCATACACGTAAAAACCCACTTGTGTACATGTATACGAGTGAACGTGGGAGTTAAGCCCACGAGCGAAAAAAGGAGAAAAAGGATGATTGTGGTGATGCAGAATGCCAGAGAGATTATACTCAGTCAGGGCCAGTGGCCTGAAACTGAAAACTGAAAACTGAACTGAGGACTACTACTACTACTACTACTACTACTACTTCTTCTTCTTCCTTCGTGGGCTGCAACTCCCACGTTCACTCGAGTGGGCTTTTACGAGTACGACCGTTTTTACCCCGGCCGCCATGTAGGCAGCCATACTCCGTTTTCGGGGGGTGGAACTGAGGACGTCGTCGTTTTTCCAGCCCTGGCACGTGTCAACCCGTTCTTAAAGAGGGTTTTGTCCGTCATGGATTATGCAGAGCTCTTCAGCCTAGTTCTCCTGTCACGAACAGCCGATCATCCTCCCACTCTCCCTCCCTCCGTCCCTCCCTCCCTCCTCACACACACACACACACACACACACACACACACACACACACACACACACACACACACACACTTTATCTGATCCTCGTGGCCAGTTACCGATCACACAAAAGGGGGGGGGGGGGGGGGGCGGGGGGGGGGGGGAGGGGATTAATCCTCACGCCGCGAGTGGACGGAGTTATCGGGCTTGGGAAAGAGAAGAAGGGGGGAAATAACTCACTTTAGTCCCGGAAATGAGAGAGGTTAATTTTTAAGCCCGAAGGAAGACCCCCCCTAGAAGGCCTTGACATCGCATTTGGGGGAAATGTTGGCTTGAACTTTGAGAATGTGCTTAGGTCTTTTGTTTGGAAAGCAGGATGTTGAATTGAACTATCACCACTAATTGCTACGGATACCATCTTGCAGAGGAGGACAAGGATACGGATATGGATATCAGTTGTTGTTTTTATTTACCGAATACCGTGGCCCCTCGTTGAAGAGGGTAATGTGAACAGACATTTTGAATTGTCACAGAGGGAATCCTTCAAGAAAAATAGTGAAAACGCGCACCATTCAACTGCTAACCTATGAAATGTGAATGCTTTATATGGATAACAATAATAATAATAATAATAATAATGATGATGATGATGATGATAACAACAACAACAACATCAACAATAATAATAATAATAATAATAATAATAATAATAATAATAATAATAATAATAATAATAATAATGATGATGATGATGATGATGATGATAACAACAACAACAACAACAATAATAATAATAATAATAATAATAATAATAATAATAATAATAATAATGATAATAAGTACATTTGAAACACAGGAAGGTGACAGAACGGTTACGTTTCAGTTTCAGTTTCAGTTTTTCAGTGAGGCGTCACTGCGTTCGGACAAATCCATATACGCGGCACCACATATGCTAGGCAGAGATACCTGACCAGCAGCATAAGCCAACACGCTTAGTCAGGCCTTGAGTGCATGCTTATATATTTGTGTACCTATTCGAGTGGAATTCTTCTTACATAATTTTGGCAGAGGACAACACTCTTGTTGCCATGAGCTCTTTTTCAGTGCGCCAAGTGCGTACTGCACACGGGACCTCGGTTTATCGTCTCATCCGAAAGCAAATGACTAGACGCTCAGTTAGATTTTCCAGTCAAACTTGGGTTGAAAGGGCGAGAGCGGGATTCGAACCCACACCCTCACGGACTCTCTGTATTGGCAGCTGAGCGTCTTAACCATTCTGCCATCTTGCAGAACGGGGGGGTTAAGGCGCTTATCTTCTAACAGTGTCCGTGAGAGTGTGGGTTCGATTTCCGTCCACGCATAATCTCCAAAGTTTGACTGCAAAAATCAATCTGGGCGCCTTGTGATTCGGATGAGACGATAAACCGAGGTTCAATGTGTAGCAGGCACTTGGCGCACTGAGAAGAAAAACACACACACAAAAAAAAACACGACCCACGGCAACAAAAGAGTTGTCATCTGGCAATATTATGTAGAAGAAATCCACTCTGAGAGGCACATTATATATATATATATATATATATATATATATATATATATATATATATATATATATATATATAAGGCCCAGAGACAGAGAAAGAACGCCGTCCAACAATGGAGTGTTTGAATCTGGGTATGCGTAAACAGAGCGGATCCGAAGCCGATCGTAGAGAGCGAGATAGAGTGTAGAGGTGAAGGCAGCCACAAAGATAGGAAGGGGCAGATTTTTGAATACATTTGTAACATAGAGTGCTGATCATATGATTTATAAGATCATTATGATAAGGATATAGTAGCAACAACAACAAAAACAACAACAACAAAATAATAAAGCTTTGTTTCCTCAGCAGTATTGTATCAATGACAAATGAGATCACGATCATTGTGACTGATAACAAATGAGAGAGACAGAGAGAAAGAGAGAGATCGACGGACAAAGATCGACAGAGATCGACAGGCAAAGACAAAACCAGATGCAGACAGACACAGAGACAGAGACAAAGAGATAGGGAGCGTGCTCAGCTACAAAACAAAATAAGAGAGAGAGAGACATAGAGAGACAGAGAGAGACAGACAGACAGAGACAGTCAGGGAGAGGGAGAGAGAGACAGAGACAGGGAGACAGACAGAGAGACAGACAGGCAGACAGATGCAGAGAGAGAGACTGGGGGACAGAGAGAGAGAGAGAGAGAGAGAGAGAGAGAGAGAGAGAGAGAGAGAGAGAGAGATTCAAGATTCAAGATTCAAGATGGTTTATTCACGTATAGGCCTAGGCCCCTTATGAAGGGGATTGTGAACATTATTTTACAAACAATACATCACGACACTGTGAGCATCAATAAACACAGTCAAACAAAAATATACCAGCATTACAGTTCAATGTGTAAGACAATAAAAGAAAAAAAAAAACAACAACAACAAACAAACAAAAAAATACATACAGCATTTTCACGAAGTAGCCATTTCTCTGAATTTGAAAGCTTTGTATAGAAATAGTGAAAATTTGCGAACAACTTCAGGGGAAGTAGATGACATCAATAAGTTCAATTTAAACAACGTAGGTTTACTATAATATTTAGGCTGGATAAACTCCTCTCGAATGTTCCTTAAAACTGGACAGCAAAGAACAAAGTGTATCTCATTTTCTTGTGATTCCTTACATAATGGACAGGTCAGATCACTGTCGTTACATGTTCTGTATCTGTAATGATGGACCGCTAATTCTGTAATGCCAAATCTAAATCTTGTTGTCATATATTTCAAATGTCTATCCATATTCAACACTAAGTAAGGTTTCAGATCAGACACACTGCAAAAATTCTTATAGAAACTAAATCTTTCACTATTCTGAATATGATCAGACCACTTCTGCCATCTACAATCAATTAGACGTTGTCGAAACACACCGATAAATGCCTGGATGCTACCAACACCTTGGTTTAACCAAACAAATCCAAATCCATATTCAAACAAACAATGGCGAATCTTGGTTACCCAGTTCACTCTGCCTCTAGTATCTAAATCATATAGCATATCATAAGCTTTGCGGGGTATTCTGTTATGTTCCATATGTAATAATCTCAACCAATAACGTATACACCTGACTGCAGAAACTAAATATAACGGGTATCGATTCGTTTCACCATATACTAAGTCATTTGGCGTTTGCCTATCTACTCCTAAAAATCTCTTTAATGCAAAAGTGTGGACTGATTCACAGTGAACAGCAGCTTTGTCTAGACCCCACAATTCAGAGCCGTATTGCACAACAGGCTGCACTTGTGTGTCAAATAATTTGATAAACAAATCAAAGGAAACATTATTGAGCATATGCAACTTTTTCATAATACAAATCAATGCATTTTTGGCTCTGCTTGCTAGATCTTTGCATGCCCCAACGAAACTCAAGCGTGTGGAGAAAAATATGCCCAGATATTTGTAAACATTGACAACTGGCATCAAACTACCATCATACACCCATCTTTCTCTGCTGCTCAAATATCCACCCTTACGAAATACTATGATATTACTTTTCAACATATTAACTTTTAATTGGAGTGAAACTGCTGCATGGTGAAGGTTGTTCAACTGTGTTTGTAACCCTATAACAGTTTCTGAAATCAGAATAACATCATCAGCTAACAAAAGTATGAATAATTCAAAAGAATCAATCGGAAACAAAGCCCCATGTCTTCCATTATTAATTACATGGATTGCTAATTCATTAATGAATAAAGAAAACAAAATTGGACTGCAGGCATCTCCCTGTCTAACCCCAGCTGTACAGTTAATGAATTCAGTCAGTTTAGCGCCGCAGCGAACTCTAGATCTTACTACATTATACATGCTTTTTACACATTTGTAAAGTTTACCTCTTATACCATTCCTAAGTAGAACTGGCCACAAAAGATTACGATTAACAGAATCAAATGCCTTTTCGAAATCAATGAAAGCAACATACAACTTACGATTAAACGAAAACTGTTTCTGTACTAATGCAAGCAACGTAAACATGTGGTCTACAGTAGAGTATCCTTTTTTAAAACCGGCTTGGTGGTCACCTGTGATGTCATTTTCATCCACCCATTCTTGCAATCTCTTATTGATAATCATTCCATATAATTTACCACTTATGTCACTTAGGGAAATACCTCTATAGTTATTGGGATTATTTACATCACCTTTCTTATAAATGGGCAAAATTATTGATTCAATCCAGTTAATGGGGTAAATACCCTTTTCAAATAATTTATTGAATAATTTAAGAAAGAAAGGAACTATATGATCAGTGCAATTCTTAAACAGTTCACCAATGATTCCATCAGGGCCAGCTGCTTTACCATTTTTAAGTTTCCTTATTGCCAACAGTACCTCTTCTTTAGATATAGGTCTATTCATGTATTGATCTGTGTCATCATCAAGTATATCATCATCATGTACAGCTTCATTTTCCACATTATCTACATTTGGTTGTAACAACTGCTGAAAATGTTTAAACCAAGTATCTATTTCAATGTTATGTCTTGGTTGTTTTCTTTTAAAAGATAGTTTACTGATATTATTCCAAAATTCCTTTTGACAATCTATAGAAGCTACAAGCTTATCTATTAAAGATCTGTTAAATTCTTTCTTTTTTCTCTTTATCAAATGTTTATACTCTCTTCTCGCAATCAAATAAACATCCACGTCTTCTGTTTTTAATGTCCGTCGACAAACTCTTAACAAAGACCTTACGTTTCTTTTACTCATGGTACACTCTTGATCAAACCAGTCATCACGTGCCTTCTTGTTATTGACACGCACACATTTTTTCATACATTCTGCACTTTCTTTTATACATTCATTAAACAATAACAATGCATCATTTACATCCACATCTATTAAATCTATTGCATTATCAATTTTAGTTCTCATTTCATCATTCCTTAGAGTATCACGAAACAAATCAGCATATTCCTCATTCCATATAATTTTTTCAATGACTATGTCTTGCTCTTGTTCAGTGACATCAAGATTCTTCCCTTTAGGAAAAACAACATGAAGTATAAGTGGTAAATGATCAGAATCAATGCGTTCAGACACAATTAATTCACTTGAATCAAATACAATGGTGAAAAGTTCTTTTGAAAATATAAAATAATCATTGACACTGCTTCCAGCATCAGAAATATATGTATAGCGACCTTCACGGTCGCCCTCACATACACCATTCAAAATATTCAAACCTAAAGCAGTGCACATATTCAGCAGTAATTTTCCATAATTATTTAAGAAACAATCTTCAGAACGCCGAGATGTACTAACAGACCTACTGTCATGCTGCATAATAAAATCATCTTTCACAGACAGATCTTGACAGATGTTTGAAGTCCTACTATTCAAATCACCATTTAATATAACATAAGCATCGTGTGCCAATAAACAATCAGTCAGACAGTCTTCAAGTATACAAATCCCATTATCAATATCAAAATAAGTATAAAAAGGAGAGCTTTCTGGGGGAATATACGAGCAAAAATACAATATATCTTTATCAAGACCAAATAACATCTTATCAATCAGAAATACACAAAAATTAGAATGAGTCACATCAATATTTTTAACAAAATGACAAAATTCATCCTTTATCAAACAAATCACTCCACCTGATCGTCTCCCTTGTTTGGTGAACTTAACAGCTGATTTACAAAATAAAGTGTAGCCAGGAAACATATCTGATCGGCACTCTTCCATGAAAGTCTCAACCAGACAAATAAAATCAAACTTAAAGATAAACGACAAAAAATCAGGATCAATAAGTTTCGAACACAATCCGTTGACATTCCACAGTAAGAAAGAAAAAGGTTTATTTACATTCTGTGTGTCATGTGTGTCAAACGAACACACCGTGTTTGCCTCTTGTCTGCACGTGCAATCAGACGTCAGATTCACAGAGCTGTTCTGGTTCACGGTGCAGAGCTCAGCGCTGTCACTGACACCAGTGACAGGCAAATGCACCGGTGTTACCGTTTCCAGCTTCCCTTTCTCTCTCACACCCAGGGAGGGACATTTTTCATCAACTGGCCGGCCGTTTCCCTATTTGCTTTCTTTCAGACCAAGACGGTCATCCAGAAAGAATTTCTTGCCATCGATGATTAAATGATCAAAGACCATTACAGCCCTTTTCCCTTCCTCCCTTGCCCTCTTCAGGTGGGGTGACAGCTGACGCCTGATCTCCCTGACACGCAAAGAGAAATCTTCTCCCACAAAAATACTGCTGCCTTTCAGTTTCTTTTTCGCTTTCAAAACTTTTACCTTATCCTTATAAAAGGAGCAGCATGCAATAATTGGGGAGTCAGGCTTTGCATTCAGTCTGTGAACGCGCTCGAACTCAACGTCATCGACCATGTCCAATTTATCAGTAAAAA
>NC_134905.1:22492252-22507252 GCF_041734735.1 Babylonia areolata
AGTGAATGTGTGATCGTTGTGCTAAACAAAAATTTAAAAAAACAAAAAAACACGTGGGTTCTTTGGTTTTTCTCTTTGTCTGCCTCTCCATCTTTATCTGTCTGTCTGACTGTTTGTTTGTCTCTAACCTATCCTTCTCCTTCTCCTCCTCCCTTTCTCTCTCTCTCTCTCTCTCTCTCTCTCTCTCTCTCTCTCTCTCTCCTACGTCTCTCTCTCTCTCTCTCGGTCTCCTACATCGCTCTCTCATCCCCGCTCTCTCTCTCCTCCCCCTCTCTCTCTTCCCTCTCTCTCACTCTTTCTCTCTCCTCCCTCTCTCTCCTCCCCCCCCTCTCTCTCTCTCTCTCTCTCTCTCTCTCTCTCTCTCAGATTTTTAGTTGATGCTGTCTGACGGTATGTAAGACACACACACACACACACACACACACACACACACACACACACACACACACACACACACAAACTTACAAACTTTGTGGAAATGGCGCCTAGTCATGTTAAGTTGAAACACGAACTGTAGCAACAGCGGTGATATTAGTGGTAGTGATGGTGGTGGTGGCCATGGTGACAGTAGTAGTAGTAGTAGTGGTGGTGGTGGTGGTGGTGGTAGTGGTTATAGTGGTGGTGGTCATAATGTAACATTAACAACAACCCCTACAACAACAGCAATACAAGGTTACATTATCTATTTATCTATTCATGTATTCATTCATTTATCTATCTATTTATCTTTTCATCTACATCTTTATTTACTTGTTTATTTGCTTATTGTTACTTATTCATCTATTTATTCATTTAGTTTTTCTTTCCTTCTTTTAAGCCAGCAATCCAATGGTGCAGATCGATATGAACTTATTTGTTTGATGCCAGCTTCCACGAAATCGGAAAATGTCATTCATGAGTCCTCTGTCAATCTTAACGCCTGTCTGCGTATATGTTTCTGTGTCCGCTATTCTGTCCTGTGAGTGTGTGTGTGTGTGTGTGTGTGTGTGTGTGTGTGTGTGTGTGTGTGTGTGTGTGTGTGTGTGTGTGTGTGTGTGTGTCTGTCTGTCTGTTTGTCTATCTGTCTTCCCCCCCTCCTCTCTCTCCCTGTGTGTGTGTGTGTGTGTGTGTGTGTGTGTGTGTGTGTGTGTGTGTGTGTGTGTGTGTGTGTGTGTGTGTGTGTGTGTGTTTTCTCTCATATTCCTTCAGCAGGACTTCTTTTCTGTTTTTTCTTCTTCTCTCTTTCTCCCCTTCCCATTAAATATATATGTGTTATTGTAACTGATGTAGATTAGCAAGGACAGATTGGAACAATGGGCCATGCCTAAAATCTTTATCCTTGAATAAAAAAACACAACCTTTTGAGTTCTGAGTTCTCTCTCTCTCTCTCTCTCTCTCTTTATCTGTGTCTCTCTGTCTTTCTCTCTCTCTCTGTGTATCTCTGTCTGTCTCTCTTTTTCTCTCTCTGTTTGTCTGACTGTCTGTCTGTCTCTCTCCCTTTCTCTCTCTCTCCCTTTCTCCCCCCCCTCTCTCTCTGTCTTCCCCACCGTATGCATCTCTATATCTTCTGTCTGTCTGTCTGTCTGTCTGTCTCTCTCTCTCTCCCTCTCTCCCTCACTCTTTCTCTCTCACCTCTCCTTTGAAAGAAAGGCACCATCAGATCATTTTACGCGGAAGAACAGAGAAAACCAACCCATCCTCTGCGCATCATTCCTATATCTCAGCACGTTAGCCGTTATGCCATGAACTCGGTTTAATTCCACGTCCTGTATGACGTCATAAGTGGGGGCCATTCGGGAAGACGGATGACCTCCCCCCAAAAAAAGCACCTGCAGAATGACGATCGTTAAACCATGGCAGCAGGTCTTCTGGTCGTCATTCCTGACGTCACTCAAGGCCATAACACACTACAAAGAATGCTGATTTCGATATGACGAAGAAAGGCTTTTTTTTTTTTTTTTAAACCCACGGAACTGAAAGAAAAAGCAGTAGAAATGTAACCTTGCGAAAAAAAAAGCCCAATAATAATCTCTCTCTCTCTCTCTCTCTCTCTCTCTCTCTCTCTCTCTATATATATATATATATATATATATATATATATATATATATCTCCCAATCTCTCTCTCTCTCTCTCTCTCTCTCTCCCAATCTCTCTCTCTCTCCCTCTCTCCCAATCTCTCTCTCTCTCTCTCTCTCCCCCAATCTCTCTCTCTCTCTCTCTCTCCCACTCTCTCTCTCTCTCTCTCTCTCTCTCTCTCCCCTCTCTATCCCACCCTCTCTCTCTCTCTCTCCCCTACCTGTCTCTCGCTCTCTCTCTCTCTCCCAATCTCTCTCTCTCTCTCTCTCTCCCAATCTCTCTCTCCCAATCTCTCTCTCTCTCTCTCTCCCAATCTCTCTCTCTCTCTGTCTCCCAATCTCTCTCTCTCTCTCCCAATCTCTCTCTCTCTCTCTCCCAATCTCTCTCTCTCCCCTCTCTATCCCACCCCCTCTCTCTCTCTCTCCCCTACCTCTCTCTCTCTCTCTCTCTCTCTCTCTCTCTCTCTCCCAATCTATCTCTCTCTCTCTCTCTCCCAATCTCTCTCTCTCTCCCAATCTCTCTCTCTCTCCCAATCTCTCTCTCTCTCTCCCCTCTCTATCCCACCCTCTCTCTCTCCCCTACCTCTCTCTCTCTCTCTCTCTCTCTCCCAATCTCTCTCTCTCTCTCTCTCCCAATCTCTCTCTCTCTCTCTCTCTCCCAATCTCTCTCTCTCTCTCCCAATCTCTCTCTCTCTCTCTCTCTCTCCCAATCTCTCTCTCTCTCTCTCTCTCTCTCTCTCTCTCCCAATCTCTCTCTCTCCCAATCTCTCTCTCTCTCTCTCTCTCCCAATCTCTCTCTCTCTCTCTCTCTCTCTCTCCCCTCTCTATCCCACCCTCTCTCTCTCTCTCTCCCCTACCTGTCTCTCGCTCTCTCTCTCTCTTTCTCTGCCTTCAACCAGTCTCTTTTCTCTTTCACACTCCCCCACCTCTCTCTCTATCCTCCTCCATTTCTCAGTTTCTCCTCCTCTGTCTGAGAGGTAGAAAACTGCCTTTGGTTGTTTACTCTTATAATGCGTAGACAGCGAATATATTGTTTTGATTCTCTCTCTCTCTCTCTCTCTCTCTCTCTCTCTCTCTCTCTCTCTCTGTCTACCTATTTCTTTCTCTCTCTCTCTCTCTCTCTCTCTCTCTACTCCTCCATCTCTCTTTCTCTCTCTGTATCTCATTCCCTCTCTCTCTCTCTCTCTCTCTTTCTTTCTCTCTCTCCCTTGCTCTCTCTCTCTACTCCTCCCTCTCTCTTTATATGTCTCTCTCTCTCTCACTCTCTCCTTCTCTCTCTCTCTGTGCCTTTCCCTCTCTGTGCATCTCTCTATATCCCTCTCTCTCCCTCCCTCTTTCTCTGTATCTCCCTCTCTCTCTCTCCCTGCCTTTCTCTCTCTGGACATCTCTCTCTGTCTCTCTCTATCAATCTCTCCCCCCCCTCCCTCTCTCTTTCTTTCTCTCTCTGTCCCTACCTTTCTGCTCCTCCTTCTCTCTCTCCCTCTCTCTCTCTGCCTTACTCTCTCCGTGCATATCTCTCTGTCGCTTTCTGTCCCACTCTATTTCTCTCTCTATCAATCCCCCCCACCTCTCTTTTTCTCTCTATCTCTCTCTGTCTCTCTCTAACGTCCTCTTCCTGTCACAACTGCGAACGTCCCATCACCATGTTTGTCCAGAGCACGCACACTATGGTTTTTTATCCTTGTCCCCACTCCCTCTCGTTTCCTTCGTTGCTGTGACAATGGTCGCTAAAAGACTTCCTGCCCTGTCCAGCAATGACCGTCATTGGCCTGACACAGAGCCGTCAGCAAGCAGGGACAACAGAGGTTTGGGGTTTAAATCCATCTGAAGTGTGTGCTGTTTGGCTTGGGGGTCTGATCTGTGGTGAAGACGTTGTCATCTTTCTATCGTGGTTTTTTTTTTCCTCTGTTTTGTTGTTGTTTTATTTTTTGGTATCTTTTCACTGAAAGTTGTGTGTGTGTGTGTGTGTGTGTGTGTGTGTGTGTGTGTGTGTGTGTGTGTGTGTGTGTTTTGAGTGTGTGTCTGAGTGCGTGTGTGTGTAAGAGAGAAAGAGAGAGAGAGTGTGTGTGTGTGTATGTGTGTGAGTGTATGTGTGGTAGTGTGTGTGTATTGTGTATGTGTGTGGTAGTATGTGTGTGTTACGTGTGTGTATCTTGTGTGTGTGTGTGTGTGTGTGTGTGTGTGTGTGTGTGTGTGTGTGTGTGTGTGTGTGTGTGTGTGTTGTGTAATGTTATGTTTGTGTCGTGTGTTTTTATGTGGTGTGTGGTGTTGTGTTGTGTGCTTATGTATTTGTGTGTTGGTGTGTGTTTCGTGTGTGCGTGTGTGTTGTGGTGTGTTATGCTATGGAGTGTGGTGTGTGTTGTGGTTTGTTATGTTGTGTGGTGTGTGTGATGTGTGTGTTGTGGTTTGTCATGTTGTGGTGTGTGTGTGTGTGTGTGTGTGTGTGTGTGTGTGTGTGTGTGTGTGTGTGTGTGTGTGTGTGTGTGTGTGTGTGTGTGTGTGTGTGTGTGTGTGTGTGTGTGTGTGTGCAACTGCACGTCTTCCTCGTGTCAAAACCTCTATCATCCAATCACCATGTTTGTCCAGAGCACGCACACTATTTTTTTTTTATCCTTGTCCCCACTCCCTCTCGTTTCCTTCGTTGCTGTGACAATGGCCGCTAAAAGACTTCCTGCCCTGTCCAGCAATGACCGTCATTGGCCTGACACAGAGCCGTCAGCAAGCAGGGACAACAGAGGTTTGGGGTTTAAATCCATCTGAAGTGTGCTGTTTGGCTTGGGGGTCTGATCTGTGGTGAAGACGTTGTCATCTTTCTATCGTGGTTTTTTTTTCCTCTGTTTTGTTGTTGTTTTATTTTTTGGTATCTTTTCACTGAAAGTTGTGTGTGTGTGTGTGTGTGTGTGTGTGTGTGTGTGTGTGTGTGTGTGTTTTGAGTGTGTGTCTGAGTGCGTGTGTGTGTAAGAGAGAAAGAGAGAGAGAGTGTGTGTGTGTGTATGTGTGTGAGTGTATGTGTGGTAGTGTGTGTGTATTGTGTATGTGTGTGGTAGTATGTGTGTGTTACGTGTGTGTATCTTGTGTGTGTGTGTGTGTGTGTGTGTGTGTGTGTGTGTGTGTGTGTGTGTGTGTGTGTGTTGTGTAATGTTATGTTTGTGTCGTGTGTTTTTATGTGGTGTGTGGTGTTGTGTTGTGTGCTTATGTATTTGTGTGTTGGTGTGTGTTTCGTGTGTGCGTGTGTGTTGTGGTGTGTTATGCTATGGAGTGTGGTGTGTGTTGTGGTTTGTTATGTTGTGTGGTGTGTGTGATGTGTGTGTTGTGGTTTGTCATGTTGTGGTGTGTGTGTGTGTGTGTGTGTGTGTGTGTGTGTGTGTGTGTGTGTGCAACTGCACGTCTTCCTCGTGTCAAAACCTCTATCATCCAATCACCATGTTTGTCCAGAGCAGGCACACTATTTTTTATCCTTGTCCCCACTCCCTCTCGTTTCCTTAGTTGCTGTGACAATGGTCGCTAAAAGACTTCCTGCCCTGTCCAGCAATGACCGTCATTGGCCTGACACAGAGCCGTCAGCAAGCAGGCAAAACAGAGGCCTGGGGTTTAAATCCATCTGAAGTGTGTGCTGTTTGGCTTGGGGGTCTGATCTGTGGTGAAGACGTTGTCATCTTTCTATCGTGTTTTTTTTTTCTGTTTTGTTGTTGTTGTTGTTGTTTTATTTTTTGGTATCTTTTCACTGAAAGTTGTGTGTGTGTGTGTGTGTGTGTGTGTGTGTGTGTGTGTGTGTGTGTGTTTTGAGTGTGTGTCTGAGTGCGTGTGTGTGTAAGAGAGAAAGAGAGAGAGAGTGTGTGTGTGTATGTGTGTGAGTGTATGTGTGGTAGTGTGTGTGTATTGTGTATGTGTGTGGTAGTATGTGTGTGTTACGTGTGTGTATCTTGTGTGTGTGTGTGTGTGTGTGTGTGTGTGTGTGTTGTGTAATGTTATGTTTGTGTCGTGTGTTTTTATGTGGTGTGTGGTGTTGTGTTGTGTGCTTATGTATTTGTGTGTTGGTGTGTGTTTCGTGTGTGCGTGTGTGTTGTGGTGTGTTATGCTATGGAGTGTGGTGTGTGTTGTGGTTTGTTATGTTGTGTGGTGTGTGTGATGTGTGTGTTGTGGTTTGTCATGTTGTGGTGTGTGTGTGTGTGTGTGTGTGTGTGTGCGTGCGTGTGCGTGTGTGTGCGTGTGTGTGTGTGTGTGTGTGTGTGTGTGTGCAACTGCACGTCTTCCTCGTGTCAAAACCTCTATCATCCAATCACCATGTTTGTCCAGAGCAGGCACACTATTTTTTTATCCTTGTCCCCACTCCCTCTCGTTTCCTTCGTTGCTGTGACAATGGCCGCTAAAAGACTTCCTGCCCTGTCCAGCAATGACCGTCATTGGCCTGACACAGAGCCGTCAGCAAGCAGGGACAACAGAGGTTTGGGGTTTAAATCCATCTGAAGTGTGCTGTTTGGCTTGGGGGTCTGATCTGTGGTGAAGACGTTGTCATCTTTCTATCGTGGTGTTTTGTGTTGTAGTTTTTTTTCTGTTTTGTTGTTGTTGTTGTTGTTTTATTTTTTGGTGTCTTTTCACTGAAAGTTGTGTGTGTGTGTGTGTGTGTGTGTGTGTGTGTGTGTGTGTGCGTGTGTGCGTGTGTTTATGTGTGTGTGCGTGTGTGCGTGTGTATGTGTGTGTGTGTATGTTAATGTGTATATGTGTGTGCATATGTGTGTGTGTGTTCAAATACAAACTTAACAAGTCATTTTCTTTGCAACAGACAATATCATTTTCCCTATCAATATACAAAGTTTTATTGAAAAGAAACACTTAGAGTCAGACGTAGGCTTGAAGAATATATTTTCGTTTTGTCAGAAAACAGTAAGTAGAATTTAATGGAGTTTGGTCGGGTTTGTGTAACATGTGGATGAACATCAATAAACTTCCAGTCAGGGCAGCCGTTCTCAGACATGATCACTTTGTCTGCAGACAGCCAAGGAGGGAAAGTTGTGGAGGTTTGTTTCAGGATCGATCCCCTAAAACAAGAACGGTCACAGAAGGCAGAAATGGAGGCACTGGGTGGTAAACAGTTCCAAGATCACGTTTACACTCTCGCGTCAGAGTAACAGTGTGTAAGGAATTAAGGAAGCCCACATCTACAAGACGGAGAAGTATTCTAGTCTAGCTAGCACCCTGAGAGAACCTGGCTTGCAATCCAAAGTCCTCGCCATAGAGATTGGTGCAAGAGGGTTTGTTGGCGCATCTGCCTACAGCCTCATGAAACAGCTGTCGATTTCTGGCAGGGAGAGGACAAGGGCTCTCAAGGCAATGGTAGAAGCAGCAGAAAAGATTTCCAGCTGGATCTGGTCGAGGAGGAAATTAAATTTCCCTACTCAAACTAGGCGTATGATGGCTCAATGGTTAAAACGTCTGCCAGAAAATGTGACTCAGCCCTAAAGTGGCGACCACCCTGTAGGCGCGGGTTCGAACCTTCTGAGGACCAGGAAGGAAAGGCGGTAATACAAAGGCATCCAAGAGTCATGACCTGGGTGCGGCCCGCCCCCCTTAGAGTGTAGGGAGTTCAGGGCCGAAACATTTGATTGAGGGGGGCTTCTTCTCTGAAGACCTTGTACTGTCCAGCTCTCCCTAGAGTTTCTTATCACTAAGGGCTGAAACACTTGACTGAGAGGGGCTTCTTCTCTGAAGACATTGTACTGTCCAGCTCTCCCTAGAGTTTCTTATTACTAAGGGCCGAAACACTTGACTGAGGGGGGCTTCTTCTCTGAAGACCTTGTACTGTCCAGCTCTCCCTAGAGTTTCTTATCACTAAGGGCCGAAACACTTGACTGAGGGGGGCTATTTCTTCTCTGAAGACATTGTACTGTCCAGATCTCCCTAGAGTTTCTTATCACTAAGGGCCGAAACACTGGACTGAGGGGGGCTATTTCTTCTCTGAAGACCTTGTACTGTCCAGCTCTCCCTAGAGTTTCTTATCACTAAGGGCCGAAACACTTGACTGAGGGGGGCTATTTCTTCTCTGAAGACATTGTACTGTCCAGATCTCCCTAGAGTTTCTTATCACTAAGGGCCGAAACACTTGACTGAGGGGGGCTATTTCTTCTCTGAAGACATTGTACTGTCCAGATCTCCCTCCCTGGAGTTTCTTATCACCGTGTTCGTAATGAAACAACAAAGCAATGCCACAACGCTTTTTTTTTTCCAGCAGTGCGGTAAGCACAGTATAAGAAGGAAGATTTTGTTTGTTTATTTGCTTGTTTATTGTTCCGTCACAAATATTCATGATTATGGGACCTATATATCTTTCTGAAATTATCAGTGTTTACATTCCCTCAAGAAATCTCCGCTTTTCCTCTGACTGTTACCTTTTGAAACTTCCTCGTGTCAGTACAAGAACCCATGGTGAACGTTCTTTCCTCTTTGCTGCTCCTCACATCTGGAACAACCTTCCTCATCATATCCGTGCATCTGATTCTGTTTCCGTTTATCGTTCGTCACTAAAAAAATTCATCTTTTTTTAAAAACCTATCTATCAGCACTCTCAGCTTCCTTGTTCTCCAGCACCACCCATGTCAGCTCACTTTCGATGTATGAAGAGTGGGGAAAGGAGAGTGGAGGGGTGGGGGTGGGGGAGAGAGGGTTTGAGAAAGAGTGGTCATGAATGATTTATGCAATTTGTAATATTTTTCTTTCATGTAAAGCGCCCCAAGGTCTGAGAGAGAAAGGACACTATATAAATGTACATTATTATTATTATTATTATTATCATCATCATCAGCAGCATGATAGACAGTGCTGTACATTAGTGATGACTAGCGGTTGAATGATACGAGCCAATCTTATCCGTAAAACATAACAGCGTTTGTGGCATCTCTTTGTCTGGATGTTTACATTCTAATTCGTCGATTATGATGGGGAGGGAATAAATACCAGCTAGGTACACATCTTCTTGGAAGAGTGGTGAGTGATAAAATGGTGTTGACGTGGCGTTATTTGAACATCAGAACACAGAAAAGAAATACGCAATGATATAATTATAGACTGAACAAGACACGCGAGAACATTTTGGTAAACAGAAAAGATATATTCAATGGTCTAAATTGGAAAGGACATAACTGTTAGAAAATTAAAACTCAGAAAAAAAAAGCACAATAGTATATAGGTCTATTGGTTGAAACATGCGCGGAAATTAGAATAATACAGAGTGACATAAACTGGAGAGGACAAACGAAACTCAAACGCACACACACACACACACACACACACACACACACGTTCGTTCGTGGGCTGCAACTCCCACGTTCATTTGTATGTGCAGAAGTGGGCTTTTACAGATATGACCGTTTGTACCCTGCCATGTAGGCAGCCATACTCCGTTTTCGTGGGTGTGCATGCTGGGTATGTTCTAGTTTACACAACTCATCGAACGCTGACATGGATTTCCGGATATTTGACTTGTGTATTTGATCTTCTGCTTGCGTATACACACTTCAGGCACTAGCAGGTCTGCACATATGTTGACCTGGGATATCGGAAAAGTATCCACCTTTTACCCACCAGGCGCTGTTGCCGAGATAAGATAAGATAAGATAAGAATAACTTTATTATCTCCAACTGGAGAAATTTGGTCAGGTGCATTATCACAACATAGACAAGAAAATAAACATGGGGACCATAACTGTAAAAGTCAACAACAGCTTTTACGAATATTACGAAGATACAAATGTAAAAAAAATATCACATACACCGTTTCATACATACATCCACACACTGCAGGTAATAACTAGTATTCTTAATATAAAAACAGAAAGAATTAAGAAACATTATTTGAATAT
Source organism: Babylonia areolata (assembly GCF_041734735.1). Lineage (NCBI taxonomy): Eukaryota > Metazoa > Mollusca > Gastropoda > Neogastropoda > Buccinidae > Babylonia > Babylonia areolata. The sequence goes on from NC_134905.1 coordinate 22,502,164, forward strand.
AATTATAAACATAGCCTACTATACTGCACATTTATTATAATAGACAGATAAGATAAGAATAAAGATAAATTGCGGAAAACCGCAACCAGATAATCAGCACACACCCGCACCCCCCTCCACCCCCCACCCCCACCCCCACCCACCCCACACACGCGGATTACTTGATTTAAACAAGAGTAATAAACATATGTTCTCAAATAAAAGCATTTCACATATTCGCTTTTAAAAACATTGCAATTAATTATTACATCGTAATTATTAAACAGATTCAAACCCGGGGTGTTCAGATTGAAAGACCAACGCTTTAACCACTCAGCTATTGCGCCCGTCAGAAATATATGATTTCAACATGTACCCACACACCCAGACGTAAGAGTCTAGTTTCTGCCAGACACACTGTCTCCATGAGCACAGCGATCAATGGCGGAATAAAAGTGGCAGGGTGAAAGAGAGCACCCTGTGATGTTCCCTTGTGTCCGCTTTGACGTACAGCGTGACTGAGTGTCCGTGGGTTGTGAAAAGACAGATTCTATGGTTTATTTTATTTATTTATTTATTTATTTATTTATTTATTTATTTATTTTGTAGCTGGGCTTAAGTGAGCAGGTTCCCCATCTCTTTATCTCTTTCTCTGTCTCTGTGTCTGTCTGCATCTGGCTTTGTCTTTGCCTACCGATCTCTGTCCGTCGATCTCTTTCGCTCCCTCCCTCCCTCTCTCTTATCTCTCTCTCATCCTCTCTCTCTTCTCTCTCTCCCTCTCTGTCTGTCTGGCTGTCTCTCTCTCAGTATCTCTCTCTACCCCCTCTCTCTCCGCCTCTCTCTCTCTCTCTCTCCCCCTCTTCCTCTCTTTCTCCCTCTCTCTCTCTGTCTCTGTCTCTCACTCTCTCTGTCTCCCTCTCTCTCTCTCTTTCTCTCTCTTTCTCTCCCTCTTTCCCCCACTCTCTCTCCCTCTGCCCCTTCTCTATCCCTATCTATCCCCCCTCTCTTTCTCTCTCTCTCCCTCTCCCTCTCTCTCTCCGCCCTCTCTCCCTCCTCTCTCAGTATCTCTCTCTCTCTCCCCCTCTCTCTCTCCGCCCCTCTCTCTCTTTCACACACACAGACAACTACAAACAGATACAAGCTGCATGGTTAAATAGGTTTGGCATTTTCGTCTGCAGCCAGTGTCTGTCTGTGTTTTTCTTTCGGCACTTTCGATCTTTCTTGGGCTGGACTCTAATGCATGCAAAAAATATACATCTGCCCTCTCTCTCTGTCTCCATGTCTCTCTGTCTCTGTCTGTCTGTCTGTCTCTCTCTCTCTTTCTCTCTCTGTGGCAGATGTGTAAGTCGGCCAAAGTGCTAATATCTTCACCGTTGGAAATTACAGATTCATTAATTCATTGATTGATTTTCTCTCTCTGTCTCTTTCTCTCTCTCCGTCACCCAACTAATACATGCTCTGTATCCCTTGTCACTATTAAAATCCATTAAATGAGGAGCCCCCCAAAACAAAACAAAACAAAACAAACAAACCAAAAACAAACAAACAGACGCTGGATATAATAATAACTCACAGACCCTAATTCATTCCTGAGTTGTTGCTTTGTAGATGTCTTTGGTGTGTTTTTTGTTTTTGTTTGTTTTTGTTTTTTGTTGTTGTTGTTGTTGTTTTGGGGGGAGTTGTTTTTTTTCAGTGTCTATTTGGGAAAATCTATAGAAAATGAAATAAGTGACCCTGGCCATTCCCATATGAACTGAGTGAACCATGCTCCCAAACGTTGCTCGCGTTTCTTTGAACAGTTTTATGAAACGTCTCGGGCGTCGAAATTCGTTTCATAAACAAAGCGGTTTCCACGAGAGAGAGAGAGAGAGACACAGACAGACAGACAGAGAGACAGACGGACGGACGGACATTATTTTACTGCCATTGACAATACTATCCTTTGGCAAGGGGGTGGGGTGGGGGGCAATGTATGAACAAAAGAATAACGGTGGTTTGCAGAGAAATTAACATATTGTTAAGAGTAAAAAAGAAAATCAAAGACAAAACAACAACAACAACAACAACAACAACAAAAAATCATAAAAATAATACATATTTCTAAGAATAAAAAGGAAAATTAAAAAAAAAAAGCTCTACCATCCAACTTTCTACAAAATCATTAATATTATAAGCTGTGGAATTGACATCAGGGTAACAGTGTTTGTTCGATAGCTGTAAGGCTTCCGAAGTTAATTTCTTTGAGAGAGAGAGAGATAGAGATAGATAGATAGAGAGAGAGAGAGAGAGAGAGAGAGAGAGAGAGAGAGAGAGAGAGAGAGCAAAAATAAACCCCCAATCCAAGGGAGCAAACTTCTACAGTATTTCCGATTGTGTCCAGACGTGTCTGTTTATGGAAGCGAAAAACCGGCAAAATGTCAAACTATATTTTGCGGTTTTTTTTCCCTGCATCAGTATGGTCAAACATTACAAGCTAGCTGACTGCATTGATGCCAAAAATTGGCGAATCTACAACCGGAATGATAAGATTCATTTGATGATGGTGGTGGTCTTGGTGGTGGTGGAATTGGGTTGAACGCTTTTAGAGACATGAAAGTAAAGCGAAGCTCATCTCTTCTAATTATGAAGATCAGACAAAAGTTTGTCTGGGAGGAAAAGGATGCCGCAGAAGCTGTGTACTCAAAAGAGTATAACTGATTAAAGGAAAATAAGAAGTTATAACATATTACCTAACAAATCTCTATATCAGCTCACAAATCTCTACATTAATTCACAAATCCCTTCGATACAGTTTTTTTGACTCACTTGTGTAAACAAATTGAGTCTATGTTTTAACCCGGTGTTCGGTTGTCTCTGTGTGTGTGTGTGTGTGTGTGTGTGTGTGTGTGTGTGTCTGTGTGTCCGTGGTAAACTTTAACATTGACATTTTCTCTGCAAATACTTTGTCAGTTGACACCAAATTAGGCAACAAAATAGGAAAAATTCAGTTCTTTCCAGTCATCTTGTTTAAAACAATATTGCACCTCTGGGATGGGCACACACACACAAAACAAATGAAGCCTAATTATATGCAAACTGCATTTACTGTTATATTTATATTTTTTTTGTATTCTCTAAACTTGGCACTTTGATCTGATATTCTGACACAACAACAATAGCAGTTTGATCTGATATTCTGACACAACAACAAGAGCAGTCATTAATATCTTTTTTTTGTTCAAACAGGAACTTCTTTTGCTAAGCATGGAAGTTTTATTTATTTTGCAAACGTTTTGGTGCAGATAGTAAAAAAAAGGAAATTACTCTGTAATTAATGCTAGGGGACTTAATTTGCCACAAGTGAGTCTTGAAGGCCTTGCCTCTCTTGTTTTTCTTAGCGTCAATTTGTGATTTCGAAAACGTATATTTAAAAAGAAGAACAAAAATGAGAAAGAAAAAAAAAAGAAAATGAGGAAACTGTCCTAGATCATTCCCAAATGCAGTTTAAAGGAAAGGGAGGTTGGGGAGGGGGGCGGGGGGGGGGGGGGGGGAGAGAGAGAGAGATTGTGGCGTTTATTTCTGTGAGCCGCGGCAACCTTTTCTGACGATGCTCTGTTAACCCACAGTCATATTCAACAGTGGAGTGATGGCCTAGAGGTAACGCGTCCGCCTAGGAAGCGAGAGAATCTGAACGCACTGGTTCGAATCACGGCTCAGCCACCGATAACTTCTCCCCCTCCACTAGACCTTGAGTGGTGGTCTGGACGCTAGTCATTCGGATGAAACGATAAACCAAGGTCCCGTATGCAGCATGCACTTAGCGCACGTAAAAGAACCCACAACAACAAAAGGGTTGTTCCTGGCAAAATTCTGTAGAAAAATCCACTTTCATAGGAAAAACAAATTAAAATGCACGCAGGAAAAAATACGAAAAAAAAAGGGTGGCGCTGTAGTGTAGCGACGCGCTCTCCCTGGAGAGAGCAGCCCGAATTTCACACAGAGCAATCTGTTGTGATAAAAAGAAATACAAATACAAATAAGCCGAGTGTTGGGCCTAAGCAGGACTAGGGTAAATCCCTAGGCAAGGGAAGAGGCGGTGGGTGGTGCCTTTCACAACCAGCTGAGTCCTATCCTGTCATCTTCCTCTCCCCATGTTATCTCTGTGAAGAGTGGTTTGGTGCGCAACATACAACTGTTCACACACACACACACACACACACACACACACACACACCAAAAACAAAAAAACAACAACAAAAAAACAAAATAAACAACAAAAACAAAAAAAACAAATCCCCTCCAGGTCTGTTACTTGTGTGTCTAAAGCTTGGGTCACTGCTAGAATGGTTTTCCCTGTCTATTCTACAATGTTTCTCGTCCATCATTGTTTGTTTTTTTTTTTTTGTTTTTGTTTTTGTTTTTCTTTCCATCCGTCTGCTTTCCACATCACTTCCTATGAGACAGATTTTTTTTTTATTCTTTCTTTCGTTTTTTTTTTTTTTTTTTTTTTTTAAAGCGAGGCCATCTGATCTTGTTACTTGGCCATACCCAACGCTGTCTCCTTTCCTAAACTGGGGTCAATTGATCGTTTCCATGGCTTGAATTCTTCTCTCCAAGTGCACCTTGAGGGCCCGTGTCTCGCATTAAGCACACTGGCAGGAAGATGGAATATACCAGTAAAGCACGTAGGACTCTGATCTTCTGTTCCATGTCCAACGGGCGCAATAGCCGAGTGGTTCAAGCGTTGGACGTTCAATCTCACGGTCCTGGGTTCGAATCTCGGTAACGGCGCCTGGTGGGTAAAGGGTGGAGATTTTTCCCGATCTCCCAGGTCAACACACGTGCAAACCTGCTAGGGTCTGAACTCCATTCGTGTGTATACGCACGCAGAAGATCAAATACGCACATTGAAGATCCTGTAAATCATGTAAGCGTTCGCTGGGTCATGGAAACAAGAACATACACAGCTTGCGCATCCCCGAAAACGGAGTATAGCTGCCTACATGGCGGGGTAAATAATAAAACAAAACAAAACAAAACAAAAACAAACAGCCGTACGCGTAAGATATGAGGGAGGATGGGGGGGTGGGGGGGGGGGGGGTCAGGCACTAAGCAGGTCTGCACATGAATT
>NC_134905.1:22509752-22557557 GCF_041734735.1 Babylonia areolata
TCTCTCTCTCTCTCTTACAGAATTATCAATTATATGTTTGTGTTATTTTCATACCAACCTCTAGATCTGTTAACCTCTGTTGATATGGGTCAAAGGCCTAATCAATAAATATGTCAAGACTCAAGACTCTCTTACAGATGAACATGGATAAAAATAGTATAATTGTCTTCAGAAGGGGGGTTATTTAGCATCGAAGGAAAGTTGGGTATTTTGTGCAGGGGATAGTAGAGGGGAGTTTACTTATATTTCTCCAAATGGAAATAGTGTTATTGATTATTTTATTATCTCAGAAAGTCTGCTTTCTAGTAAATGTAAAAGTGATTGACCGCACAGAATCCTGGAATTCACCAATTAAACTGCTCTGGCGTGATACAGAAAGGAAGGTAAATAATCCTATTGAATCAGAGCATTTCGAAGAGAGGATAGTGTGGTCAAATGATCTGCAACATGTATATCAGGAAGAGCTCCAGTCGACAGCCTTAAAAACATACCTGAATAACGCAGCTGAGGTTATGAACTCTGATGTAAATGAATCTGTCAATATTTTGGTAAAAGCATTATATGCTGCTTGCATGATAAAAGCTGTAAGTAGCAAGAAAAGACGATCCAGTGACTGGTTTGACAATGAATGCGATCAGAAAAGAAGATTAGTTAAAAGGAAATACAGAAGAACAAATAAGCAAGAAGACAAGGAGACAGAAATAAAGGAGTACAAACGCTTGCTAAAGAAAAAGAAAAACGAATATAACGAAAAAAGACTGTTTAAACTAAAGCAAAATTTCAATAACCCTAATGATTCTGGGCAAACAATCAGAACAGTTACAAGTAAATCGATAATTTATAACCAGATAAAAAGTGAAAAATGGTATCAGCACTTCTCTAAGGTGTTCAGTATCTTGGATGACAACCACAATGATGACATTCCTGTTGATTGTGACCAAGAGAACGAACAGTCAGAGCCTTTATTTGATAATGACATATCTAAAGAGGAGGTTATCAACAGTATCAGGAACTTGAAAGTGGGTAAAAGCGCTGGTTCTGATAAAATCGTCAGTGAGATGTTAAAATGTGCGAATGATGATGCTGTTGACTTCCTTGTTCAACCTTTTAACTGGTTATTCAAAAATGGATTATTCCCAAAGGAGTGGTCAAAATCAATAATCGTGCCAATCCACAAGAAAGAGGACCCAAATATACCTGACAACTATCGTGGAGTAGCTCTGAACAGTGTTATAAGCAAAGCATATACATGTATCTTAAACAAAAGAATAACAGCCTGGGCTGAAAGAGAAGAAAAGATAGCAGAAGAGCAGGCAGGTTTCAGGGCGGGATCATAATGTTTACACTTTATGGACTTGAACAAAAATATTTACAAAAGAATAGCAAACTTTACATTGCATTTGTAGACTTTTAAAAGGCTTTTGATTCAGTAGATAGAAATAGGTTCTAGGATGTTTTAAGGAAATCGGGTATAAAGGGACATTTATATAAGGCTGTTAAAGGAATCTATAAATCTGTGCTTGCGTGTGTGCGTGACAAATGTTTGTATTCCGATCTTTTTGATTGTCCACGGGGAGTTAAACAGGGTTGCTTACTTAGTCCTATGTTGTTCTCTTTTCTTATGAATGAATTGGCAGTGGAATTATCAAAAATGGGCAAACATGTTATTCAAGTTATACCTAACACTGTGTAAATTTCCTTATTACTTTTCGAAGATGATGTGATACTGATGTCAAGCACGCTGGTAGGTCTGCAGAATCAACTGAATGTTTTAAAATATGAAGCTGACCGTTTATGTCTCAATTTAGATAAAACAAACATTATTGTGTTTCGTATGGGTGGATATTTGTCGAGAGGAGAAAACTGGCTGTATGGTGAACACAAAATTAAAATAACAAATGCTTATAAATATTTAGGGATGGTATTCACGACTAAACTTTGCCTCACTACTTCCCTCGACGAACCATGCAGAAAAAGTAAAAGAGGAGTAATGGATATCATGAACGCCATGAAACGCCTGGGTTCTATTGATCCCGTGCTTTTCTGGAAATTATTTGACAGTCAAATAGAACCTATACTTACGTATGCTTCTGAAGTTTGGGGTTTAGAACCTGGACCGACGGGTGCAATAGCCGAGTGGTTAAAGCGTTGGACTGTCAATCTGAGGGTCCCGGGTTCGAATCACGGTGACGGCGCCTGGTGGGTGAAGGGTGGAGATTTTTACGATCTCCCAGGTCAACATATGTCCAGACCTGGTAGTGCCTGAATCCCCTTCGTGTGTATATGCAAGCAGAAGATCAAATACGCACGTTAAAGATCCTGTAATCCATGTCAGCGTTCGGTGGGTTATGGAAACAAGAACATACCCAGCATGCACATCCCCGAAAACGGAATATGGCTGCCTACATGGCGGGGTAAAAACGGTCATACACGTAAAAGCCCACTCGTGTACATACGAGTGAACGTGGGAGTTGCAGCCCTCGAACGCAGAAGAAGAACCTTTTCAATCAAGCAATTTCTGAGCATGCCTATGCACTCTTCTAATAAACTGTTATATTGGAAGACAGAGAGATATCCTCTTCACATTAAAGCGTGGTCTCCGACCGAGGAAAGGCACTGAAAAAGTATCCATATCAAATCAAATCAAATCTTTGTTAATGAGTTTCACATCTCTGTTCTCACTTCTTGAAAAGTGTTCGTTTTAATCAGTCATAAGAAGTTTTATTTGGGCTTTTCCACTTCTCGATTCCGTTAGCTCTATTGTTGAGTCATTAATGCCAAGTTTAGTGTTTGTGTGTGTGTGTGTGTGTGTGTGTGTGTGTGTGTGTGTGTGTGTGTGTGTGTGTGTGTGTGTGTGTGTGTGTGTGTGTGATGAGCCTTTCCGCTTTTTCCTAACATATTTACTCACACGTGTTTTTGAATATGCGCGCACGCACGTAGTTGTGTGAGCATACATACCCATTTTACATTGACAGCTCTCGCCAGCAACAAAGAGCTCTCTTTCTCTCTCTGAATATATATATATATATATATATATATATATATATATATATATATATATATATGTGTGTGTGTGTGTGTGTGTGTGTGTGTGTGTGTGTGTGTGTTTCTTTGTTTATTGTGCATTTGAATTATTCTGCAGCTCTGACTCATATATTTATGATTCAATTTTATTATTATTTCTTTCTTTCTTTTTTTTTCATCAATCAATGCCTGTCTGTAGAAAAGACAATCCTCCAGGAATAAAATGAACAAGGCCGTCCATTGTTCACTGTGCAGTGTCTAACTCTAACCAGCAGTGGTAACTTCAACGATAAAAAGAGGCATCTTCGGGGACTCTCAGCCATTGCTCGCACACAGTGTAACTCGTGCAACCTGACTGCACGTGCAACGTGTGCGCACTGTTCACAGTTCAGTTGATTGATTCAGTCTCTTCGGCGCCAGCATGAGTTTCTCCTCAGTCACTGTTCTTCTCTCTTTTGTCTGGGTCTGTGTTCTCTTGCGCTTAATTAAGTAGAACTATTGAGTGAATTTCTGGTGATCCATGAGGTGTTTGGTTGTCGTTTATTTATTTATAGTCTGTTCATCCAAGATGATGATATTAGAATGTTTGGTTGTCTTCCATCTATAGAGTCAACCCGATTTTCTCCAACTGGCAGTATGACGCGGGTTGTGTTGTGTTGTGTTGTGTTGTGTTGTACTGAATTGTATTGTGTTGTATTGTGCTGTGTTGTGCTGTGTTGCATTGCATTGCGTTGCACTGCATTACACTGCATGATATTGCATTGCATTGTATTTGTTGCATTGCATTGCAGTTTTTCATGTAGTGCAATGTAGCGTAGTCCCGAGAAGTGTAGTGTAGTGTAGTGAAGTGTAGTGTAGCGTAGTGATTTGTATTGCGTTGTATCACTCTTTTGTCACGGCAGATTTCTTTGTATTTGTTGCAATGCATTGCATTGTAGTCAAATGTAGTGTAATGCAGTGTTGTCCCAAGAAGTGTAGTGTAGTGTAGTGTAGTGTAGTGTAGTGATTTGTGTTGCATTGCATCCCTCTTTATTTCTTTGCATGAAATTCGGGTTGCTCTCCTCAGGGAGAACACTTCGCATTGCTGTAGCGTCACCCACATTTTTTTTTTTCGTATTTTTCCCCCTGCCTGCTGTGTGTTTCTTTTCCTGCTTAAGTTTTTTTTTTCTACAGATTTTTTCTTTGTTGGTTTTGTTTTTGTTGTTTGGTGGTTGTTTTTTTCTCGCGGACAAACAGTGGAGTGTTGGTCTTGCGGTAACACGTCCGCTTTGGAAGCGAGAGAAACTGAGCGCATTGGCTCGAATCACACCAGCAGTCGCCAGTATTTTCTCCCCATCAAATCAAATCAAATCAAAAACACTTTATTAATCCACATGGAAATTAAGTTGTGCAATCACAGGCTCATTGTAAACACTGGCATAAAATCATGCGCAACATAAGAAGAGATTAAAACTAGTCAAATAAGAATTCCCAATAGCTGACGATATACTAACCCCCCCACTCCCCACACACACATACTCATGTTAAGACAATAGGGTATTGCACAACAATATTAACAAATGAAAACATCCAACAACAAAAAAGGGTATAAGATTACTAAAAATGACATGCGCGCACGCACGCACACACACCCACACACACATACACACACATGCACACACACACACACACACACACACACACACACACACACACGTTAAGACCATAAGGTATTGTACAACAATACATAAATAAAAACATCAAGGGAATAAATCGTATATATAAGTAAAATGCACACACACACACACACACACACACACACACACACACACACACACACACACACACACACACATACGCACACACACACACTCACACACACACAAACAACGTATGCATGCACATAACATATGTCACGCCAATAAGATTAGAACATTAACATTAAGATACATGAAATCCAAGTAAAATAAGAAAATATTTAAAAATCACTTCCGATCACACACACACACAAATGCTTGCTTGCCCGTGCTCACCCGCTCAGTCCCACATGCACGCATAATGTCTGCTCCCATACACTCGTCTGCTGGTGAAGTTCAGGTGTTGCTGTGGCGAGGGGGCTTGGGGGGTGGGAGGGTTCACTTAGTGTATTGGATGTTAGACCTTGAGTGGTGGCGTGGATGTTAGTCAATCGGATGAGACGATAAACCGAGGTCCCGTGTGCAGCATGCATTTGGCACACGTAAAGGAACCCACGGCATCAAAAGGGTTGTCCCTGGCAAAATACTGTAGAAAAATCCACTTGGAGAGGAAAACAAATAAAATTGCATGCAGAAAAGAAAGAAAAAAAAAAAAAGTGCGGCGTTGTCAGTGTAGCGACGCGATCTCCCTGGGGAGAGCAGGCCGAATTTCACACTGATAAATCTGTTGTGACAAAAAAGAGACATGCAATACAATACGATACGACAACCTTTTTGCTGCCCGGGATTCTTTTACGTGCTAAATTCAAGTGTATGCTACACACACAGGACCTCAGTTTATCATCTCATCCGAATGAGTAGAGTAGCGTCCTGACCATCAGTCATGGTTTGTGAAGGTGGTGAAAATACTGGAGTGTGTGTGTGTGTGTGTGTGTGTGTGTGTGTGTGTGTGTGTGTGTGTGTGTGTTTATTCACAAAAGTATAGGTCTGCCTCCTTGTTGAATGGAGAGAGAGAAAGAGAGAGAGAATGTGTGTGTGTGTGTGTGTGTGTGTGTGTGTGTGTGTGTGTTTATTCACAAAAGTATAGGTCTGCCTCCTTGTTGAATGGAGAGAGAGAAAGAGAGAGAGAGAGAGAATGTGTGTGTGTGTGTGTGTGTGTGTGTGTGTGTGTGTGTGTGTTCCTTCACAAACATATAGGGCTGCCTCCTTGTTGAATGGAGAGAGAGAAAGAGAGAGAGAGAGAGAGAGAGAGAGAGAGAGAGAGAGTGTGTGTGTGTGTGTGTGTGTGTGTGTGTGTGTTTTCCTTCACAAACGTATAGGGCTGCCTCCCTGTTGAATGGCGAGAGAGAGAGAGAGAGAGAGAGATACAGACAGAGAGAGAGAGCCAGTCTGACATAGGAGACGTTCAGGATGTTTAGTTATAAACGCAGCCAGAACTGGCAAGAAGAAAAGAACGTGTAAAAAAAAATATTGAAAAAATATTTTAAAAGGTTAAAAAAAAAAAAAGCACAAAAAATTTTTTAAAAAATTTAAAAAAGGGTTCCAGGTGTTGCTTTTTTAAAGTATGCATTTTTTTTTTCAAAAGGCAGACGCTTGCAACCCAAGGCGTGCGTACTCACATGTTTGAAGGACGAAAAGGTCTACTCACAATATGTGTTTTTGAAGAAGAAAAAAAAAGCTCCACGAGAATTTTGGTGCATATCTGGATCACCGAAGAACGTGATTGTGACAGAAAACGTCACAGACTTTCTTTCTTTCTTTTTTTTTTTCACCGCTTCCTTCTTAACAATCCAACCCTGGAACAAACCTTCTCTTTCACAGACCTTGTGTTCTGAAGCTGACAGCAGCTGGAGGGGCAGCAACTTTCCTAGCTTCCTTTCCTCTGTTGCCTTTTCTTTTGCATGGTTCGCTTCTCCTAGCTGAATGCTGGAGAATGTTGGTGATGTGTTCAGCAGTGCAGTGCCATAACGACCAGGTTTCGGGACCTGTGACAGTGACAATGACAGTGACAATGGCAGTGGCGCTTCTCCAGAGCCTGCTCTCCTTTCACGGTGTTTAGCGAGAACGATCCTTGGCCACATCGCTCCTTCATCCTCGGGACATGTATCAAAGTCTGGAGTCGTCATGGATGAGGATTGACATCAGGCTTTGGGATCCAACCCTCTTCAGTTCCTCAGTGTTTGGAACCTTGTTTTGCCAGGACACAATCAGTTTCAGTTTCTCAAGGAGGCCTCACTGCGTTCGGACAAATCCTTGTACGCTGCACCACATCTGCTAGGCAGATGTCTGACAGCAGCATAACCAAACGCTTAGTCAGGCCTTGAGTGTATCTTATATATTGGTGTACGTAACAGAGTAGATAGATTTCTTCTTACATAATTTTGCCAGAGGACAACACTTTTGTTGTCATGGGTTCTTTTTCAGTGCCCTCACGGACTCTCTGTATCGGCAGCTGAGCGTCTTAGTCATTCCGCCACCTTCCTCACTTCCATCCAGGACACAATCATGTGTATGAAGCAGCACAGGTAGAAAGTGTTCCGTTTCTTCACTTGTCTGGAGCAGGTTAGCCACCCCTCGCTGCGCACGCCTGCCTTCAAAGATCGTCAGTTTAGTGCTTTCTTTGAGGTTCGTGTTCTGAAACACACCCTTGTTGAGCTGCCCCATGCCCGTGATAGCCTTCCTGGTGCTGGCACTGGCATCAACATACAGGGACAGGTTGTTTGAAATGTCGGATCCCACGTATTTTAAGTATTTACAACTGTCAACAGATTCAAAATAAGAGCCTTCAATGGAGATGGGGAAGTGCCATTGTGACATGACATCCTGATTCATGACCCCCTTCATCTTCACGTTGATGGTGAAGTAGAAATCACTGCAGACATGCTGGTCTGGTCCATCCATCAAGCCTTGGGGTGTTCTTGTGTGTGCGAGGCGAGTGCATCTTCAGCAGCATGCAGATGATTTGCGTTTCTGTATGTAGACGAGCGAGGGTGAAGAGCTTGTACTCTGAACAGGTCTGCAGGTCTACACCCTCTGATGATGTGTCAAAAGACAAGAGCAGTAAGAAAGCGATATGAGCACCACGATGTAATCCTGCTTTATTCAACTGAAATTATTTAAGGAATGTGTCATCTTTCTTCATCGATGGAAACTGTGCTCTGGGTTGCTGTGACAGGAGGCTTCTTCTTCTTCTTCTGCGTTCACTCGTATGCACACGAGTGGGCTTTTACATGTCTGACCGTTTTTACCCCGCCATGTAGACAGCCATACTCCGTTTTCGGAGGTGTGCATGCTGGGTATGTTCTTGTTTCCATAACCCACCGAACGCTGACATGGATTACAGGATCTTTAACGTGCGTATTTGATCTTTTGCTTGCATATACACACGAAGGGGGTTCAGGCACTAGCAGGTCTGCACATATGTTGACCTGGGAGATCGTAAAAATCTCCACCCTTTACCCACCAGGCGCCGTCACCGTGACTCGAACCCGGACCCTCAGACTGACAGTCCAACGCTTTAACCACTCGGCTATTGCGCCCGACAGGAGTTGATCAAGCGTTGCAGTTGGATGGGAGAGCCAGTTTTACAGAAAGGCTTGATCATTCCACAGCCTGTCGACAAAAGGCCTCAACGAGTCTACAAAAGCCAAGAACAGAGGTTTTGTTTCATACCAGTTGTTTGTTCTTCACTGTTATTAAATTTCCCAACGATCAACTGGTTGGTCCTTGGTGACACGCAGTGCTTAGTTCTTTCTGCCCAAGTCCTGCTACTGACGACCAAACTCAGTTTTTTTTGCACTTGTTATATTTCAGCAATGCTGGTTTCCTTCCACTTTGCATTCTCTTTTTCCTTTTTTTCCGAATGCGTCAATCGTAATGTTTCTAGATAAGGTATGCTATTGTGCCTCTGCGTTATCTCGCATATCTGTTGATAAGGTTATTGCCATTGTCCCTCTGCATTATCTCGTGTATCTTGTACATATCATGGCTTGGTTTCGCGAACGAAGGAAGATTCAGGAAGGAAGCTTTCTACGTCAACTCACTGGCGGCTGTGGATGCCAGTGCGGGACAGGACAGGTCAGGTAGGTCCGGAACCTAGCGGCTGTGAGGGAAAGTCAGTTGTGGGTTTGCTGCTGTAGCGTCACGGTTCTTTCCCTGTCTCCAAGTGTGCTCAGTGCTTCTTCTTCTTCTTCTTTCTCTGTTCGTGGCCTGCAACTCCCACGTTCACTCGTATGTATACGAGTGGGCTTTCACGTGTATGACCGTATTTACCCCGCCGTTAGGCAGTCATATTCCGTTTCCGGGGGTGTGCATACTGGATATGAGCTTGTTTCCAGAAACCACTGGACACTGACATGAATTACATGATCTATAACGTGCGTATTTGATCTTCTGCGTGTGGTATACACACAAAGGGGGTTCAGGCACAGGCACAAGCAGGTCTGCTCATTTGTTGATCTGGGAGGTCGGAAATATCTCCACCCTTTACCCACCAGGCGCCGTTACCGAGATTCGACCCTCAGATTGAAAGTCCAACGCTTTAATCGCTCGGCTATTGCGCCCGTCCATGTGCTCAATGCCAACCCCGCACACATTCTCCAAGGGGGAGACGACCTGGTGAAATGTGTGTGTTGCCAGACCTCACAATCAGATGCTAGAACGGACCACTGGGCGTTGTTGAAAGTGACAGGCATCAAGTGATGTCATCAGTGAGTTCTTGCAACTTGTCACTGTTGGCAATACAGGCATCAAGCGATTTCACCAGAGTTCTTGCACATTTTCACCCTTGGCAATGCAGGCATCAAACAATTTCATCAGAGTTCTTGCACATTTTCACTGTTGACAATACAGGCATCAAGCGATTTCATCAGAGTTCTTGCACATTTTCACTGTTGACAATACAGCACTAGAACAGACCACTGGTGGTGGTCATTGTGACAGGTATCAAGCGATGTCATCAGAGAGTTCTTGCACCTCGCCATGTTGACAACGCAACGCTGTGACCCAGGGCTGGCAATAATCTTCAATCCTGGAGACATGCCCTGCCCTGAGTCTTCAGCAGCATGGTCTCTATGCTGGTGATGTCTGTCTCTTTGAGCACTTCAGTGCTGGTGACTTCTGTGGATGGTGCTGGTGGACTCGTTCAAGGTTAGTGACATGTGGTGATGGTAGGAGACCTACAATTCTGAGCCTGTAGGATGGTGGTGGTCAGTGCAATGGCTCCATACACACTGATCATTGAGCCTTTCTTCAGATGCCTGTTGTTCTTGACTTCCGATACCTGCCCCCTAGCGTAGACCACTATTTAAGGTTAACGTTAAACCAGGACTGGTTTTGAGCGCTTCTTCCCGTTCCTTTTGGACAAGTACAAGGTCTGGATTTCTTCTTCTTCTTCTTCGTTTTCATCATCATTATCTTCTTCGTCGTCTTCTTCTTCTTCTTCGTCTACGTCGTCGTCGTTGTATTCTTCTTCTTCTTCGTCGTCGTTGTCGTCGTACTCTGCTTCTTCTTCTTCTTTCTTCTCCTCCTTCTTCTTTTTTGTCTTCGTCGTTGTCGTATTCTTCTTCTTCTTCTTCTTCTTCTCTCGCACTCCGTCTCTGTCGGTCCAGCATACTGCGGACCCCCTGGGACCCCGTAATAATTGTCAGTGTTGGAGACAGCCCATAGCGATGCAGTCTCTGTCTGCTCAGACTATCCGATAACCCCAGACTGTCTTTCGTGTTGAGTCAGTGATGATGATATGGATACTTGATTATATAGCGCCTATCCTCGGCCCGAGACCAAGCTATAAGCACTTCACAAACAGAAAGTCATTTGCACAACAGACTGCCTGCCTACCTGGGTAGAGCCAACTAACAGCTGCCTTTGTGCGCTTATCATTCGTAATCCAGCCCAAGAGACGCCCCCAAGGCCAGAAGGCTCCAAAACGGCTCAACATCACTAAGCTGAAAAACATCACCATCAAACAGTCCTTTGTGGAGCTGCTGGAAGATCGTCTGGAATCCGCCTCTCTGGACAACCAGAATGTGAAGTCTGACTGGTGGACCCTGCGTGAGCTGATCTATAGTACAGCTTCAGAGACCCTGGGACCCATGACCAGAAAGCACAAAGACTGGTTTGATGAAAACTGTGATGAAATCAAGCAGCTTCTGGATGAGAAACGCCGTCTGCATCAAGCCTACCTGAGCAACCCAAAGTCCACATCAAAAAAGGATGCGTACAATGCCATCCGCAGGACTGTTCAGCAAAAGTTACGCCAGATGCAGGATAAGTGGCTGAGTGACAAAGCTGATGAGATCCAGGGATATGCTGACAGGCACGATATGAAGAGGTTCTATGATGCCTTAAAAGAAGTCTACGGCCCCACATCCTCAGGATCATCCCCCCTCCTCAGTGCAGATGGGAATACCTTGATCACCGAGAAGGAGAAAATTCTCGAACGCTGGGCTGAGCACTTCAACAGTGTCTTAAATCGCCCTTCCTCCATAAATGATGAAGCCATAGACCGTCTCCCACAAGTCCCCATCAACGAAGCACTGGACGATCCGCCAACACTTCTTGAGAGCCAGAAAGCAATCCGTCTGCTATCCAGTGGCAAAGCACCTGGCTCAGACTCCATACCAGCAGAGGTCTACAAGGATGGAGGCACTGTGCTGACTGAGAAGCTCCATCAGCTGCACTCACTCATGTGGAAAGAAGAGACGATCCCCCAGGATTTCAAAGATGCATCTATCATTCACTTGTACAAGTGAAAGGGGAACCAGCAAGCCTGTGATAACCATCGGGGCATTTCCTTGCTCTCCATCGCAGGCAAGATACTTGCCAGGATCCTACTAAACCGCCTCACAGCACACCTTGACCAAGGTCATTTGCCTGAGAGCCAATGTGGATTCCGGAAAGAGCGCGGAACCACCGACATGGTGTTTGCTGCAAGGCAGCTGCAAGAGAAATGTCAGGAGCAAAATGCTGATCTGTTCTCCACCTATGTCGACCTCACTAAGGCCTTCGACACCATGAGTAGAGAGGGACTGTGGAAGATCATGGCCAAGTACGGATGCCCTCGGAAATTTATTTCCTTGGTCAGCCAATTCCATGAAGGCATGCAGGCTCAAGTCCAGGACAATGGCGAAACATCTGCTCCTTTTGCTGTCACAAATGGTGTCAAGCAAGGCTGCGTCCTGGCTCCAACGCTGTTCAGCCTCATGTTCTCTGCAATGCTTACGGATGCCTTCAGAGATGACGATGTTGGAATCGACCTAAAGTACCGAACAGATGGCAAGTTGTTTAATCTCAGAAGGCTTCAAGCAAAAACGAAGGTCATAACAGACATCATCAGAGACTTTTTGTTTGCTGATGATTGTGCCCTCAACGCTGGATCTGAAGCTGACATGCAACTCAGCGTCGACAAGTTTGCCACTGCCAGCAGGAACTTCGGCCTTACCATCAGCACGAGGAAAACTGAAGTTCTCCATCAGCCAGCCCCAGGGAAACCCTACATTGAGCCCAACATCACAGTCAATGGTCAGAGACTCAGTGTGGTGGAGCGGTTCCCATACCTTGGCAGCACACTGTCAAGAAATGCAACCATCGACGATGAAGTGAACGTCAGGATTGCAAAAGCAAGCGCAACTTTTGGTAGACTCAATGCAAATGTCTGGAACAGAAGAGGCATTAGCCTTGAGACCAAGCTAAAGGTCTACAGAGCAGTAGTTCTCAACACACTACTGTACGCCTGCGAAACTTGGACAGTGTACCAACGACATGCCAAGAAGCTGAACCACTTGCACACAACATGCCTCAGGAAGCTACTGAACATCAAGTGGCAAGACAGGACCCCAGACACAGAGGTGCTCGCAAAAGCCACCCTTCCCAGCATCTTCACCATCCTGATGCAGTCCCAGCTTCGCTGGGCTGGACACGTGGCAAGCATGCCAGACCATCGGCTGCCCAAAAGGCTCTTCTATGGCGAGCTGCAACAAGGGAAGAGATCACACGGAGGTCAGAAGAAGCGCCCCAGAGATACTCTGAAAGTCTCTCTGAAAGCGTTTGATATCAACCCTGACTCCTGTGAGGAATCTGCAGTGGACCGTGACAAATGGCGCGCTGCTGTGCACAAAGGCGCCAAGTTGTGCGACGCCAACAGGACTGCTGCAGCTGTTCAGAAGAGGCAGGCCAGAAAGTCACGGGCAAACAAGCTCCCTGACAATGATATGCCTGTCTTTGTCTGCCCCAACTGTCAGCGAACATTTCGTGCGCAGATTGGACTATTCAGCCATCTGCACATTCACAGATAGATTCATGAGCATCCTCCCCCCCCCAACCCCACCACCCTCCCCCATCCCCCAGCTGGATGACAACGATGGTCATCATCGATCTCGATGGACACACCACCACCATCATTCGTTTCCTGTGTCATTCGAGATCTTGTTTCACACACACACACGCACGCACGCACGCACGCACACACACACACACACACACACGTGCACACATACACGCGCACACACACACACACACACACACACACACACACACACACACACATGTTACGTGTGTGACCCTTTTTTGTTTACTTACCCCACCATGTAGGCAGAAATTCTCCGTTTTCGGGCGGAGGGTTGGTGGGGGCGAGAGGGGTGTGTATGCTGGGTATTTTCTTGTTTCCGTAACCCACCGAACGCTGACATGGATAACAGGATCTTTAAGGTGCTTAATTGATCTTCTGCGTGCGTTTACACACGAATGGGGTTCAGGCACTAGCAGGTCTGCATATATGTTGACCTGAGGGATGGGGAAAATCTCCTCATTAACCCTTCAGGTGCGGCAAGGATCAAACTCCGGACACTCGGGCAACAATCCAGCGTTTTGACCATCTGACTAGACGTTGGACCATCTCGGTCTTTCATACTATGGAGGGCGGTTTGGTTTAACGTGTGTCAGATCGGGCTTGTGCTCTTTATCATTACCGTCTTAGTTGGTTTTGTGATCATTCACTGAGATTAAGGTATTTCACACATTGACATTGGGCCAACAGCAAAGTGAGAGCTATATGGTCAATGGTTTCTCCATTGCATTGGGATATCACGTACAGCTTAGTCTTTTATGGACTATGCTTCTCAAACTGATTTCTCAAATGCCATGGGAATTCATTCACAAATTAGTCTGTTCTGAAACACTATGACTCTCGAATTAATGCAAAGTTGCATTGGCTCTTAGTGCTGCAGCCTTGTGAGCTAGCTGGCCTTTGGGGACCATCCCAACACCGACTGTTCAAAAACCCTCTTGGTCGAGAGAATGGGGATGTAACTTGAGCAACACACCCTCCACTGTAATGGAAGTCTAGTCCAGATAGTCAGGAAAGCAGTTACCTCTGTTGTTGTGATGGTCATAGTCGGACACGACAACACATTTCTCTGTGTGGAAATAGGGGCTGTTGTTCTCGGGGAGAGCGCTTCGCCACTGTACAGCGCCACCCAACATTTTTTTTTTTTTCTTGTTCTTTTTTTTTCTTCTGTCTTCAAGTGCATTTGATTGACTATCAAACAAGATTTTTTTTTTTTTTTTTTTTTTAAACGGTATTTCGCAAGGGAATTCAGTGGACCTCCACGAGAAGCTCTGGGGACCACCTCCCGCACTACAGATCGGACTGACCATTTGATAGCATGACTCGGGTAACGCAAAAGCAAGGGACAACAACCCTTTGTTGCCGTGGGTTCTTGTACGTGCGCTAAGTCCAGCTTCACACGGGAGCTCGTTTCATCGTTTCAGCCGAATGACTAGCATCCAGCCAATCCCCTCAAGGTCTGGTGGAGGGAGGGGGGGAAAATTATTATACTGACGAGTGTGTGGAATTAATTCAGAACTAGCTGCCATGTGTTGAGTTATTCCGCTTCTTGTAGTGAAACACTCGAAAGTCAAAGTCTAGCGGACGAGAAAATTCTACTGAGTGTGCGGTTCAATCCCGTGCGCTCCTATTCTCTCGTTTCCTAGGCCAGATGATGGTGATGATGATGATGATGATGATGATGATGATGATGATGATATGGATACTCACATAGTGCCTATCGTCAGTTACTTCATATGACAGTGTTTCGTGATAGACTGACCATCAGACAGTGGCAAAAAATCAAAACCTGACCTTGGTGAACGAATGATTGATATGGACACTTTATACAGTACCTATCCTCGGTCGGAGACAATGCTCTAAGCGCTTTACAAACACGGAGTCACATGAACAACAGGCTGCCTACCCGAGTAGTGCCGACTGACGCCAGGCTAGCCACTGGGCGCTCATCATTCGTTTCCCGTGTCATTCAGTCAGGTTTCGCACAGTCACGTACACACATATAAACATACAGACATGTAACATTTTACATGTATGATCATTTTGATGATTTACCCCGCCATGTAGGCAGCCATACTCCGTTTTCGGTGGTGTGCATGCTGGGTATGTTATTGTTTCCAAAATCCACCGAACGCTGACATGGATTACAAGGTCCTTAACGTGCGTATTTGATCTTCTGCATGCGTATACACACACTCGAAGGGGGTTCAGGCACAAGTAGGTCTGCACAGTCATAATCATGTTGACCTGGGAGATCGGGAAAAATCTGCACCCTTTTACCCACCAGGCACCGTTACCGAGATTCAAACCCGGGACCCTCAGGTTCAAAGTCCAACGCTTTTGCGCCCTTTGCCCTAGGTGGACACATTACCACTAGACCACCACGCGATTTGCTGTTCCTTCCCCCCCCCTCTCTCCCCCCCTGCTCCCCCCCCCCCCCCACTCCCCCGACACACACACACACATACACGCACCCAATTAGAGCACGGAACAGAAACCTCCTTCAGTGGGTCATCACAGTGAGACGAAACTGTTGCCTCGAGGTTGTGTTTCACGTGCTAACTATAATTAATTATCACTATGTTCCTACGAGTCTAGGGTTTATGGTGAGACTCTCTCTCTCCTTGCGAGTTTTTGGGGGTATGGGAGTGACTCTGTCCTTGCGTCCTTCGGATGAGACGATAAACCGAGGTCCCGTGTGCAGCATGCACTTAGCGCACGTAAAAGAACCCTCGGCAACAAAAGGGTTGTTCCTGGCAAAATTCTGTAGAAAAATCCACTTCCATAGGAAAAACAAATAAAACTGCACGCAGGAAAAAAATTACAAAAAAAATGGGTTGCGTTCTCATTGTAGCGACGCGCTTTCCCTGGGGAGAGCAGCCCGAATTTCACACAGAGAAATCTGTTTGACAAAAAAGGAGAAATACGAATACGAAATACGAAGTTTTGGGGAAGGGAGCAACTCTCTTCTTGCAAGTTTTGGTGGTATGGGAACGACTTTATCCCTAAGAGTTTGGTGATACTGAAACGACTATATTTCTGTGAGTTAGAGGATACAAGAGCAACTCTATCCCTGCGAGTTTAGGGATATAAGCGAGACTGTAGGCCCGCAAGTTTGGGGATATGGGAACGACAATATCCTTACAAGCCTGGTGATGCGGGAGCGACTCTCTCCCTACGAGTTTGGGGGTATTGGAATGACTCTCTCCCAGAAAGTGGAATTCACTACCCTCACACCTCCATCACAACTCAGCACCTGCTTTCAATAGAGCACGCAAAACATGTCTTTTCAGACTATATCATTCCAAGTTAGGCTATTCCATGTACATATGCGTGCTTTCGTCTGAAGGAAGGAAGGAATTTTTGTTTAATGTCCCGTCACACATATCGGTGATTGAAGACATTTTGTAAAAGTATTTATGAATACACCTGTGTATTATCGGTTAGAAGGGGTGGGAGATGTGGATGAATGGAGGGTTGGGGGAAACTGGGCAAATGAGGGTAAAACTGTGGGTGAAATTTGAAAGAAAAACAAAACAAACAAACAAACAAACAAACAAAAAAAAACCCTCTAAATACAGTTACAGGAAATTACTTAAAGGACTTCGTAAAAGAGAAGTCGTTAAACTGACAAGCGAAACAACTGATAATGAATGCAAAAAGTCAAAAACATCAACGTTCTCAGTCACTTGTGAAGACACACTTTCGTGTACAAAAGGCTTCATCAAGCTACAGTGAAAAATTATATGCTCAATTGTCAGGTTATTAAAGCATATACACTTGACATTAGAACAATACTTGGTCCGTAATGAATTTGATAATAGTCTGAGAGCTAAGCTCAGAATGGTCTGCGAATCAGACCAAAGTCTGAGAGAGTCAACTGACGAAGTTTTAGACTTGAATTCAAGCACCTATAAAAGTCTCTTTCTAGTATATTGCTTATTTCCTTGTATGACAATGGGCAATATACTTTTATACTATCTATATGATTTTTTGCTCCCCTTTTTGCTGCCCTATCTGCTTGGTCGTTATAACGGAATCCAGTGTGGGATGGTATCCAACAAAAATCAACATTTGTACCCTTCACAAATAGGGACTGCAATAAATACCTAATTTCAAAAAATAAATCTTCTCTTTGATTATTCTCAAAAAGGAGCAAACCTTTTAAGACAGATTGAGAATCAACACAAAATAGGATATTACTTATTATGATTGGTATATCAACAAGATGATTTAAAGCCATAAGGATGGCCACCAATTCAGCTGTAAAAATTGAATGTCCCTTACCTAAATAATATGATTTTTCTGTTTTTAGGTCAGGAATGACAAAAGCAGATCCTGCACTGCTATCATCCAGGACCGAGCCATCAGTGTAAACTTTTAAATGATAATCAAAATTTTCTTCTAATTCAATTCTGACAGATGCTGCTATTATATGTGGAGATTCTCCTTTTGTTGTGTCAGAAGCACATATGTTGACGTTTGCTTTTGTTAACTCCCAGGGAGGGACAGGTGGCACCAGAACACGAGGTGCCATATCATGCAGATTAATGTCTGAAGAATTTAAAATATCTGACACATATGTGCGAATGGTTTGTAGATTTGAATTATTTTGAGCATTTTTTGGAAAATCAATATCAGACCTAATATTTAATTCCTCAAAATCATCCACTGCTGTACATCTCACAATATATTTAGCAGAACTTAATTTTCTGATTTCATCTAGTGGTAGAATACCCGCAAGCTTATAGGCTTCTGAGGTCTTAGTATGCACAGGTACCCCTAAAGCCAGTTTCACAGTTTTACTGTCAATTATTCGCAGCTTCTTTAGGAACGTCGGCGGAGCAGAAAAGAAAATTTCTTAACCGTACGTCAATCTTGATCTTACGAGAGATGTCGCTAAATGTAAAAGAATTTTGGAGTCTTGTCCCCAAGGAGAGTGACTTACAATTTTTAAGAAATTTAAACTTTTAACTGATCGTCTGATCTGATCGCTTGATGTGCTATTTATGTTGGAATTTGTGATGTGTGTGTGTGTGTGTGTGTGTGATGTTTCTGTGATGTCTTGCTCCTTGGTGTATATTTTGACTATGGTGAATGTGATGTAGTCATGTTGGTGTGGTTGGGGCCAATGTCATGCGAGATTGTGATGTTGCCTGTGTTTATTTTTTGGTGTTGTTGTACATATTTTAAAGTCACTTATTTTTGAATTTGCATATTGGTGAGTCCCATGTGAGAGGTGTGTGTGTGTGGGTGGGGGGGGTGGGGTGGGGGGTGGGGGGTTAATGCGCTTTTTGTAAGCCATTACTTTACTTACCTACTGCGAGTTTGAGGAAGGACAACTCTCTTCCTGCGAGTTTGGGGTAATTATAGTGACTCTATGCCTGCAGGTTTGGGGGTACGAGAGCAACCCTATCCCTGCGAGTTTGGAAACGTGAGAGTGATTCATTCTCTGCGAGTTTCGGGTTACGGAAGCGACTCAGTTCCTGGGAGTATGGGGATACGGAAAGGACTTTCTCCTAGCGAGTTCCGGGATATGGTAGCGACATTATCTCTGCGAGTATGGGACTGTGGTAGCGACTATATCTCTGCGAGTTTGGGACTGTGGTAGCGACTATATCTCTGCGAGTTTCGGACTACGGTAGCGACATTATCTCAGCACGTTTGGGAGTAATGTAGCGACATTATCTCTGCAAGTTTGGTAATACTGTAGCGACATTATCTCTGCGAGTTTGAGCTTGCAGTAGCGACTGTATCTGTGCGAGTTTGGGAGTACTGTAGCGACATTATCTCTGCGGGTTTGGAATACTGTAGCAACATTATCTCTGCGAGTTTGAGACTACGGTAGCGACATTATCTCTGCACGTTTGGGAGTAATGTAGCGACATTATCTCTGCGAGTTTGGGAGTACTTTAGCGACATTATCTCTGCGAGTTTGGGAGTACGATAGCGACATTATCTCTGCGAGTTTCGGAGTACAACATTATCTCTGCGAGTTTGAGAGTACGGTAGCGACATTATCTCCGCGAGTTTGGGAGTAATGTAGCGGCATTATCTCTGCGAGTTTCGGAGTACGATATTATCTCTGCGTGTTTGGGACTACGGTAGCAACATTATCTCTGCAAGTTTGGGAGTAATGGTAGCGACATTATCTCTGCGAGTTTAGGAGTACTGTAGCGACATTATCTCTGCAAGTTTGGGAGTAATGGTAGCGACATTATGTCTGGGAGTTTGGGAGTACTGTAGCGACATTATCTCCGCGAGTTTGGGAGTACTGTAGCGACATTATGTCTGCAAGTTTCGGAGTACGACATTATCTTTGCAAGTTTGGGAGTATAATATTATCTCTGCATGTTTGAGAGTACTGTAGCAACATTATCTCTGCATGTTTGGGAGGACGAAATTATCTCTTCACGTTTTGGGAGTACTTTAGCGACATTATCTCTGCGAGTTTGGGAGTACGATAGCGACATTATCTCTGCGAGTTTCGGAGTACAACATTATCTCTGCGAGTTTGAGAGTACGGTAGCGACATTATCTCCGCGAGTTTGGGAGTAATGTAGCGGCATTATCTCTGCGAGTTTCGGAGTACGATATTATCTCTGCGTGTTTGGGACTACGGTAGCAACATTATCTCTGCAAGTTTGGGAGTAATGGTAGCGACATTATCTCTGCGAGTTTAGGAGTACTGTAGCGACATTATCTCTGCAAGTTTGGGAGTAATGGTAGCGACATTATGTCTGGGAGTTTGGGAGTACTGTAGCGACATTATCTCCGCGAGTTTGGGAGTACTGTAGCGACATTATGTCTGCAAGTTTCGGAGTACGACATTATCTTTGCAAGTTTGGGAGTATAATATTATCTCTGCATGTTTGAGAGTACTGTAGCAACATTATCTCTGCATGTTTGGGAGGACGAAATTATCTCTTCACGTTTTGGGAGTAGCATAGCGACATTATCTCTGCGAGTTTGGGAGTACGGTAGCGACATTATCTCTGCACGTTTGAGAGTACTGTAGCGACATTATTTCTGTGAGTCTGGGAGTACTGTTACGACATTATCTCTGCGAGTTTGGGAGTACTGTAACGACATTATCTCTGTGAGTCTGGGAGTACTGTAACGACATTATCTCTGCGAGTTTGGGAGTACTGTAGCGACATTATGTCTGTGAGTTTGGGGGTATGGTAGCGTCTCTATTTTTGCGAGTTTTTCGAATTCGGAAGTGGCTTTGTCCCTGCGTCCTCAGACAATGCTGCGTCAAGCTTTCGTTCACAGCTGGTGTGATCCCTACTGTTTCTCCCTCCCTTTTCTAATCCCCTGCAGGGTTTGTCTTGTTTGTTGTGAGGGTCCCGGGTTCGAATCTTGGTTACTGAGCTTGAATGGTAAAGGGCGAAGATTATTTTATCTCCCAGGTCAACACGGTTATGTGCAGACCTGCTTGTGTTCGTGTTCTCCACGAGCAGAAGATCCTGTAATCCATGTCAGCGTTTGGTGGGTTTTTGAAATAAGAACATACCCAGCACGCACGCCCCCGGAAACGGAGTATGGCTGCCTACATGGCGGGGTAAAAACGGTCATACACGTCAAAGTCCACTCGCGTACATACGAGTGTAGGTATGGGTTGCAGCCCATGAATGAAGGAGAAGAAGAAGTTGTAAGAGTGTTGACGATCTTTCTTGTGTGGATTAGGGGAATCTTCGACTGGAATGGTCTATGCGCAAGTAGGATTTTCCGTTTTCGTGATCCCAGTTTTTGTGTGCTATGTAGACCTCTGGGGAGAGTGACGGTGGCCTTCGCTGAAAGAACTGGGAAACAGCGCAGTATAGTGAGACTATTTTCCATCACACTTATTTATCAGCAATCCTCAAGTCAGGTTGCATATAAGTTGTTTTATAACAGGCATGTGTGTGTGTGTGTGTGTGTGTGTGTGTCTACGCACGCGCATACACGTGCACTGGTGCGTGTAATACATTCTGTGATGACAATGACACAATGCAACAGATGACAGCAGCATGGATGAGCTCAGTGCTGCCAGACAGGCAAACATCGATGACATGTGTCCAGGTTCACAATACCTCATGAACCGGAACACCAGCTTTTCGATCCTTCAGCACAATGGATCAAGCTGTTCACAATACAAGCATGTGGCTGACGGTGATGTGATTTATGGCGTCACTGATGACGCTGCGTGTTGCTGTGTGGTCCGCTTACAGACGGCAAAAGAAACATACATACTTGCTCACTTTCAAAGGCTGGCCTACTGGTGTGAGGGTGGTAGGCAGTGGAAAATAACACTGTTCACCGTGAATATAGTGTGCAGTACATACAGCATTGATGAGATATATCACATACCACCTTTCAAACCTCTTCATCACGTAATCAGCATCAACAGTCCTCGAGTCAAGCTGCGAATTGAGGTGATAAAGATAAAAGGATTTATCGTGCAACATACTCACAAAAATGCTGGCTATGTAATAATGCCAGAAACACCACAGCATGGAGAATATATTGAAGACTTCAGCATCCCTTCCGGTCACGTATTCATGGTGAGTGTCCTACAATCAAGGTGGTTTGATGCACACTATTGCATGAATATTGACTGTGATGCGATAATGATTCGGACAAAACAAAACGAAACTAACATGCTACTGTTGTACGTGAGGGCAGGACGGAAAGACACAGTCAAAATCATCCAAGCAACATATTTTCAACTTCGATATCATTGTGGCTGTACCGCTTCCCTCAGAGTTTTCTTTTCCATTCTATCAAAGTTTGACGAGCCCGAAAAGCTACCCAGCAACATGTTTAATTGTTCTGTAGAACATTATTCCAAATTTCAGGACCACCTCCATTGTAATCTAAAACTAGAGTGTGAGGACGCAGGGGATGAGACAGAGTACTGTCCCTTCAGCAGTCCAGAGTGTCAGGGGTTGGTCGCTTCACGGGACAAATGTTTCAGGCTTATCTTGTTCGGGTCACCATCATCTTTTGATGCCTTAGTCTACAGCTGCATAAGGGCAGGTGGCCTGGCAGCCTCGTTAAAATCGAGAAAGGAACAGAACGATTCTCTACATCTTTTCAGAAGGTACAACAAGAATTTTGTAACGGTTATAGGTTACACTTCAGGTTGGGATGTTGTGCCGTTTGAATATAGTATGTTTGGCAAGTGGTCCGATAAAACATTGATCTACAAGATGAATCATTTTGCTTTAGACTCGTCGTACAAACCTTCGAGGACTGTGCACACACTTGAACTGTTTTCAATGACATTTTATCGTCACAGAGTAAAGGACTTCGTTTCTGACAGATCAGTTTTGTGTGAAATAAAGTTACGGCCTCCCATTGTGGTTCCATCTCCAACTGGTTTAGCTCATATAGAATCAAATCAGTTTATCTCGAATAGGACGAAGCAGGTTTTTGTTCTATGTCCAGACAGCCATGTATCACACACGTTTTTGTTGTGCGATTCCAACAGTTACTGTGCAAATGCTGTAAATTCTGACTCACGCCACGGAAGTGCCTGTGAGGAGGATACAAACAAGACAGTTGCTCTTCACAGTGATGCCATGTTCACATGCGACGATGGCACGAAGACTGTGCATTACTCGTTAGTGTGTAACTTCAGACACGAGTGCCCAGACAAGAGTGATGAGTCGTTCTGTGAATATCCTCTTCGACAAGGAACGCGCTGCTCGAACGGCCAGTTCGTCTTGAGCAGTCAACGTTGTAACGTGTATTCGGACTGTGTGGATGATTCTGATGAGAAAGACTGTTCTAAGGATCCCCCGGTAAAGTCACACTTGCACGCAGGGATGGGAGACAACTCGAAACGAAAACTGTACATCACTCTGGATGGTTCTGGGTATTTTGTCCAGCAGGCGATGACAGCTGGAGACTCGTGTCCTGACAGTCATTACACTTGCACAGAGGAATGGTTGTACTGCCTCCCCGTCTACACACGGTGCAATGGCTTCTCTGACTGTGTTTATGGGGAAGATGAACAGGACTGCCAGACAATGTCATGCCCTTTTATGTATCGGTGCTATGCTTCCAAAGTGTGCGTACACAGTGATCACCTCTGTGATGGCTGGGGACAGTGCCCACAGAAGGATGACGAACTGATGTGTGATATGAATTGTCCAGAGGGTTGCCTGTGTCAAGGTTACTATCTGGTTTGTCAGCGTTCTTTCCAGACCCAGCTTTTCTCCCAGTTTCGCTTCGTAGATGCAGAAGGTTCGGGAATGTCGATGATGGATTTTAGAGACTTCCAGACCATCATAAGTTTAGATTTGTCCAATTGTTTCCTGGTGAACATTTCAGCTATGAAGCTTGTCAACTTACAGTATCTTGATCTTAGCCATAACCATATAACAATTTTTTATATGGATTTTTTTCTTGAATTAACGAATCTAAAGGTTTTGTGCTTGTCAAATAATCCCCTCACTGAAACTACCAGCATCTTATCGAAGAACGTTCACTATTCACTGACACAAGTGGATTTGTCCAGGACATGTCTGTCTTTACTTGACAGAGAGTTGTCTGCATACTTGCCGCACATTACGCATTTTAATTTGTCGTGCTCTTGTATTGCAGCCATTCAATTAGTAGGTTTTAGAAATATGCCAAAATTAACAGACCTAGATTTAAGAGATAATCCAATTGAAATCTTTCCTTTAGATTTATTTATACAGTCAACTAGTGTAAGACGTGTGTTTTCTTCTAATTTTAGATTTTGCTGCGAATCCATACTTCCAAAGCTGACGCATAAAATACAGTGCCTGGCAACTGACAGTCTGTTCAGTTCTTGTAGGAATCTGATACCAAGCGACCTGGGCAATATTTTCTTTTGCATTCATTGCATATCTGCTATTTTGGGGAATTTGGCCTGCGTGATTGTTTCGTTTACAGACAGGAAAATATTTGAAGCCAGTTTCAGGAAAATCATTGCCAACTTGCAGTTTGCTAATATTTGCATGGGATGTCAGATTAGCGTTATCGTAATTGCTAATGGCGTATTTCAGGATCAATACGTAATGTTCGAAAAGGCATGGGTCAATAATGCGATTTGCAAGATGAATGGCTTTCTTTTCTTTCTGTCCAGTGAGGTATCCGTTTTCATTATTGGAGTCATCACTTTGGATCATGCCATTCTTTTCCATTCTTCCAGAACGTCTTGCAGGTCTAACAATATTTCTCTGGCAGTAGCCTGCACACTCGTCTGGTTCCTAGGAGTCTCTGTATCAATGGCACCGTTTTTACCCGAACTTTCGCACTGGGGTCTCCACAGTCAGTCTGGTCTGTGTCGCATGGCTTTATTTGAGGGCCATCATTCTGAGCGCAAGGTTAGATGGTTCACAGTTATTTCCGTCGTTAATTTCATTCTGTGCTTCATGGTTCTCACCGCCCAAGCAGTCATCCACCGTCGAGTCCCGAGATACAGACTTGCGCTCGACCCTGGAAAGAGAACCGTCTTCTCCGCGGTCCAGCTGATGAAAAAACTGGCCGTTACCGACGCCGTTTGCTGGGTTTTGTTGGGTTTGGTTCTCACGGCGAGTTCCAGCAGTTCTTCCACCACTGTTTTAAAAGCCGTCTATGTGGGCGTTGTCGTTTACGTGTTGCCGTTCAGCTCGGCACTTAACCCCGTTCTGTATCTGTGGACTGCAGCCACGGAGCGAAGGCGCCTGGAACGGGAACGGAAAGTGGTGGACAAAATTCTGAAGTCACGTCTTTCTCGGTGAAGGAAAGAAGCTATAAAGCCCACATCCATCTCCTCTCCGCTTGGGGAGAGTGGAGGTGGGTCGGAGGAAGTGTGTGGTGGGGGTTGGGGGGTGAGGGGAGTTGAGGGGGGCGCTGGGGCGAACAGCCACATTCAGTCATTTGGATGAGACGATAAACCGTGGTCCCGTGTGCAGCATGCACTTTGCGCACGTAAAAGAACCCGCGGCAACAAAAGGGTTGTCCCTGGCAAAATTCTGCAGAAAAGTCCACTTCGATAAGAAAAACAAATTGCACGCAGGAAAAAAAAATGGGGGGTTGCACTCTCAGTGTAGAGACGCGCTCTCTCCCGAATTTCACACAGAGAAATCTGCTGTGACAAAAAAGAGAAATACAAATACAAATATCACATATACAAATATAAATCTAATATCTATCTATCTATCTATCTACACACACACACACACGCGCGCACACACACACACACACACACACACAGATATAATTATCTCTATATACTCAGTTTTCTCAAGGTGTGACTGCGTTCGGACAAATCCATATACACTACACCACATCTGCTAGGCAGATGCCTAACAGCACCATAAACCAACGCACTTAGTCAGGCCTTGAGTGCATGCTTATATATTTGTGTACCTATCAGAGCGGATTTCTGTTTATATATTCTTTCCAGAGGACAACACTCTCGTTGCCACGGGATCTTTTTCAGTGCGCGAAGTGCGTGCTGCACACGGGACCTCGGCTTAGTATCATCTCATCCGAAAGACTAGACGCTCATTTTGATTTTCCAGTCAAACTTAGGAGAAAGGGCGAGAGCGGGATTCGAACCCAGACCCTCACGGACTTTCTGTATTGGCAGGTGAGTGTCTTAACCATTCTGCCACCTTCCTCCTCACTATATCTATCTATATATCTATCTATCTATCTATCTATCTATCTATCTATCTATCTATCTATTAAAGAAGAACAACTGTAACGATATCAGTTACAGTTTGAAGGAGATAATGAACGACTTGTACTGATCCATAGTGCATGCAACAACACATCTGGAAAAAAACAAACAAACCCAACCAACACAAAACAAAACACATCACTCTGCTCTAGTGAGGTCCGTGCTCCGTTCCTCTGTCTGTCTGTCTGTCAAAACACCTCACACCAAGATCCTCTCTACATAAAATATATTCTCTCTCTCTCTCTCTCTCTCTCTCTCTCTCTCTCTCTCTCTATATATATATATATATATATATATATATATATATATATATACATATCTCCTCCTCCCCCCCCCCCCCACACACACACAGATGGTAGAAACTGGGCTTTACACACACACACACACGCGCGCGCGCGCGCACCGCTTCACTTCCTCTGAGTTCGTGCAACGTGTAGTTAGTCGTGTTGGAAAGCTTCATTGATGATAAAAAAAAATATAAATAAATAAAATTAAAAAAATTCACGAGAGCAAACGCCTGTTTTGTGGCTTTGTAACATTGCGGTAGCATCACCGATGGCAAAACAACATGCTACACGATGTCGTCAGTATACACTGTATAATGTTATCACAGGCACTCGCAATTATACACACTGGCACGTGCTTCGGTGTGTGTGGGTAGGGGGTGATGGGGGTGGTGGGGGGTGGAGAGGAATATTGATGGGGAGGCGGGGAGTGGGGGAACGAAATGTGAAGTGCACTGAGCAGTTTTTCTGGAGAAATGCGCTATATAAATATCCATTGTTATTATTATTACACTAGCTGTTTTTTACATTACCAGTAAAATAAATGTGTAAGATTAGAACAAAAAAAAAAAAAAAAAAAAAGGAAGGAAGAAAAAGAGAAAGAAAAAATAGCAAGCCTGACAACGTGCATGATTAAAATAATTCGGCATTTCATAAAAAAAAAAAAAAAAGGATATGGATCGCTGCCTGTCGTGATGACATCACCATCGTCTGGTTACATCACGGGCAGAAGAAACGTCAGCCGTGACGAACCAGAGAATCTATCAGTGCGTGTTGGCATCCCTGATGGCCACACAGTCATGGTCAGTTACAAAGAACTGATGCCAAGGTTCCCATCTCTCTATGTGATCAATTTTGATCGCCGTCCTATAACAGAGTGGGACAGGCGTTTTCCCTACACTGACTTTGCCAAGATGCTCGACGCTCAAAAACTAATGATCGCCCTTGTGAAAAGAGACAGCTGCATCAACACCAACACCGAATGTTTCCGGTTGTTCTTTTCCTTCTTCCCCAAGGATTCGCTGCAGACTCTGCCCAGTGGATTGTGGAACTGCTCTGTCCCCCTGTACCCTTCTTTTCATCACCACGTGACATGCAACCTGAAGACCGAGTGTGACGATGGACGGGATGAAACAGGAGACTGTCCCTTCAGCAGTCCGGGCTGCCAAGGGCATTTGGCGTTGTGCAACCGTTGTTTCGCGTTCATTGAGGACACAGTTGAGAGATTCACGATTGAAAAGGCTACTGAGTATTGCCGTTCAATAGCGGGCATACCGAGCATTCCTAAGTGTTTCCATGACTGGTATCGTTCTGTTCAAAAGGTGATCAGGATACATCCCAGTAGGCTGTCAGGCCTTTGGGTGGGTCTGTCCATTGAGGATTTGTCTTTGCCTTTTAGTTACAGATTTGCAATTTCTGGACGCAAATCCGTTTATTACCATTCAGTACAGTGTCATCAATCAATCTACGTGGGTGAAAAGAAATGTTTGGCCACCGTATATATGGACTCAAACCTGAAACCTCATCCCTGTGTTAATTGGGTGGATTCCGTTGGGACGCTGTGTGAAGTAATGAAAAATGACAGTGACAGTGGCGGTGCTTCAAAAGTCTTACTCTTGAACAACACGCAGGCTGAACTAGCCACGGGTTCTCAGTTTGTCACAGTTTGTGGTGGTCTTGTCACACACAGCGTTCTCCTTTGTGGTTCAAATCAGAATATGTGCGATCAAGAGACGTTTGCTATGCATTCAAATCTAATGTCCTGCACATTTCATTCAGATGACCATCATGTCATTGAGATTCCTCTATTTCTGTGCAGTGATGGCCTCACTTCAGTACCCTACACACTGGTGTGTGACTTTATATTAGATTGCGGGAAATCGAGTGATGAGTCTTTCTGTCATCACCCCGTTTGTGTGGATACCTTTTCCTGTTGGAATGGGCAGTGTGTGCATCACAGCAAGGTGTGTGATGAAATGTTCAACTGTTTAGACTTGACAGACGAACGAGGGTGCGATGCAGTTGGAACAGTGTCAGTAAAATCCTCCTATTTTCCATCTCCCGCTCTCATACACTTTGACGGGATCAGACAATTTACTTCGACCCCGATGGAGGCTAATTCGTCATGTCCTGACACACATTACCGTTGCCCTGGCGAGTTCAACGATTGTCTACCTGTCTACACACTGTGCAACGGAGTGTTCGACTGCATCGATCGCCATGATGAGGAGGACTGTGAAGAAATGACGTGTCCTGGGTTCTTCAGGTGCAGGAGTTCCACCACCTGTCTCCACAGTGACCACCTGTGTGATGGCTGGCCTGATTGTCCGTTCTATGATGACGAGCTGTTATGTGACGTGGTGTGTCCTGAGGAGTGCCAGTGTCAAGGTCACACATTTCTCTGCCATCTGCCGTTCTCTGCAGCAGCCTTTTCTCAGCTGCGCACCTTGGATGCCACAGGTTCTGGTATGACCCTGGCGGATGTGAGCAACAACACCTATCTGATTCTTTTGGTTCTCGCCTGCTGTTCTTTGACAGTCGTGCATGATGTGAAGTTAACGAATTTGATATCGTTGGATCTGAGCAACAACAATCTACAGCAGATCAACATGACATCGTTTGCTGGTTTACAAAATCTTCAAATGTTGTCACTCTCCGGCAATCCTCTCACATCACTCCACTCCTCTGTTGTCCAGCAAAACAAACTGTCCGTGGTTGATCTCTCCGTCACCACGCTCACAGTGTTTGACGCCCAGCCGTTCTCGTCGTTCAGTGGCATTGAAGAACTGAACTTAACTCATACTTCTGTTCATACCATCAGCGCTGGAGGGTTCCGATTCATGCCACGATTAACCGAACTGTACTTGGATGGAACCCCAGTGGAAATATTTCCATCCGACCTGTTTAAAGACCTTCCCAATTTGTATATCATATCTGCTAGTAATTACAAACTGTGCTGTAAGGAGATTCTCCCACATAACTACGTGAACTACTGCCTAGCACCCAGTGACGAAATTTCCTCATGTGAGGATTTATTACAGTCCTGGTTGTACCGATCGTTTCTGTGGCTTATCACATGTCTCGCCCTGATTGGAAATGTCCTCTGCTTCTTGGCACGTCTGTGTGGAAAGAGCATCACCTCTACGAATGCCTTCAGCGTGTTTGTTCTGAATCTGACGCTGGCTGATTCTCTCATGGGCATCTACAGCGCTATGCTCGGAGTAGCGGATGCTCGGTTCCAGGGAAGATACCTCCACTACGACAACACGTGGAGAAACAGCGTCGTCTGTAAGATGGCTGGTTGTCTGTCTCTGCTGTCCAGTGAGATGTCAGCTCTGACCATCTGGCTGATCACGCTGGACCGTTTTGTCGTGCTGCACTTTCCCTTCAGTACGATACGATTCCAGAGGACATCGGCAACAGTGACCTGTGTCCTGACGTGGTTGGTTGGCTGGTTTCTGGCCTCTCTGCCCCTACTCCCCATGACCTCACACTGGGAGTTCTACAGCCAGACGGGGATATGCATTCCGCTGCCAGTGACGAGACGCGATTTCAAAGGACGGGTTTACTCGGTCGGTATACTAATCCTCATGAATTTCATCCTGTTTCTGCTCATCGCTGTTGGCCAGGGCTTCATCTACTGGTCAGTGCAACGCAACACGCTGAAAACAAACTCCACCAAGATGTCGCGGGACATGACCATAGCGAGACGCCTGATCACGGTAGCCGTGACAGACTTCATGTGCTGGTTCCCCATCGGGCTATGCGGACTACTAGCGGAGGCCGGAGTTCCCATCTCGGGAGAAATCAACGTGGCCCTGGCTGTGCTCATCTTACCGCTGAACTCCGCCGTCAACCCTTTCCTGTACACCTTCAACACGCTGGCGGAAAAGCGGAGGAAATCCCGGGAGGCCAAGTTTTTAACGTGGCTGGAATGCCACGTTGATGACCTCGTGGTTTAATAGACTGTGGTGGAGTTTTGAGGAGGGGTTGTGTTTAATGTTCTGTCACACGTGTTGGTGATTGTAGACACTTTGTAAGAGTATTGATTTTTTACATTTGTGTATTGTGGTTCAGGAGATGTTTGAGAACAACGTGGCTGGCCTGTCATGCTGACGATCTTGCACTGCAATATACTGTGGCGTGGCGAGTTTGAGAACACAGAGAGGCCAAGTTTTTAACATTGATGGAATGATGCTGATGATCTTGTGATTGAATATGATCTGTTGTTATGTGAGCACCACAGATGCAAGAAACATTACTGACATATTTTGTCCTAAAACAATTCATTTTCCATCTGCAGATTAGAGAAATGATTTGCCTCTTATGAAAATCATGTGAGAAAAGTCTGAACTGTCTAGTATGTGTTTTTCTCTTATATTCCCCGTAATTGGGGAGACCCTATTTATACCTACACACGGAATCTTAAAGAGGCTCACTTTGAGACAAGACTTGAAAGACCAGTATTATGAAAAGGTAGAGAATTCCAAAATCGTGGACCATAGAGAAGCTGCAGAAAACACGGAACTTCCACATGAAGCGTCAGACAGACAGGCAAGAAAGGTGTGCGTCAGTGACAGAATGGATAGAGTATTATATTACTCTTTTTTTGTCACAACAGATTTCTCTGTGTGAATTTCGGGCTGCTCTCACCAGGGGAGATGCGTAGCTACACTCAGAGCGCCCCCACTCCCACCCCCACCCACCCACCCCTCTTTTTTAATAGATTTTTTTCCCTGCTTCCAGTTGTTTTTTTTTTATCTGTTTGTTTTTCCTATCGAAGTGGACTTTTCTACAGAATTTTGCCAGGGACAACCCTTTTGTTGCCGTGGGTTCTTTAACGTGCGTTAGGTGCATGCTGCACACGGAACCTCGGTTTATCATCTCATCCAAATGACTAGCGTCCAGACTGCCACTCAAGGTCTAGTGGAGGGGGAGAAAATACTGGCGGCTGTGCCGTGATTCGAACCAGTGCGCTCAGATTCTCTCGCTTCCCAGGTGGACGTATTAGCTCCAGGCCATCACTCTAAAACAAGATAATCTCACTGAACAAGCAACGAAACATGCCCATATCCTTTGACGCTCAGTCAGAGGTAGGCACGAAGCTCTTTCATCTCTCCCCACCATGTCATGTGGAGCAGGGTTGTAGTTTCTCTACACCGTAAGACAAAAGGACAGTAACGCTGCTCCATTTCCACACACGGTTGTTTTGTTTTTAAGTGGTGCGGGGTTGGGGTGGGGGTGGGGGTGGGAAAGGGGGGGGGGTACGGGTGAGGAGGGTGTGGGGGGGGCTTGGGGGGGGGTGGAAGTGGGGGGAGCTGGGGAACATAACATTTGCTTATGCAAATATTTACCCCAGATTCTGTGTAAACGACAGCTGTATGTACACGATGAAGCAACAAAACAAACTCACTGAATTTGGGCAGTTCCATGTGAGAGCCATACGCTGAAACAGGTTATTCTGGATACAGAGTCATTCGGTAATTAGCATATTACAGTACAATACATAATAACAAAATGATAATTTTATCATATTGTCTCTTCCTCAGAAACAGCGCTTCTTATTTTTTCTTTAAGATACATGTTATATAATTTCTTATATCGGAAATAGCGCTTCTTTAGTTTTCTTTAAAATACATGTTATAGTTCCTCTTACCGTGTTGAAAAAACAAGCTGTTACGTTTTTATCACTTTCATATTCTTATTCAATCTTTTCACTTTTAAGTTAAAATTTTGCTATGTTCATATATATATATATATATATATATATATATATTTGACTCGACTTGAGGCTGAGACTACTGCCGCACTGAGTCGATTGAAGACTATATGGAAGGACAAAAAGATCTCCCTCGTCCAAAATCAGACTAATGCGCTCCCTCATCTTCTCAATATTTCTATACGCTTGCGAATCCTGGACCCTCACTGCAGAACTCCAGAGAAGAATCCAGGCCCTGGAAATGAGATGCTTCCGCAAGATCCTGAACATTACATACAAAGACCACATCACAAATGAGGAAGTGAAAAGAAGAGTCCAAAACGCCATTGGCCCATTCAAAGACCTGCTAACCACAGTGAAGGAACGCAAGCTCCGCTGGTATGGACACGTCACACGATCAGACGGCCTAGCCAAGACCATCCTGCAGGGTACCGTACAAGGAAGGAGGGAGAGAGGCAGACAGAGAAAGCGGTGGGAGGACAACATCAAAGAGTGGACAGGCCTGCCATTTGCCACAACTCAAAGGGCCGCTGAGGACCGTGGCAGGTGGCGCGAGCTGACCAGGCAGTCATCCATGGTGCCCCAACGACCCACCCACGGGTCAAGGGATAGATGAGAGGCTGAGAGACTGGTTGGTGTGAGTGACGAGCCTTTGAATGCACATGTAATTTCCAATCGGATCAATAAAGATGTATTGTATTGTATTGTATTGCATTGTATAGTATTAAGCAATATTATAATGATATGACTGAAAGGCGAAACACTTAAGACTAAATATAGGCAATTGACACTACCAGCACTCTCTGGCATAAATGCATAAAGAAATCTGCCCCCATGACATTTTCGACAACCTTCAAACTGCTGTACAGGCCCACTTTCGTGTTGGAATATTCGTCGCTCGCAGAGTCAGAAGTAGGTCATATGACGTCATGGGCAGCCAAACACACACATACACATACACAATATATAGCACGCCAAGCAATTTACTGTTTAATATCCACGTATTCTCAAAATATTTTAGTCACTCAGATACACGTGATAGAACTTCTTCGTTCGTGAGCTGCAACTCCCACGTTCACTCGTATGTACACGAGTGGGCTTTTACGTGTATGACCGTTTTTACCCCGCCATGTAGGCAGCCATACTCTGTTTTCGGGGGTAATGATAGAACAATAAGGAGCATACTTTTTGTTTAACAGGTAGGCAGTAGCGGGTCATTGATGATCTGTCTGGTTAGGTTGTGCTCAGCTTGACGCGTGTAATAGCTGACCAGAGGATGGTCAATGATTCCCTCCACCATCAGAGAAGATCAAATTCAGCTTGACTTAGTCGTTTTTTGTATTGTATTGTATTGTATTGTATCGTATTTCTCTTTTTGTCACAACATATTTCTCTGTGTAAAATTCGGGCTGCTCTCTCCAGGGAGAGCGCGTCGCTACACTACAGCGCCACCCATTATTTTATTTTTTTTTCCTGTATGCAGTTTTATTTGTTTCTTTCTCTCGAAGTGGATTTTTCTACAGAATTTTGCCAGGAACTACCCTTTTGTTGCCGTGGGTTCTTTTACGTGCACTAAGTGCATGCTGTACACAGGACCTCGGTTTATCGTCTCATCCGAATGACTTGTAGTTGTTGTTTTTTAGCTTGGGGAAGAGTGCCAGATCGATAAGACGATCTGCCAATTCAGTGTCTGTCCGTGAGGGTGTGGGTTCGAATCCCGCTCTCGCCTTTTCTCTCATGTTTAACTGGGGAAAACACACACACACACACACACACACACACAAAACAACAACAACAAAAAAACAACAACAACTGAGCGTTCTCGTTCTTTTGCTTAATTAACGTCTATTCACATTTTGTGATATTAGACGAAAATCCATCATCTCCCCCCCACCCCACCCCACCCCACCCATGCCTTAAATCAACACAACTTTCCCTGTTCCTCTCTCCTCAATTAGCATTAAGAAAAGAAAAAAAAGAAGAAAAAAAGAATATAAACGAAATAAAATAAACGAACTAGTCAACTAGTAGAATTGCAATAAAACTGAGCGTGTAGTCATTTGAATGAGACTATAAAAAAAAGGCCCCGTGTGCAGCACGCACTTTATGCACTGAAAAAGAACCCATGGCAACAATTGTGTTGTCCTCTGGCACAATTCTGTAGAGAAAACACCCACTCAGATAGATACAGAAATATACATGCATGAACTAAAGGACTGACTACACACGCTGGGTTATGCAGCTGGTCAGGCATCTGGCGAGCAGATGTGGTGTAGCGTACATGGATTTGTCTGAACGCAGTGACGTTTCCTTGAGAAAATGAACGGAATTGACCTGTGACCTATATCTGCTGCCTGCAGTGCTGCAAATGTTTCAGAACTTCTTTTTTTTCAAGAATTTTCAAGTGCGGTTTCTTGTTCTCCTCCTAGCTGCCTTCTTCTCCTCCTCCTACCCACCTTCTTCTCCTCCTCCTCCTAACCGCCTTCTCATCCTCCTTCTTCTCCTAACCACCTTCTCCTCCTCCTCCTAACCACCTTCTTCTCCCCTTAACCACATTCTTCGCCTCATCCTCCTAACCAACTTCTTCTCCTAACCACCTTCTTCTCCTAATCACATACTTCTCCTCCTCCTAACAACCTTCTTCTCCTCCTAACCAACTTCTTCTCCTCCTCCCCTAACCACCTTCTTTTCCTCATCTTCCTAACCACCTTCTTCTCCTCCTAACCACCTTCTCCTCCTCCTCCCCTAACCGCCTTCTTCTCCTAACACCTTCTTCTCCCCCTAACCACCTTCTTCTTCTCCTCCTCTTAACCACCTTCTCCTCCTCCTCTTAACCACCTTCTTCTCCTCCTCTTAACCACCTTCTCCTCCTCCTCCCCTAACCACCTTCTCCTCCTCCTCCCCTAACCACCTTTCCTCCTCCCCTAACCACCTTCTCCTCTTCCTCCCCTAACCACCTTCTTTTCCTTTTTCTCCTAATCACCTTCTTCTCCTCCTCCTCACCACCATTCCCCTTCTTCTTCGTTCATCAATGCGGTACTGAACTTGTACGATGCGATGAATTCGTTGATTGTTTGGGAAAAAATAAACGCTGGTGAAGAACCAAGTGTGTTCCCTTGCTTCACCTTCTACTGGTTTTCATGTATCTTTGGTTGTGTCTTGATTCATGTATGTTTCATTTTTTTTCTGAACAACGAATGGGGGAAAAGAACATGTTTTAATTCATTTGTATTGGATCCCTTTTGTGGCATTTTATAGTGAAGTGTTAATGAGTATTGCATTGTTTAAACAAGACAGTGGTTACAAAACGTGTCCCTTTTCCTTTCTCAGAACTTTGAACTCAGAGATAAGAGTAGTGGTTAAAAAAAAAGCAACAACAACCATACACTGTTTGATGACTTCAGCTGTTGTCTTGCTCGTATTTTTTGTCTCTTGATCAGGGATTTGATTGGTCGTTTTCACATCGGTTCCAAGGCACGCATCGATTGATTCGCTGTCTGTGACAGCATCCGAAAGTGTCTTGCCATGTCTATGTAAGATAATGGTTTCAGAATGCATTGTTTCATCACTGCCTTGCGAGTAGAAATCGTTACCCTGTCTGTCCCCGAACGGGAATCCCCGAAAAAAAGAAACGCTGTGTACGACAAGGATCGATGAACAGTGATGGCTCCCATTATTCCCAGACATGCCAGTAATGTTGCATTGAGCAGAACGGATATGTTGAAGGGAGCTGGCGATAAAATGGGATGGGAGGAGGGACATAAAACATTGCTATTTTTGAAGCTTCTGTCTGTGCCTCTGCCTCTTGTTTTTGTGTCTGTTTCTGTCTGTGTTTCTTCAGGTGTGTGTGTGTGTGTGTGTGTGTGTGTGTGTGTGTGCGTCTGTCTGTCTGTCTTTCTGTCTGCTTTTTGTTTTCCTGGCATTCTCTCCCACACTCTTCCTCTCCCCCCTCCCGCCTCCTCACCCTAACCCCCCCCCCCCCCCATCTCAAATTCTTTCTCTCTCCACCTTCTCTCTCTTCCTGTCTATCCCTCTCTTTCCTCACCCCACTTTCTCGACTCTCTCTGTCTCTTTCTCTTTCTACCTTTTAATCGTTTCACTACTTGCTATAAAGTTTTATTCAACAAAAAAAGATCTCAGTTGCTCTTCAACAAGTGTCTTCTATTCTTTCCAAAGAGGCGAAATGATATTGATAGAAATCAGGAGGAAGTTGTGCTTTCCTCTCAATATCACGTGAAACGGAGTGCTGAAATCATCCAAATGAAAGACATCCATAGCATCTAAAGTGCTCTCAAATGTGTTCGTTTTATTTACGTATTTGTTTGCGCATCTCCCCCCCACCCCCCACGCCCCCTTTAGCTAGACGTTGATTCAAGCATAAACAAAAGGCACTGGAGAGGGAGAGATGGGGGGCGAGTGGGGGGTATGGTTGGTGGAGGGAGGGTGGGGAGGTGGGTGTAGTATTCAAGATGAACAAGCCAATTTACTGCATCCTAAAGAGCCGCGCCTACCATATCCAAAGAGTAATCATGCAAAGGCATCAACATGCTTCCAGGTGAACACAAACACACACACACACACACACACACACACACACACACAGCTCTCTCTCTCTCTCTCTCTCTCTCTCTCTCTCTCTCTCTTACAGACACACACATACACACAGTCTCTCTCTCTCTCTCTCTCTCTCTCACACACACACACACACACACACACACACACACACACACACACACACACACACACTGTCTCTCTGTCTCTGTCACACACCCCGAACGCCCCCCCCCCCCACACACACACACACATACACACACTGTCTCTCTGTTGATGTCACACACACACACACACACACACACACACACACACACACACACACCACAACATAACACAACACAACACACATACAACACAACACAACACCATTTATCCAGTGTTCGTTAAGAACCCCTGAGGCTTTTTGTATCTCAGGGTAAATGTTTTATTGGATTAAAAAAAATCCACCCGTTTCCAGGTAACCTCTCCCGTGGGAAACATGTTGGATTGATTTTGTCCTTCTGGTCCATGAGTGTAAAATTGTTTCCTTCTAAGTAAGCTCCCCTGGTTGTCCCGTGTCTGCTTCATTCATTCATTCATTCATATATCTATCCATTTGTTTGTTTATGTGTTTATTTATGTATTCATTTATCTATATATTCATTTATTTATCTACTTACTTATATGTTTATTCATTTATTTATTGATCGAATTTTACTGATCTATCTATCTATCTATCTATCTATCTATCTATCAGTCTATCTGTCTGTGTGTCTGCCTGTCTGTCTGTCTATTTATCTATATGCTTATTTATTTATTCATCTATCTGTTTATTTGTTTATTTATCTAGTCATTCATTTGAATAAACGCTATCCCATTCAGTATTGTGAGGAATTTCTACATCTATTTTCTGTTCTTTCTTTCTCTCATTTACTTTGATTTTTTTTTCTTTTCTTCCATTTATTTCCCTTTGCCGTTTCTCAACCTCCTCCACCACCACCACCACCACCACCACCCCATCCACCCATCCACACTTACTCAGTGTTCCTTCGTACTTCTCTTCTTCTTTTTTTTCTGAATCGAGGACGTCTGCTTCATGGCGAGAGGCCTGTCTCATTACCACACGGCTTCAGGTTCGTTTCAGGTTTCAAGGACTGTCCTCAGTCTGTCTATCTTCTGGCATAGTCCTTCGGCTCAGAACGTTCATCAGCTTCTGGAACACTGAATGAAACTGATTGGTATGTTTCCACTGAAAAAGAAACAACACAAAAAGTTAAATAAATAGAATAAATAAAATAGATGAATAAATGAATGAACAGAAAAAAAAATGAATAGATAAATAAATGAATGGATCAGTACATTAACTGATAAATGAATAAACGACCCCTCAGTGGGCGACATAATATGGGTACTTTTTCATCTTATACATCAGGAACCAACATTGAACGAAGTGTATACACATGCATTTCT
Source organism: Babylonia areolata (assembly GCF_041734735.1). NCBI lineage: Eukaryota > Metazoa > Mollusca > Gastropoda > Neogastropoda > Buccinidae > Babylonia > Babylonia areolata. The sequence goes on from NC_134905.1 coordinate 22,547,488, forward strand.
GCAATTGTTATCATTGTCTTTTTATTTCTTTTTTTTTTTGGTATGGATAAGATGAATGGTTGGCACACACACACACACACACACACACACACACACACACACACACACACACACATAAACACACACACACACACACACACAGTGTCAAAGGGAACAACGCCTTTGTTGCCGTGGGTTCTTTTATGTACGCCAAGTGCTTGCTGCTCGCCAGACCTCGGTTCATCGTCTCATCCAAATGACAAGCATTCAGACGACCACTCAAGGTCCAGTGGAAGGGGAGAAAATACTGGTGACTGTGGGATTCGAACCAGTGCGCTCAGATTCTCTCACTTCCTAGGCGGAAGCGTTACCACTAGGCCAACACTTCACAATTTAGCTCAGATTATGGTTTGTAATCAGGCTTAACCAGTCACTGCATTATATCCACGAACGATGATCTAAAAAAAAAAAAAAAAAAAGAATTCTTGACTCGGGGTCCAGAATAAGTCAGCTGGACGTAACTCGCTCGAAGCATCAGCGTTTAATCAAACACCTTCCCTTTTTTTTAAACATAGGCGAAATCATGTATTCATTTGGAGAGAGAGTTGTTGTTTTCCAAACCTTTCACTGCCCCAGCCTCTGCTCTAAAAAGCGTTTCATCTTACCCCAGAGTTAATTCCCCTGTTGTGCTCTTCTGCCTGGAGGCCAGGGAAACCGATACATTGTTCAGGGGAGACAAGTCCTTCCAGCTTCACCCTGAGCACTACACTGACACACTGGTCTTCAATCAACCCCACCCCACCCCCCTTCCTCCCTCCCCTCTCAGCACCACAGGGTCACTCGTACCCATCTTCTTTTCTTCCCACCTCCCCTCTGACAGTTCCAGACAACGCCGGCAAAATTGGGAGGAACGGTGCCTGCCCTGACCTGACGATCGATAATGCAAGAGGTGGATACCGGTGTCATCCCAGGCCAGGAGAATGAAGTGGAGAAAGGTCAGCCACAGGCCTGTGTCAGCAATGACAAAGGGGGGTCTGGCTGGGGAATAAAAGACGGCGCGGTGACCCGGTTCATCTTGGGGGAGAAACCTGTGAATTTCCTTTCGGGGGTTTCAGCGCTTCTTTTTGCTCATGTAGCCATGGTTGGTTTGGTTCCAGTTCTCTGGACATTCTGTGATTTATTTGAAGGTCCTGGAACTTCTGTAGAGTCATCAAGGCTGGCTTAGATGGCTTGGTTTAAAGACTTCAATGTCAAGAAACAAGACAAAATGCAGCGTTCAATAAAGAGAAAGGAAATCTTGAACAACAGCAAGCCTGAGCTTATATCGTGCTCATTCCAGTCTTGATGGCTTGGTTCGCATCTTGTGTTGGGAGATCCCATGCTCTCTGCTATCTCTGATGTGATCGAACTGCGCTGTGGATCCTGGATGTAATCAAGTCAGCAAGGGTTAACAGCAAGGGTTAACGTTGTTAGAGGTGTTCTGTTATTGTGTAACTGAGTGGAATATTGCTATAACATGAGGTGGTTGATTATTTAAAAAAAAAAAAAAAAAAGTAAATGCAAACTCAGCACTTAGGAAGGCATTCATTACTGGGACACTTTAATTTTACAAGTAAAGGAACATCACAGAAAAGCCAACAGCTTCTGAGAGTAGCACACTAACGTAGACTATTTTCAATGGGAGACCACGTCACATTAGATGTGGGGAGATTGTTGAAATAGTTACTTTAATCTAATCATAACAACAATCCTTTGACTACATACACCGTGCACTGAAATGTTTAACAGGAAAGTAGCTAGGAAAGGGAGAAGAAGAAGAAGAAGAAGAAGAAGAAGAAGAAGAAGAAACTTTAACCATTTCACCGTCAGTCAATTCAGAGTACAAAATTCCCTTGTGGTATAAACACAGAAAAGACAGTGGCTAAGAATAGCTGGGGATTCCCCCTGCGATGTATAGAAACTATGGTCTATCCTGCCACCGAACATTAAGGGCAGAAGGTTCATGGATAACAGACCAATGAATGGTCACCTTTCAGTGACATGGGTCCTTTTCCACACCTGTGCATAAATGCTAGCTTGGCGGTGAAAGGGTTAAAAGGCATTGAAAGAAACAGGGAAAATAACTTTCTAAAAAAAAAAAGAAAAAAAGATAGAGTATGAAATAGCAGCATAGAAATGGATTATCGTTAGTGGATATAATGCATTGACTGGTTAAGCCTGATTACAAACCATACTCTGAACTAAATTGTGAACTGTTGGCCTAGTGGTAACCCGTGCGCCTAGGAAGTGAGAGAATCTGAGCGCACTGGTTCGAATCCCACAGTCACCAGTATTTTCTCCCCTTCCACTAGACCTTGAGTGGTGGTCTGAATGCTTGTCATTTGGATGAGACGATGAACCGAGGTCTCGCGAGCAGCAAGCACTTGGCATACGTAAAAGAACCCATGGCAACAAAGGCGTTAAGGCGTTGTTCCCTTTGACTCTGTGTGTGTGTGTGTGTGTGTGTGTGTGTGTGTGTGTGTGTGTGTGTGTGTGTGTGCCAACTGTTCATGCTATCCATATTAAAAAAAAAAAAAAAAGAAGACAAAGATGATAATTGCAGAAATGCATGCACAATTATACACTTCGTTCGATAAAAGTTCTCGATGTATCAATGAAAGAGTACCCATATTATGTGGCTCAATGGGGGTTCTTATTTATTCATTTATCACTTAATGCATCTATTTACTTATTTGTTCATTTATTCATTTATCTATTCATTTATTCAAACATTTATCTATTCATTCTTTCTTTTTTTTTCTTTTTTTGTGTTGTTATTTTTCAGAGGAATCATACCAATAAATTTCATTCAGTGTCCCAGAAGCTGATGAACGTTCTGAGCCGAAGGACTATGCCAGAAGATAGACAGACTGAGGACAGTCCTTGAAACCTCAAACGAACCTGAAGCCGTGTGGTAATGAGACAGGCCTCTCGCCAGGAAGCAGACGTCCTCGATTTCAGAACAAAAAGAAAGAAAAAGAAAAAAACAAAAATGTTAGAAACAAGAGAAGTACGAAGGAACACTGAGTGAGGGTGGGGTGGTGGTAGTGGTGTAGGAGGTTGTGAAACGACAAAGGGAAATAAATGGAAGAAAAGATTAAAAAAAAAAAAAAAAAAAAAAAAGTAAACAAGAGAGGCAAGGCCTTCAAGACTCACTTGTGGTAAATTAAGTCCCCTAGCATTAATCACTGAGTAATTTCCCTTTTTACTATCTGCACCAAAATGTTTGCAAAATAAATAAAAATTCTATGCTTAGCAAAAGAAGTTCCTGTTTGAACAAAAAAAATGATAATAATGACTCATCTTGTTGTTGTGTCAGAATAAGAGGTCAAAGTGCCAAGTTTAGAGAAGACAAAAAATATGAATATAACAGTAAATGCAGTTTGCATATAATTAGGTTTCTTTATTTTTTTGTGCCTATCCCAGAGGTGCAATATTGTTTTAAACAAGATGACTGGAAAGAACTGAATTTTTCCTATTTTTATGCCAAATTTGGTGTCAACTGACAAAGTATTTGCAGAGAAAATGTCAATGTTATAGTTTACCACGGACACAGACACACAGACACACGGATACACACACACACACACACACACACACACACACACACACACACACACACACAAAGAGACAACACCGGGTTAAAACATACTCACTTTGTTTACACAAGTGAATCATAAAAGGTAGAGGAGAGAAAGAAAGAACAGAAAATAGATGTAGAAATTCCTCACAATACTGAACGGGATAGCGTTTATTCAAATACATGAATAGATAAATAAACAAGTAAACAGGTAGATGAATGAATAAATAAACACATAAATAAAAAGACAGACAGACACACACACACACACACACACACACACACACACACACACATGTATGTATATATATTTAGAGAAAGAGAGAGAGAGAGAGGGAAAAATCGAATTAAATAAAATTAATGCATAAACAAATAATAAATAAATAGATAAGTTAATAAATGAATACATATATAAATACATAAACAAAGAAATGAAGAAATATATGAATGAATGGATGAATGAATGAATGAATGAATGAATGAATAGATAAGTAAATGAAGCAGACACGGGACAACCAGCAGAGCTTACTTTGAAGGAAACAATTTTACACTGATGGACAAGATGGACAAAATCAATAAGATGGACAAAATCAATCCAACATGTTTCCCGAGGGAGAGGTCCCCTGGAAACGGGTGGTTTTGTGTATGTATGTATGTGTGTGTGTGTGTGTGTGTGTGTGTTTGTGTGTGTGTGTGTGTGTGTGTGTGTTTTAATCCAGTAAAACATTTACCCTGAGGGACAAAGAGCCTCAGGGGTTCTTAACGAACACTGGATAAATGGTGTCGTGTTATGTTGTGTGTGTTGTGTTGTGTTGTGTTTGTGTGTGTGTGTGTGTGTGTGTGTGTGTGTGTGTGTGTGTGACATCGACAGAGAGACAGTGTGTGTATGTGTGTGTGTGTGTGTGTGTGTGTGTGTGTGACTGAGTCAGAGAGACAGTGTGTGTGTGTGTGTGTGTGTGTGTGTGTGTGTGTGTGTGTGTGTGACTGAGTCAGAGAGACAGTGTGTGTGTGTGTGTGTGTGTGTGTGTGTGTGTGTGTGTGTGTGTGTGAAACAAAGCCAGAGAGACAGTGTGTATGTGTATGTCTGTGTGTGAGAAAACGAGAGAGAGAGCATGTGTGTGTGTGTGTGTGTGTGTGTGTGTGTGTGTGTGTGTGAGAGAGAGAGAGAGAGAGAGAGAGACAGTGTGTGTGTGTGTATGTCTGAGAGAGAGAGAGAGAGCGTGTGTGTGTGTGTGTGTTCACCAGGAAGCATGTTGATGCCTTTGCATGATTACTCTCTGGATGTGGTGTGTGTGTGTGTGTGTGTGTGTGTGTGTGTGTGTGTGAAACAAAGCCAGAGAGACAGTGTGTATGTGTGTGTGTGTGTGTGTGTGTGTGTGTGTGACTGTGTGTGTATGTGTGTGTCTGTGTGTGAGAAAACGAGAGAGAGAGCATGTGTGTGTGTGTGTGTGTGTGTGTGAGAGTGAGACAGTGTGTGTGTGTGTGTGTGTGTGTGTGTGTGTGTGTGTGCATGTGTGTGTCTGAGAGAGAGAGAGAGAGAGAGAGAAAGCGTGTGTGTGTGTGTGTGTGTGTGTGTGTGTGTGTGTGTTCACCAGGAAGCATGTTGATGCCTTTGCATGATTACTCTCTGGATGTGATGGGCGCGGCTCTTTAGGATGCAGTAAAATTGGCTTGTTCGTCTTGAATACTGCACCCCTCCTCCCCACCCTCCCTCCACCACCCATAGACCACCCCGCCCCGCCCCCCACACCCCCCACACACACACCCGTCACATCTCTCTCTCTCCCTCTCCAGTACCTTTTGTTTATGCTTGGATCAACGTCTAGCTAAAGGGAAAAAAAAAGATACGGAAACAAAATAAATACGTAAATAAAGCGAACACATTTGAGAGCACTTTGGATGCTATGGATTTCTTTCATTTGAATGGTTTCAGCACTCCGTTTCACGTGATATTGAGAGGAAAGCACAACTTCCTCCTGATTTCTATCAATATCATTTCGCCTCTTTGGAAAGCACACAAGACACTTGTTGAAGAGTAACTGATTTAAAAAAAAAAAAATTATATTTTATTTTTGTGTGTGAATGAAACGTTATAGCAAGTAGTGAAACGATTAAAGGGTAGAAAGAAAAAGAGACAGAGCGAGTCGAGAGAGTAGGGGTGGGGGGGGGGGGGGCGTGGATAGAGAGAAAGAGACAGAATTTGAGTGTGTGGGGGGGTGGGAGTAGGGAGTGGAGGAGGGGGTGAGAGGAAGAGTGAGGGGAGAGAATGCCAGAAAAAAAAAAAGAAGAGAAAGACAGACAGACATACGCACATACAGACACACACACACACACACACACACACACACACACACACACACACACACTCACCTGAAGAAACACAGACAGAAACAGACACAAAAACAAGAGGCAGAGGCACAGAGAGAAGCTTAAAAAATAGCAATGTTTTATGTCCCTCCTCCCATACCATTTTATCGCCAGCTCCCTTCAACATATCCGTTCTGCTCAATGCAACATTACTGGCATGTCTGGGAATAATGGGAGCCATCACTGTTCATCGATCCTTGTCGTACACAGCGTTTCTTTTTTTCGGGGATTCCCGTTTGGGGACAGACAGGGTAACGATTTCTACTCGCAAGGCAGTAATAAAACAATGCATTCTGAAACCATTATCTTACATAGACATGGCAAGACACTTTCGGATGCTGTCACAGACAGCGAATCAATCGATGCGTGCCTTGGAACCGATGTGAAAACGACCAATCAAATCCCTGATCAAGAGACAATAAATACGAGCAAGACAACAGCTGAAGTCATCAAACAGTGTATGGTTGTTGTTGCTTTTTATAACCACTACTCTTATCTCTGAGTTCGAAGTTCTGAGAAAGGAAAAGGGACATGTTTTGTAACCACTGTCTTGTTTAAACAATTCAGTACTCATTAACACTTCACTATAAAATGCCACAAAAGGGATCCAATACAAATGAATTAAAACATGTTCTTTTCCCCCATTCGTTGTTCAGAAAAAAACGAAACGTACATGAACCAAGAAACGACCAAAGATACATGAAAACCAGGAGAAGGTGAACCAAGGGAACACACTTGGTTCTTCACCAGCGTTTATTTTTTTCCAAACAATCAACGAATTCATCGCATCGTACAATACAGCACTGCATTGACGACTGAAGAAGAAGGGGGATGGTGGTCAGGAGGAGAAGAAGAAGGTGGTTAGGAGAAGAAGGTGGTTAGGGGAGGAGGAGGAGAAGGTGGTTAGGAGGAGGAGGAGGTGGTTAGGGGAGGAGGAGAAGGTGGTTAGGAGAAGGTGGTTAGGAGGAGGAGAAGGTGGTTAGGAGGAGGGGAAGTAGGTGGCTAGGAGGAGGAGAAGGTTAGGAAGAGGAGAAGAAGGTGGTTAGGGGGAGGAGAAGGTGGTTAGGAGGAGGAGGAGAAGATGGTTAGGAGGAGGAGAAGGTGGTTAGGAGGAGGAGAAGGTGGTTAGGAGGAGGGGAAGTAGGTGGCTAGGAGGAGGAGAAGGTTAGGAAGAGGAGAAGAAGGTGGTTAGGGGGAGGAGAAGAAGGAGATTACGGGGAGGAGGAGAAGTAGGTGGTTAGGAGGAGGAGGAGAAGTAGGTGGTTAGGAGGAGGAGGTGAAGGTGGTTAGGAGGAATAGGAGAAGAAGGTGGTTAGGAGGAGAGAGAGAGAGAGACAGAGACAGAGACAGAGAGAGAGAGACAGACAGAGACAGAGACAGAGAGAGACACAGAGAGAGACAGAGAGAGACAAAGAGAGACAGAGAGAGAACAAGAACAAGAACAAAATTTTAATCTCCAGGCCTCCTGCCCCTAGAAAGAGGTCAAAAGTACACATTATGGTGATCACGCAGCGACAACAAAATGTAAAATATGTGTGAGAGAGAGAGAGAGAGACAGAGAGAGAGAGACAGAGAGAGAGAGACAGACAGACAGACAGACAGACAGAGACAGAGACAGAGAGATTGAGACGGAGAAACAGACAGAGACAGACAGACAGAAGAGAGACAGACATAAAGACAGTAAGAGACAAATTGAGACGGGGAGACAGACAGACATACAGAGAGAGAGAGAGAGAGAGCGAGAGAGACAGAGACGGAGACAGAGAGAGAGACAGAGAGAGAAAGAGAGAGAGAAAGATAGAGAGAGGGTGGGTGGATCAGGGAGACAGATAGACAAAGACAGAAACAGAGACAGAGGTAGAGACTGACACTGAGATCGAGAGACACTCAAAGACACACCGTGAGATCACCAGCCGAACAGAGAGACAGAAAAAAAAGAGACGAAAAGAAAAAGGAAGAGAAGTAAAGGAAAGAAGAAAGAAAGAGAGACAGAGATAGGGAGGGGAGGGAGACAGACAGACAGTAAGAGACATATTGAGACGGAGAGACAGACAGACAGACAGAGAGAGAGGGGGGGAGGAAGAGAGAAAGACAGAGACAGAGACAAAGACAGGCACAGAGAGAGAGAGCGAGAAAGAGAGGAGAGAGAGAGAGAGACACAGAGAGAGAGAGAGAGCATGAATATGAACATGAACATTAATGTTTATTCAGATGAGGCCTTGGCCCCATACTGAAGGAGCTAATATAAGACAAAGAGAGCAAGCGAGAGAAAGAGAGAGAAAAAAAGGGCAAGCGAGCGAGCGAGAGACAGAGACAGAGACAGAGAGAGAACTGAATTGAATACATCTTATTCTATGACGGTACTAGAATAAGCAAGACAATGAATGCTTGTTTGTTTGTTTCTCTCTCTCTCTCTCTCTCTCTCTCTCTCTCTCTCTCTCTCTCTCTCTCTCTCTCTCTCTCTCTCCCTCTCTCTCTCTCTCTCTCTCTCTGTCTTTCTCTCCCTCTCTCTTTCCCTCTTTCACTCTCCCCCCTCTCTCTTTCCCTCTTTCCCCCTCTCTCTCTCTCTCTCTTCCTCTTTCACTCTCCCCCTCTCTCTCCCTCCTTCACTCTCTCTCTCTTTTCCTCTTTCACTCTCTCCCCCCCTCTCTCCCTCTTTCACTCCCCCCCTCTCTCTCCCTCTTTCACTCTCTCTCTCTCTCTCTCTCTCTCTCTCTCCCTCTTTCACTCTCCCCCTCTCTCTCCCTCTTTCACTCTCTCCCCCCCTCTCTCCCTCTTTCACTCTCCCCCTCTCTCTCCCTCTTTCACTCTCCCCCTCACTCTCCCTCTTTCACTCTCTCTCACTCTCCCTCTTTCACTCTCTCTCTTTTCCTCTTTCACTCTCCCCCTCTCTCTCTCTCTCTTTCACTCTCTCTGATTCTCTCTTTCCCTCTTTCACTCTCCCCCGTCCCCCCCCCCTCTCTCTCTCCCTCTTTCCCTCTCTCCCCCCTCTCCCTCCCTCTTTCACTCTCTCTTTCCCTCTTTCACTCTGTCCCCCCCTCTCTCCCACTTTCACTCTCTCTCTCTCTTTCCCTCTTTCACTCTCCCCCCGTCCCCATCTCTCAATCTCCCTCTTTCCCCCCCTCTCTCTCTCTCTTTCCCTCTTTCACTCCCCCCCTCTCTCCCCCCTCTCTCTTTCCTTTCAACCAAATCTTCTGATGCCATCCACCAGACAGCGTGACGTACGTAACCTATCATGTTTCTTATATAATGCATTCAAATTTAGAGAGATTACAGTCTCGTAGAATTTCATGAACTATTGTCTTTTATAATTTCTGGTATCATTTTGTCGAAATTTGATTTTGTTCTCGAATATTTTGTAATGGTATATGTTCACTTACCCCTTCAAGAGGGGCCATGTCCTGATGAATAAACCATTCGCATCGCATTCGCATTCTCTCTCTCTCTCTTCTCTACCTCTCTCTCTCTCTCCCCCCCCCCCCCTCTCTCTCTCTCTCTCTCTTCACTTCTCCTTCTCCCCCTCCTCTCCCTCCAATGAAATTTATGTGTTGTTGGCTCTGAAGGTGCTGATGCTTTTTACCCCTTATTGCATATTTCATTCGTTCCATCCATCCCTCGTTCTCTCACCCCCCCCACCCCCCGCCCCACCCTCCTCCCTCTGTGTGTGTCAGTCTCTGTCTGTGTCTCTGTGTTTCTTCGTCTCTGTCTGTCTGTCTGTCTCTTTGTCTCTCTCTCATCTGCGTGTATGTCTCTGTGTCACTCTGTGTCTTTGTCTTCTTTTGTTCTTTATTCTTTTTTTCTTTTTTTAATGTACTGTCTGTCGACGCGGTCTTTCTTTTATTTGCACAATCTCTTTGTCTCTCTCTCTGTCTTTGTCTGTCTGTTGGTCTGTCTTTGATCGCACAATCTCTTTCTGTTTTGTCTGTCTGTCTGTCTCTGTCTGTTGTTCTATCTTTGATTGCTAATCTCTTTCTATCTGTCTGTCTGTCTGTGCCGACTGCCTGTCTGTCTGCCTGTTTGTCTGTACCCTCGCCACCACCCCCACCCCCAACTCTCTCTCTCTCTCTCTCTCTCTCTCTCTCTCTCTCTGTGTGTGACAGACACA
>NC_134905.1:22562657-22619621 GCF_041734735.1 Babylonia areolata
GGGGGGGGGGGGTGGGGGCCGAGGGTGTGTGTGTGTGTGTGTGGGGGGGGGGGGGTCTCTCTCTCAATGTAGCGACGTGTTTTCCGTGGGGAAGTGCAGCCCGAATTTCACACAGAGCAATCTACTGTATAAGACCAATAAACAAACAAATAAATAAATGACAACGAAAACGTAATACAATACAAATGACTACGAAATATTCATTGACAGACAACTCCAGCTAGATTCATAGCAGAAGCAATGCATGTGAGAAATAAGGTAATCGAACTAATCTCAAGATGATCCACTATTACTTGTTGCATGCAAGAGTACGCCTTGTTGTATGCGTCCGTACGTACGTCACTGTGTGTATTTCTACGCCCACCTGATGAGACCGACTTGTGCATCTCTCTTCTGTTGAAAGATTTTTTGGCAATCTGTGCGGTTTATTCAACTATTTTTTTTCGTGCAGTATTCCTTTTAAATGTGAATAGATCATTGATATCATATAGTTGTGTGAAACGTGGTCGACATCATGGGGTATGTGACCTGTTTTTGCATTGAGAACAGATTGTTCAAGATGTCAGCCGTCTGTTAATCTGCACTTGTTGCCGTATTTATTTGTTCTATCATGCATTTTTGTTAATCTGTTTTAATGCCAGCTCAGATCAAATACATAAACAATTGCCTAAAATAAACGTTTCGTTTTATTTGATTTGATCTGGTCAGTGTTTAAAAGGAGGCTGTAGAGAAAAAAAAAATCACAGTAGGCCTAAACTATAGTGTACAAATGGCGCCGCGCCTACTCACAGACCATCATCATCATCATCATCATCATCATCATCATCATCATCATCATCATCATCATTCGTAGAGTATCCACAATCAACAGGCTGATTATTCTGACACTTTTAAAGGAGAAGGGGGGGGGGGTATGCACACACACACACACACACACACACACACACACACACACACACACACAAACAAACAAACAACAACAACAACAAAACACACACGCACACACACACACACACACACACACAAACAAACAAACAACAACAACAACAAAACACACACACACACACTACTGGTGGAGTTTACCAGCTCCCAACGTGAACACGCCAAGGGAGGCAGCTCCAACCCCGGCCTCGGTCAAAGTATCGTTCCACTCAGAGATCGTTCGCGGGAGGAACGAGTGAATCCGGTAGTCCCGTAGACACTGAAGTCTAGCAAGCTGCCTTGAATGCGCTCTTCTGTCCCTCTGCTTGGGCGCTCTCAATTTTTGGTTCCTGGGATTTACTAAGTTTGCCAAAATCCACCTGGACCATGTTGTTAATAATTTTGTACATCATGGTTAGCCTTGCGATCTTATGTCGGCTTTGTAGGGATGTCCATCCGAGGTGGTGTAACATGTCGGTGACACTGGCGGTTCTTTTGTAACGATTTAAAACGAAACGTGCTGATCTTCGTTGCACGGCCTCAGTTTTTGTGATCTGCCCTTCTTTGTACGGGTCCCACACAGTGCTTGCATATTCCAGAACAGGCCGCACCACAGCCTTATATGCTGTATTTTTTTTTTTATTCTTCTTCTTCTTCTTCTGCGTTCACTCGTATGCACACGAGTGGGCTTTTACGTGTATGACCGTTTTTACCCCGCCATGTAGGCAGCCATACTCCGTTTTCGGGGGTGTGCATGCTGAGTATGTTTTTGTTTCAATAACCCACCGAACGCTGACATGGATTACAGGATTTTTAACGTGCGTATTTGATCTTCTGCTTGCATATACACACGAAGGGGGTTCAGGCACTAGCAGGTCTGCACATATGTTGACCTGGGAGATCGTAAAAATCTCCACCCTTTACCCACCAGGCGCCGTCACCGTGATTCGAAGCCGGGACCCTCAGATTGACAGTCCAACGCTTTAACCACTCGGCTATTGCGCCCGTCTATTTTTGAGTCTGATGTTACTGACTCTAAGGTTTCGACGCAAAAACCCTGACGTTTTGTTAGCTTTGTTCGTGATGTTCTGAACAAGTAGATCCCAATCATCTTCTTCTTCTTCACAAAAACCTTCCAGGTCAGCCGGTATCGTTCCAGTGGAAAAACTCAGTTTCAGTTTCAGTAGCTCAAGGAGGCGTCACTGCGTTCGGACAAATCCATATACGCTACACCACATCTGCCAAGCAGATGCCTGACCAGCAGCGTAACCCAACGCGCTTGGTCAGGCCTTGAGAAAAAAAAAAGGTGAATAAATACGCTTACATAAATAAATAAGTAAATAAATAAATAATAATTATGATATAAAAAAGTAGTAGTAATGGTAATAATAAAAAAATAATAGTAATAAAAAATAAATAAATAAATAAGACAACAATGATGATAAATAAGCAAATAAATGTAAAACATGAAGACACACATCCACACATACACCCACACATGCATAACAGATATGCACCAAACATGCAGTTTCACAGTTATGAAAGCACAGTCAAATACATATAAACGTACATGAGCTGCAACACACACACACACACACACACACACACACATTACCCTGCACCTCCTCTACACCCCTCCTCCACACACTCATTTCTGGTCTATGTATCGCAGCTTCCACGGCACACACACACACACACACACACACACACAAACACACACACACACACACACACACACACGCATTCTCATTGAAGATGCACTGAACAACGAAAGCGTTGGTTTTCGTGACACGCTGTAGGATTGTGTTTTTAATAAGATAAATAGTGCAAAGGGTGGCAAGGGGAAGGGGAAGAAAGGTGGTAAAAAGTCCAATGACGATTTTTAACAATGACGTAATTGCTACTCGTGTCGCAGAACTGATTTTTCCTTTGTTGATTCACTTGTGTAAACAAAGTGAGTCTATGTTTTAACCCGGTGTTCGGTTTTCTGTGTGTGTGTGTGTGTGTGTGTCTGAGTGTCTCTGTGTCCGTGGTAAACTTTAACATTTTCTCTGCAAATACTTTGTCAGTTGACACCAAATTAGGCATAAAAATAGGAAAAATTCAGTTCTTTCCAGTCATCTTGTTTAAAACAATATCGCACCTCTGGGATGGGCACAAAATTTTTTTTTAAATGAAGTCTAATTATATGCAAACTGCATTTACTGTTATATTTATATTTTTTTGTATTCTCTAAACTTGGCACTTTGATCTGATATTCTGACCCATCAAAAAGAGCAGTCATATATATCATTTTTTGTTCAAACAGGAACTTCTTTTGCTAAGCATGGAAGTTTTATTTATTTTGCAAACGTTTTGGTGCAGATAGTAAAAAAGGGAAATTACTCTGTAATTAATGCTAGGGGACTTAATTTGCTTTAAACTGATCTTTCTCATCTTAAACATTACATTTTGAAATTATACTCAATACATAAAAAGCTTGGATTTTTTTTTTAAGTGTATCACAAGTGAGTCTTGAAGGCCTTGCCTCTCTTGTTGTCGTCATCTTTGAAAATTATGTTGCAACAAAGTCTAAAGAACATTTTATCAACTATTATCGGTGCTGTCACCAAACAGTTTAACCAAGACGCTGAGGTATTGAAAAAGCAAAACCTCCTTCTTCAGTACAACATAGACAAACAAGAACAATACAGCCGACGAGAAAACGTGAAAATCATCGGCATTCCTGAACAAGACAACGAGGACCTGGAGGAGGAAGTCAGTTAAGTCCTCCAGGCTGCCCAGTGAAATAGCTGTTGTCCACAGGTCTGGCCAGAGGAAATCCAACAGCCACAACTCCACTATTTCCTGTGGCAACAGCTGGCCGACCTGTGCTGGTGAAATTTGTGTCTCTGCGGACAAAGGCGACGTTGATGGAGAAGCGATGTGCCCTGAAAGAGACCCAGGAATTCAAGAAAGTCTTCATTAACGACGACCTGACTCCTCTCAGACTACTACATGCGGCAAAGTGGAACGAGGCAGTTGAAAGGGTGTCGACAACGCATGACGGTCGGATCTGCTGTGTCCTCAAGAAGACGCTGGGCCAAACCACAAACGCTAAGGTCGTCCTGATTGACAACCCTGATGACCTATTCCACCTTGGTGTGGACAGTGTAGACTTTGAAGCTTTGGGTCTTCAGCATGTTGTGGGATAAGGGTGCGACGGAGGGCAATGCAGTTTTCTTTCAGAAAACGGTCAAAAACTGTTACCTGACAGTTTTGTTGTTTATTTTATTTCACATGATTGTTGTTCTGCTTTACATGATTCTTCTGTGAACTATTTAAAAACTTCAGCTGGTGAAAGACGTGACATTAGCTTTGTGTCACTCAATGTTTGTGGTTTGCGAAGTAGGTTAAAACATAGTGAATTTGTCACACACATTAGTCAGTTTGATGTTATTTTATTAACAGAAACAAAAACAGACCAGCAAGACCACTTATTCCTTGAAAATGTTTTCGATGAACTTGGGTATACAATACATGTTTTCAGTCGAAAATGTTCGTCATACCAACGCTCAAGTGGTGTTGCTTTTGCACACAAAAAGAAATATTGTAATCATATAACCACTCAACCAAACAAAGACAACAGCTCGGCATTGTTCATGATAAAATCATCTTTAACTCACTCAGTACGGCCAGTCCTCTCTTCTCCTCTACACAGACCCTTCGGATGTCCAGTGGGTCTCTGAATGACCCAACCGTTAGCTTCTGTCGTCAGAATTGTGGTATTCTTTGTCAATATTCACCTCTTCAGTATAAGAGCCTTCCGCTTGCAATATTTTGATGATGATAATTGGGGCGAAACGCTGTTAACGTCGTCTCTTTCGCCGTTCGTATGGAGAGAGTTAACGGGATATGATAAAGATGTGTGTGCTGGAGTGGTTTACATCCCTCCTGAAGGATCCGTGTATAGCTGTGTTGATGTTTGATGATGTTGAAAACACGCTCTTTGATATACAAAGTAAATATGATTGTTATATTCTGTTAGCAAGTGACTTTAATGCTTAAACAAAAAAATTGAAAGATTTTATTGATCAACATCAGAGTGATAGTAAAGGTCCATTCCATGATTTGATCAATGTTTTAGATGAGCAGTTATATCCAGTTAAGTGCAGACATAATCAAGATAATCGTCGACCAAACAACTATGGGTATAGATTGATTGACTTGTGTATCGTCTTCATTGTATATTCTTAATGGAAGAGCAGGGAGAGATGACGGAATCGGAATGTTCACTAGTAATGGCTTTACTGTGGTTGACTACATAATTGGATCCCCCATTTTGTTCACAAAAATAACATATTTTACTATTTCCCCATTTGATGCTTTATTATCTGATGTGCACAGCCCGTTGATCATGTCTCTGGCTACTGAGTGTCACATATTGAACCATAAAAATCATACTGATACGGCTGTCATACTGTGTCATAAAAAATGTGCCACATCAAATTTAACGGGTCAAAATGAAATAATACGAAAATGGGAACACGAAAAGGCTGCTTTTTTTTCAAGAAAATTTGTCTAACGCTGAGCTTACACACTTAAATGACGCAATCGATGCTGCTGATATTGACGTCATAAATGATAAGTTCGCAAACATTCTGATTCAGACGGCAAAAGATACTCTCGGGACATATCAAATTCGTCCTTCTAAGACAAAACACAGAGATAGTCGCAGTTCGAATCGCGGCAACGGCGCCTGGTGGGTAAAAGGTGGAGATTTTTCCGACCTCCAAGGTATGTGCAGACCTGTTTAGTGCCTGAACCTCCTTCGTGTGTATACGGCACGCAGAAGATCAAATACGCTCGTTGAAGATCCTGTAATCCATGTCAGCGTTCGGTGGGTTATGGAAACAAAAACACCCAGCATGCACGCCACCGAAAACGGAATATGGCTGCATACTTGGCGGGGTAAGTGAACAAAATGGTCATACACGTAATATGTTACATGTCTATCTGAGTGCGTATGTGTGCGTGCCTGAAATATGATTGAATGACATAGGAAACGAATGATGAGCGCCCAATGGCAGCAGTCACTCGGCTGTACCCAGGTAGACAGCCTGTTGTGCAAATGACCCGTGTTAGAAAAGCGCTTAGAGCTTGGTCTCTGACCGAGGAAAGGCACTGTATAAGTATCCATATAAAATCAAATCAAATCTTTGTTTATGAGTTTCACATCTCTGTGTTCCGGTTTCTTGAAAACTTCGTTTTAACCAGGATTTCGTCATAAGAAGTTAAATTTTGGGCTTTTCCACTTGTCGATTCAATTAGCTCTATTGTTGAGTTATTAATGCCAAGTTTATTGTGTGTGTGTGTGTGTGTGTGTGTGTGTGTGTGTGATGAGCCTTTCCGTTTTTTTCTAACATCTTTACTCACACGTGTATTTGAATATGCGCGCACGCACGTAGTTGTGTGAGCATACATACCCATTTTACATTGACAGCTCTCCCAGCAACAAAGATCTCTCTCTCTCTCTCTCTCTGTGAATACACACACATACACACACACACACACACACGTTACACACACACACACACATATAAATATATATATATATATATATATATATATATATATATATATATATATACATGTATATATATATATATATATAGAGAGAGAGAGAGAGAGAGAGAGAGAGAGAGAGATGTATACATAATATATATATATATATATATATATATATATATATATATATATATATGTGTGTGTGTGTGTGTGTGTGTGTGTGTGTTTATTGTGCATTTGAATTATTCTGCAGCTCTGACTCATATATTTGTGATTCAACTTTATTCTTTTTTCTTTATATTTTTTTCACCAATCAGTGCTAGTCTGTAGAAGAGACAATCCTCCAGGCATTTGTTACCAGGAATAAAATGAACAAGGCCGTCCATTGTTCACTGTGCAGTGTCTAACTCTAACCAGCAGTGGTAACTTCAACGATAAAAAGAGGCATCTTCGGGGACTCTCAGCCATTGCTCGCACACAGTGTAACTCGTGCAACCTGACTGCACGTGCAACGTGTGCGCACTGTTCACAGTTCAGTTGATTGATTCAGTCTCTTCGGTGCCAGCATGAGTTTCTCCTCAGTCACTGTTCTTCTCTCTTTTGTCTGGGTCTGTGTTCTCTTGCGCTTAATTAAGTACAACTATTGAGTGAATTTCTGGTGATCGATGAGGTGTTTGGTTGTCGTTTATTTATTTATAGTCTGTTCATCCAAGATGATGATATTAGAATGTTTGGTTGTCTTCCATCTATAGAGTCAACCCGATTTTCTCCAACTGGCAGTATGACGCGGGTTGTGTTGTGTTGTGTTGTGTTGTGTTGTACTGAATTGTATTGTGTTGTATTGTGCTGTGATGTGTTGCGTTGCATTGCGTTGCACTGCATTACATTGCATGATATTGCATTGCATTGTATTTGTTGCATTGCATTGCAGTTTTTCATGTAGTGCAATGTAGCGTAGTCCCGAGAAGTGTAGTGTAGTGTAGTGAAGTGTAGTGTAGCGTATGATTTGTATTGCGTTGTATCACTCTTTTGTCACGGCAGATTTCTTTGTATTTGTTGCAATGCATTGCATTGTAGTCAAATGTAGTGTAATGCAGTGTTGTCCCAAGAAGTGTAGTGTAGTGTAGTGTAGTTAGTGATTTGTGTTGCATTGTATCATTCTTTATTTCTTTGCATGAAATTCGGGTTGCTCTCCTCAGGGAGAACACTTCGCATTGCTGTAGCGTCACCCACATTTTTTTTTCCTATTTTTCCCCCTGCCTGCTGTGTGTTTCTTTTCCTGTTTAAGTTTTTTTTTCTACAGATTTTTTGTTTGTTGGTTTTGTTTTGTTTTTGTTGTTGTTTTTTTCTTGCGGACAAACAGTTGAGTGTTGGTCTTGCGGTAACACGTCCGCCTCGGAAGCGAGAGAGACTGAGCGCACTGGCTCGAATTACACCAGCAGTCACCAGTATTTTCTCCCCATCCACTAGACCTTGAGTGGTGGCGTGGATGTTAGTCAATCGGATGAGACGATAAACCGAGGTCACGTGTACAGCATGCATTTGGCGCACGTAAAGGAACCCACGGCATCAAAAGGGTTGTCCCTGACAAAATACTGTAGAAAAATCCACTTGGATAGGAAAACAAATAAAATTGCAAGCAGAAAAGAAAGAAACAAAACAAAAAAAAGTGCGGCGTTGTCAGTGTAGCGACGCGATCTCCCTGGGGAGAGCAGGCCGAATTTCACACTGATAAATCTGTTGTGACAAAAAAGAGACATGCAATACAATACGATACGACAACCTTTTTGCTGCCCGGGATTCTTTTACGTGCTAAATTCAAGTGTATGCTACACACACAGGACCTCAGTTTATCATCTCATCCGAATGAGTAGAGTAACGTCCTGACCATCAGTCATGGTTTGTGAAGGTGGTGAAAATACTGGAGTGTGTGTGTGTGTGTGTGTGTGTGTGTGTGTGTGTGTGTGTTTTCCTTCACAAACGTTAAGGGCTGCCCCCTTGTTGAATGGAGAGAGAAAGAGGGAGAGAGAGAGAGAGAGAGAGAGAGAGAGAGAGAGAGAGAGAGAGTGTGTGTTTGTGTGTTTTCCTTCACTAACGTTAAGGGCTGCCTCCTTGTTGAATGGAGAGAGAGAGAGAGAGAGAGAGAGAGAGAGAGTGTGTGTGTGTGTTTTCCTTCACAAAAGTATATGGCTGCCTCCTTGTTGAATGGAGAGAGAGAGAGAGATAGTGTGTGTGTGTGTGTTTTCCATCACAAACGTTAAGGGCTGCCCCCTTGTTGAATGGAGAGAGCGAGAGAGAGAGATAGAGAGAGAGATAGAGAGAGAGAGAGAGAGAGAGAGAGTGTGTGTGTGTGTGTGTGTGTGTGTGTGTTTTCCATCACAAACGTTAAGGGGTGCCCCCTTGTTGAATGGAGAGAGAGAAAGAGAATGTGTGTGTGTGTGTGTGTGTGTGTGTGTGTGTGTGTGTGTGTGTGTGTTTTCCTTCACAAAAGTATATGGCTGCCTCCTTGTTGAATGGAAAGAGAGAGAGAGAGAGAGAGAGAGAGAGAGAGAGAGAGAGAGAGTTCTCCACAAAAGTATAGGGCTGCCTCCTTGTTGAATGGTGAGAGAGAGAGAGAGAGAGAGAGAGAGAGAGAGAGCCAGTCTGACATAGGAGACATGTGTAGGATGTTTAGTTATAAACGCAGCCAGAGCTGGCAAGAAGAAAAGAACGTGTAAAAAAAAAAAAAAAAAAAAAAAAAAAAAAAATTAAAAGGTTCAAAAAAAAGAAAAAAAAGCACAAAAAAACAAACAAACAAAAAAAGGTTCCAGATGTTGCTTTTTTAAAGTATGCATTTTTTTGTCAAAAAGGCAGACACTTGCAACCCAAGGCGTGCGTACTCACATGTTTGAAGGAAAAGAGGTCTACTCACAATATGTGTTTTTGAAGAAAAAAAAGAAAAAAAAAAAAGCTCCAGCGAGAATTTTGGTGCATATCTGGATCACCGAAGAACGTGATTGTGACAGAAAAAGTCACAGACTTTTTTTTTCCTTTTTTTTTTTTTTCACCGCTTCCTTCTTAACAATCCAACCCTGGAACAAACCTTCTCTTTCGCAGACCTTGTGTTCTGAAGCTGACAGCAGCTGGAGGGGCAGCAACTTTCCTAGCTTCCTTTCCTCTGTTGCCTTTTCTTTTGCATGGTTCGCTTCTCCTAGCTGAATGCTGGAGAATGTTGGTGATGTGTTCAGCAGTGCAGTGCCATAACGACCAGGTTTCGGGACCTGTGACAGTGACAATGACAGTGACAATGGCAGTGGCGCTTCTCCAGAGCCTGCTCTCCTTTCACGGTGTTTAGCGAGAACGATCCTTGGCCACATCGCTCCTTCATCCTCGGGACATGTATCAAAGTCTGGAGACGTCATGGATGAAGATTGACATCAGGCTTTGGGATCCAACCCTCTTCAGTTCCTCAGTGTTTGGAACCTTGTCTTGCCAGGACACAATCAGTTTCAGTTTCTCAAGGAGGCCTCCCTGCCTTCGGACAAATCCTTGTACGCTGCACCACATCTGCTAGGTAGATGACTGATAGTAGCATAACCCAACGCTTAGTCACGCCTTGAGTGTATCTTATATATTGGTGTACGTATCAGAGTAGATTTCTTCTTACATAATTTTGCCAGAGGACAACACTTTTGTTGTCATGGGTTCTTTTTCAGTGGCCTCACAGACTCTCTATATCGGCAGCCGAGCGTCTTAGTCATTCCGCCACCTTCCTCACTTCCATCCAGGACACAATCATGTGTATAAAACAGCACAGATGGAAAGTGTTCCGTTTCTTCACTTGTCTGGAGCAGGTTAGCCACCCCTCGCTGCGCACGCCTGCCTTCAAAGATCGTCAGTTTAGTGCTTTCTTTTAGGTTCGTGTTCTGAAACACACCCTTGTTGAGGTGCCCCATGCCCCTGATAGCCTTCCTGGTGCTGGCACTGGCATCAACATACAGGGACAGGTTGTTTTGAGATGTCGGATCACAAGTATCTTAAGTATTTTGAACTGTCAAAAGATTAAAAATAAGAGCCTTCATTGGAGATAGGGGAGTGTCATGTTGACACGACATCCTGATTCATGCCCCCCCCCCCCCCCACCCCCCCCCCTCATCTTCACGTTGATGGTGAAGCAGAAATCACAGCAGACCTGCTGGTCTGATCCATCCATCAAGCCTTGGGGTGTTCTTATGTGTGCGAGGCGAGTGCATCTTCAGCAGCAGATGTCTGGTTAGTATGCAGCTGATTTGTCTTTCTGTACACAGACGAGTGAGGGTGAAGAGCTTGCACTCTGAACAGGTCTGCAGGTCTGCACCCTCTGTTGATGTGTCAAAAGACAAGAGCAGTAAGAAAGAGGTATGAGCACCACGGCGTAATCCTGCTTTATTTCAGTGAAATTATTTAAGGAATGTGTGATCTTTCTTCATCGATGGAAACTGTGCTCTGGGTTGCTGTGACAGGAGTCAATCAAGCGTTGCAGTTGGATGGGAGAGCCAGTTTTACAGAAAGGCTTGAACATTCCTCAACCTGTCGACAAAAGACCTCAAGTGGTCTACAAATGCCAAGAACAGAGGTTTTGTTTCATACCAGTTGTTTGTTCTTTGCTGTTATTAAATTTCCCAACGATCAACCGGTTGGTCCTCAGTGACACGCAGTACTTAGTTCTTTCTGCCCAAGTCCTGCTGCTGACGACCAAACTCAGCTTTTTTTGCACTTGTTATATTTCAGCAATGCTGGTTTGCTTCCACTTTGCATTCTCTTTTTCCTTTTTTCCGATTGCGTGAATCGTAGTGTTTCTAAATAAGGTCTGCTATTGTGCCTCTGCATTATCTCGTGTATCTTGTACATATCAATGGCTTAGTTTCGCGAACGAAGGAAGATTCAGGAAGGAAGCTTTCTACGTCAGCTCACTGGCGGCTGTGGAGGCCAGTGCGGGACAGGACAGGTTAGGTAGGTCCGGAAACTAGCGGCTGTGAGGGAAAGTCAGTTGTGGGTTTGCTGCTGTAGCGTCACGGTTCTTTCCCTGTCTCCATGTGTGCTCAATGCTTCTTCTTCTTCTGCTTCTTTGTTCGTGGCCTGCAACTCCCACGTTCACTCGTATGTATACGAGTGGGCTTTCACGTGTATGACCGTTTTTACCCCGCCGTTAGGCAGCCATATTCCGTTTTCGGGGGTGTGCATGCTGGGTATGAGATTGTTTCCATAACCCACCGGACGCTGACATGAATTACATGATCTTTAACGTGCGTATTTGATCTTCTGCTTGTGTGTGCACACGAAGGGGGCTCACACACAAGCAGATCAGCTCATTTGTTGATCTCGGAGATCGGAAAAATCTCCACCCTTTACCAACCAGGCACCATTACCGAGATTCGAATCCAGGACCCTCAGATTGAAAGTCCAACGCTTTAACCACTCGGATATTGCGCCCGTCCATGTGCTCAATGCCAACCCCGCACACATTCTCCGAGGGGGAGATGGCCTGGTGAACTGTGTGTGTTGCCAGACCTCACAATCAGATGCTAGAACGGACCACTGGTAATGGTCAAAGTGACAGGCATCAAGCGATGTCATCAGAGAGTTCTTGCAACTTGCCTCTGTTGGCAATACAGGCATCAAGCGATGTCATCAGAGAGTTCTTGCAACTTGCCACTGTTGGCAATACAGGCATCAAGTGATTTCATCAGAGTTCTTGCACATTTTCACTGTTGGCAATACAGGCATCAAACAATTTCACCACAGTTCTTGCACATTTTCACTGTTGACAATACAGGCATCAAACAATTTCACCAGAGTTCTTACACATTTTCACTGTTGGCAATACAGCACTAGAACAGACCACTGGTAATGGTGACAGGTATCAAGCAATGTCATCAGAGAGTTCTTGTACCTCGCCATGTTGACAATGCAACACTGTGACCCAGGGCTGGCAATAATCAATCCTGGAGATGTGCCCTGTCCTGAGTCTTCAGCAGCAAGGTCTCTATGCTGGTGATGTCTGTCTCTTTGAGCACTTCAGTGCTGGTGACTTCTGTGGATGGTGCTGGTGGACACGTTCAAGGTTAGTGACATGTAGTGATGGTAGGAGACCAACAATTCTGAGCCTGCAGGATGGCTGTGGTCAGTGCAATGGCTCCATACACACTGATCATTGAGCCTTTCTTCAGATGCCTGTTGTTCTTGACTTCCGATGCCTACCCCCTAGCGTAAACCACTATTTAAGGTTAACGTTAAACCAGGACTGGTTTTGAGCGCTTCTTCCCGCTCCTTTTGGACAAGTACAAGGTCTGGATTTCTTCTTCTTCTTCGTTGCCTTCATCATCATTTTCTTCGTCTTCTTCTTCTTCTTCTACGTCGTCGTCGTTGTATTCTTCTACTTCTTCTTCTTCTTCTTTTTCGTAGTCATCATCATCATCATCATCATTCTTCTTCTCCTTCTTCTTCTTCGTCGTTGTCGTCGTACTCTGCTTCTTCTTCTTCTTCTCCTTCTTCTCTCGCACTCCCTCTCTGTCGGTCCAGCATACTGCGGACCCCCTGGGACCCGGTAATAATTGTCAGTGTTGGAGACAGCCCATAGCGATGCAGTCTCTGCTCAGACCATCCGATAACCCCAGACTGTCTTTCGTGTTGAGTCAGTTATGATGATATGGATACTTGATTATATAGCGCCTATCCTCGGCCCGAGACCAAGCTATAAGCACTTCACAAACAGAAAGTCATTTGCACAACAGACTGCCTGCCTATCTGGGTAGAGCCGACTGACAGCTGCCTTTGTGCGCTTATCATTCGTTTCCTGTGTCATTCGAGATCTTGTTTCACACACACACACACACACGCTTGCGCGCGCGTGCCCGCACACACACACACACACACGTTACGTGTGTGACCCTTTTTTGTTTACTTACCCCACCATGTAGGCAGAAATTCTCCGTTTTGGGGCGGAGGGTTGGTGGGGGTGAGAGGGGTGTGTATGCTGGGTATGTTCTTGTTTCCGTAACCCACCGAACGCTGACATGGATAACAGGATCTTTAAGGTGCTTAATTGATCTGTGTGCGTTTACACATGAATGGGGTTTAGGCACTAGCAGGTCTGCACATATGCTGACCTGAGAGATGGGGAAAATCTCCACATTAATCCTCCAGGTGCGGCAGGGATCAAACTCCAGACACTCAGGCAAAAAATCAGCGCTCTGGCTATCTGACTGGACGTTGGACCATCTCGGTCTTTCATACTATGGAGTGCGGTTTGGTTTAACGTGCGTCAGATCGGGCCTGCGCTCTTTACCATTACCTTTTTGGTCAGGTTGAAAACCATCTTAGCTGGTTTTGTGATCATTCACTGAGATCAAGGCTAGGCCTATATCACACACATTGACATTGGGCCAACAGCAAAGGGAGAGCTATATGGTCAATGGTTTCTCCATTGCATTGGGAGATCACGTACAGCTTAGTCTTTTATGAAGGACTCTGCTTCTCAAACTGATTTCTCCAATGCAATGGGAATTCATTCACAAATTGGTCTGTTCTGAAAGACTGTACTCTCGAATTAAGGGGGCAAAGTTGCATTGGCTCTTAGTGCTGCAGCCTTGTGGACTAGCTGGCCTTCAGGGACCATCCCAACACCGACTGTTCAAAAACCCTCTTGGTCGAGAGAATTGGCATGTAACTTAAGCAACACACTCTACTGTAATGGAATTCTAGTCCAGATAGTCGGGAAAGCAGTTACCTCTGTTGTTGTGATGGTCATAGTCGGACACGACAACAAATTTCTCTGTGTGGAAATAGGGGCTGCTGTTTTCGGGAAGAGCACTTCGCCACTGTACAGCGCCACCCAACATTTTTGTTGTTGTTGTTGTTCTTTTTTTGTTCTGTCTTCAAGTGCATTTGATTGACTATCAAACAAGATTTTTTTTTTTTTTTTTTTTTTTAACAGTATTTCGCAATGGAATTCAGTGGAACTCCACGAGAAGCTCTGGGGACCACCTCCCGCACTACAGATCGAATTGACCATTTGATAGCATGACTCGGGTAACGCAAAAGCAAGGAACAACAACCCTTTGTTGCCGTGGTTCTTGTACGTGCACTAAGTCCACGCTTCACACGGGAGCTCGTTTCATCGTTTCAGCCGAATGACTAGCGTCCAGCCAAACCCCTCAAGGTCTGGTGGAGGGAGGCGGAGAAAGTTTTTATACTGACGAGTGTGTTTAATTAATTCAGAACTAGCTGCGCTGTGTTGAGTTCTTCCGGTTCTTTTAGTGAAGCACTCGAAAGTCAAAGTCTAGCGGACGAGAAAATTCTAGTGAGTGTGCGATTCAATCCCGTGCGCTTCGATTCTCTCGTTTCCTAGGCCGGATGATGATGATGATAATGATGATGATGATGACATGGATACTCACATAGTGCCTATTGTCAGTCACAGTGTTTGGTGATAGACTGACCATCAGACAGTGGCACAAAATCAAAACCTGACCTTGGTGAATGAATGATTGATATGGACACTTTATATAGTACCTATCCTCGGTCGGAGACAAAGCTCTAAGCGCTTTACAAACAAGGAGTCAATTGCACAACAGGCTGCCTGCCTGGGTAGTGCCGACTGACGCCGGATTGCCACTGGGGGCTCATCATTCGTTTCCCGTGTCATTCAGTCAGGTTTCGCAGTCACGTACACACACACACACATACATACATGTAACATTTTACGTGTATGACCATTTTGATGATTTACCCCGCCATGTAGGCAGCCATACTCCGTTTTCGGTGGTGTGCATGCTGGGTATGTTATTGTTTCCAAAATCCACCAAACGCTGACATGGATTACAAGGTCCTTAACGTGCGTATTTGATCTTCTGCATGCGTATACACACACTCGAAGGGGGTTCAGGCACAAGTAGGTCTGCACAGTCATAATCATGTTGACCTGGGAGATCGGGAAAAATCTGCACCCTTTTACCCACCAGGCACCGTTACCGAGATTCGAACCCGGGACCCTCAGATTCAAAGTCCAACGCTTTAACCACTCAGCTGTTGTGCCCTTTGCCCTAGGTGGACACGTAGGCCACTAGACCACCACGCGATTTGCTGTTCCTTTCACCCCTCTCTCCCCCACTGCCTCCCCCCCCCCCCCACACACACACATACACACACCCAATCAGAGCACGGAACAGAAAACTCCTTCAGTGGGTCATCACAGTGAGACGAAACTGTTGCCTCGAGGTTGTGTTTCACGTGCTGACTATAATCAATTATCACTATGTTCCTACGAGTCTAGGGTTTATGGTGAGACTCTCTCTCTCTCCTTGCGATTTTTTGGGGGTATGGGAGTGACTCTGTCCTTGCTTCCTTCGGATGAGACGATAAACCGAGGTCCCGTGTGCAGCATGCACTTAGCGAACGTAAAAAAACCCTCGGCAACAAAAGGGTTGTTCCTGGCAAAATTATGTAGAAAAATCCACTTCCATAGGAAAAACAAATAAAAATGCACGCAGGAAAAAAATACAAAAAAATGGGTGGCGTTCTCATTTTAGTGACGCGCTCTCCCTGGGGAGAGCAGCCCGAATTTCACACAGAGAAATCTGTTTGACAAAAAAGGAGAAATACGAATACGAAGTTTGGGGGAAGGGAGCAACTCTCTTCTTGCAAGTTTTGGTGGTATGGAAACGATTTATCTCTAAGAGTTTGGTGATACTGAAACGACTATATTTCTGTGAGTTAGAGGATACAAGAGCAACTCTATCCCTGCGAGTTTAGGGATATAAGCGTGACTGTAGGCCCGCGAGTTTGGGGATATGGGAACGACTATATCCTTACGAGTCTGGTGATGCGGGAGCGACTCTCTCCCTACGAGTTTGGGGGTATTGGAATGACTCTCTCCCAGAAAGTGGAATTCACTACCCTCACACCTCCATCACAACTCAGCACCCGCTTTCAAGAGAGCACGCAAAACATGTCTTTTCAGAGTATATCATTCCAAGTAAGGCTATTCCATGTACATATGCGTGCTTTCGTCTGATCTGATCGCTTGATGTGCTATTTATGTTGGAATTTGTGATGTGTGTGTGTGTGTGTGTGTGTGTGTGTGTGTGATGTTTCTGTGATGTCTTGCTCCTTGGTGGGGGGGGGGGGGGGGGGGGGTACTGCGCTTTTTGTAAGCCATTACTTTACTTACCTACTGCGAGTTTGAGGAAGGACAACTCTCTTCCTGCAAGTTTGGGGTAATTATAGTGACTCTATGCCTGCGACTTTGAGGGCATGATAGTGACTCTATGCCTGCAGGTTTGGGGGTACGAGAGCAACCCTATCCCTGCGAGTTTGGGAACGTGAGAGTGATTCATTCTCTGCGAGATTCGGGTTATGGAAGCGACTCAGTTCCTGGGAGTATGGGGATACGGAAAGGACTTTCTCCTAGCGAGTTCCGGGATATGGTAGCGACATTATCTCTGCGAGTTTGGGTCTGTGGTAGCGACTATATCTCTGCGAGTTTCGGACTACGGTAGCGACATTATCTCAGCACGTTTGGGAATACTGTAGCGACATTATCTCTGTGAGTTTGGGAGTACTGTAGCGACATTATCTCTGCATGTTTGGGAGTACGGTAGCCCCATTATTTCTGCGAGTTTCGGAGTACAACATTATCTCTGCGAGTTTGGGAGTAAGGTAGCGACATTATCTCCACGAGTTTGGGAGTACTGTAGCGACATTATCTCTGCGAGTTTCAGAGTACGATATTATTTCTGAGAGTTTGGGACTATGGTAGCAACATTATCTCTGCAAGTTTGGGAGTAATGGTAGCAACATTATCTCTGCGAGTTTAGGAGTACTGTAGCGACATTATCTCTGCAAGTTTGGGAGTAATGGTAGCGACATTATCTCTGCGAGTTTGGGAGTACTGTAGCGACGTTATCTCCGCGAGTTTGGAAGTACTGTAGCGACATTAGGTCTGCGAGTTTTATGTCTGCGAGTTTCAGAGTACGACATTATCTTTGCAAGTTTGGGAGTATAATATTATCTCTGCACGTTTGAGAGCACTGTAGCAACATTATCTCTGCAAGTTTGGGAGGACGACATTATCTCTTTACGTTTTGGGAGTAGCATAGCGACATTATCTCTGCGAGTTTGGGAGTACTGTAGCGACATTATCTCTGTGAGTTTGGGAGTACTGTAGCGACATTATCTCTGTGAGTTTGGGAGTACAGTAACGACATTATCTCTGTGAGTTTGGGAGTACTGTAGCGACATTATCTCTGTGAGTTTGGGACTACGGTAGCGACATTATTTCTGTGAGTTTGGGACTACGGTAGCGTCTCTATTTCGGCGATTTTTCGAATACGGAAGTAGCATTGACCCTGCGACCTCAAACTGAATGCTGCGTCAAGCTTTCGTTGACAACTAGTGTGATCCCTACTGTTTCTCCCTCCCTTTTCTAATCCCCTGCAGGGTTTGTCTTGTTTGTTGTGAGGGTCCCGGGTTCGAATCTTGGTTACTGAGCTTGATTGGTAAAGGGCGAAGATTATTTTATCTTCCAGGTCAACACGGTTATGTGCAGACCTGTTTGTGTTCGTGTTCTCCGCGAGCAGAAGATCCTGTAATCCATGTCAGCATTTGGTGGGTTTTTGAAATAAGAACATACCCAGCATGCACGCCCCCGGAAACGGAGTATGGCTGCCTACATGGCGGGGTAAAAACAATCATACACGGCAAAGTCCACTCGTGTACATCTCAGTGTAGGTAGGGGTTGCAGCCCATGAACAAAGGAGAAGAAGTGAGAGTGTTGACGACCTTTCTTGGGGAATCTTTGACTGGAATAGTCTATGCACAAGTAGGATTTTCCGTTTTCGTGATCCCAGTTTTTGTGTGCTATGTAGACCTCTGGGGAGAGTGACTGTGGCCTTCGCTGAAATAACTGGGAAACAGCGCAGTATAGTGAGACTATTTTCCATCACATTTATTTATCAGCAATCCTCAAGTCAGGTTGCATACTGAGATAATATAGATTTATATATGTTGTTTGATAACAGGTGTGTGTGTGTGTGTGTGTGTGTGTGCGTACGCGTGCACTGGTGCGTGTCGTGCATTCTGTGACGACAATGACACAATGCAACAGATGACAGCGGCATGGGTGAGCTCAGTGCTGCCAGACAGGCAAACATCGGTGACATGTGTCCAGGTTCACAATACCTCATGAACCGGAACACCAGCTTTTCGATCCTTCAGCACAATGGATCAAGCTGTTCACAATACAAGCATGTGGCTGACGGTGATGTGATTTATGGCGTCACTGATGACGCTGCGTGTTGCTGTGTGGTCCGCTTACAGACGGCAAAAGAAACATGCATACGTGCTCTCTTTCAAAGGCTGGCCTACTGGTGTGAGGGTGGTAGGCAGTGGAAAATAAGACTGTTCACCGTTAATATTTTGTGCAGTGCACACACCATTGATGAGATATATCACATACCGCCTTTTGAACCTCTTCATCACGTAATCAGCATCAACAGTCCTCGAGTCAAGCTGCGAATTGAGGTGCTAAAGATAAAAGGATTTATCGTGCAACATACTCACAAAAATGCTGGCTATGTAATAATGCCAGAAACACCACAGCATGGAGAATATATTGAAGACTTCAGCATCCCTTCCGGTCACGTATTCATGGTGAGTGTCCTACAATCAAGGTGGTTTGATGCACACTATTGCATGAATATTGACTGTGATGCGATAATGATTCGGACAAAACAAAACGAAACTAACACGCTACTGTTGTACGTGAGGGCAGGGCAGAAAGACACAGTCAAAATCATCCAAGCAACATATTTTCAACTTCGATATTTTTGTCGCTGTGCTGCTTCCCTCAGGGTATACTTTTCCATTCTATCAAAGTTTGACGAGCCCGAAAAGCTACCCAGCAACATGTTTAATTGTTCTGTAGAACATTATTCCAAATTTCAGGACCACCTCCATTGTAATCTAAAACCAGAGTGTGAGGACGCAGGGGATGAGACAGAGTACTGTCCCTTCAGCAGTCCAGAGTGTCAGGGGTTGGTCGCTTCACGGGACAAATGTTTCAGGTTTATCTTGCTCGGGTCACCGTCATCTGTTGATGCCTTAGTCTACAGCTGCCTAAGGGTAGGTGGCTTGGCAGCCTCATTAAAATCGAGAAAGGAACAGAACGATTCTCTACATCTTTTCAGAAGTTACGACAGGTTTTCAACGGTTATAGGTTACACTTCAGGTTGGGATGTTGTGCCGTTTGAATATAGTATGTTTGGCAAGTGGTCCGATAAAACATTGATCTACAAAATGAATCATTTTGCTTTAGACTTGTCGTACGAACCTTCGAGGACTGTGCACACACTTGAACTGTTTTCAATGACATTTTTTCGTCACAAAGTAAAGAACTTCGTTTCTAAAGAATCAGTTTTGTGTGAAATAAAGTTACGGCCTACCATTGTGGTTCCATCTCCAACTGGTTTAGCTCATATAGAATCAAATCAGTTTATCTCGAATAGGACGAAGCAGGTTTTTGTTCTATGTCCAGACAGCCATGTATCACACACGTTTTTGTTGTGCGATTCCAACAGTTACAGTGCAAATGCTGTACATTCTGACTCATGCCACGGAAGTGCCTGTGAGGAGGATACAAACAAGACAGTTGCTCGTCACAGTGATGCCATGTTCACATGCGAGGATGGCACGATGACTGTGCATTACTCTTTAGTGTGTAACTTCAGACACGAGTGCCCAGACAAGAGTGATGAGTCGTTCTGTGAATATCCTCTTCGACAAGGAACGCGCTGCTCGAACGGCCAGTTCGTCTTGTGCAGTCAACGTTGTAACGTGTATTCGGACTGTGTGGATGATTCTGATGAGAAAGACTGTTCTAAGGATCCCCCGGTAAAGTCACACTTGCACGCAGGTATGGGAGACAACTCGAAACGAAAACTGTACATCACTCTGGATGGTTCTGGGTATTTTGTCCAGCAGGTGATGACAGCTGGAGACTCGTGTCCTGACAGTCATTACACTTGCACAGAGGAATGGTTGTACTGCCTCCCCGTCTACACACGGTGCAATGGCTTCTCTGACTGTGTTTATGGGGAAGATGAACAGGACTGCCAGACAGTGTCATGCCCTTTTATGTATCGGTGCTATGCTTCCAAAGTGTGCATACACAGTGATCACCTCTGTGATGGCTGGGGACAGTGCCCACAGAAGGATGACGAACTGATGTGTGATATGAATTGTCCAGAGGGTTGCCTGTGTCAAGGTTACTATTTGGTTTGTCAGCGTTCTTTCCAGACCCAGCTTTTCTCCCAGTTTCGCTTCGTAGATGCAGAAGGTTCGGGAATGTCGATGATGGATTTTAGAGACTTCCAGACCATCATAAGTTTAGATTTGTCCAATTGTTTCCTGGTGAACATTTCAGCTATGAAGCTTGTCAACTTACAGTATCTTGATCTTAGTCATAACCATATAACAATTTTTGATATGGATGTTTTTCTTGAATTAACGAATCTAAAGGTTTTGCGCTTGTCAAATAATCCCCTCACTGAAACTACCAGCATCTTATCGAAGAACGTTCACTATTCACTGACACAAGTGGATTTGTCCAGGACATGTCTATCTTTACTTGACAGAGAGTTGTCGGCATACTTGCCGCACATTACGCATTTTAATTTGTCGTGCTCTTGTATTGCAGCCATTCAATTAGTAGGTTTTAGAAATATGCCAAAATTAACAGACCTAGATTTAAGAGATAATCCAATTGAAATCTTTCCTTTAGATTTATTTATACAGTCAACTAGTATAAGACGTGTGTTTTCTTCTAATTTTAGATTTTGCTGCGAATCCATACTTCCAAAGCTGACGCATAAAATACAGTGCCTGTCAACTGACAGTCTGTTCAGTTCTTGTAGGAATCTGATACCAAGCGACCTGGGCAATATTTTCTTTTGCATTCATTGCATATCTGCTATTTTGGGGAATTTGGCCTGCGTGATTGTTTCGTTTACAGACAGGAAAATATTTGAAGCCAGTTTCAGGAAAATCATTGCCAACTTGCAGTTTGCTAATATTTGCATGGGATGTCAGATTAGCGTTATCGTAATTGCTAATGGCGTATTTCAGGATCAATACGTAGTGTTCGAAAAGGCATGGGTCAATAATGCGATTTGCAAGATGAATGGCTTTCTTTTCTTTCTGTCCAGTGAGGTGTCCGTTTTCATTATTGGAGTCATCACTTTGGATCATGCCATTCTTTTCCATTCCTCCAGAACGTCTTGCAGGTCTAACAATATTTCTCTGGCTGTAGCCTGCACACTCGTCTGGTTCCTAGGAGTCTCTGTATCAGTGGTACCGTTTTTACCCGAACTTTCGCACTGGGGTCTCCACGGTCAGTCTGGTCTGTGTCGTATGGCTTTATTTGAGGGCCATCATTCTGAGCGCAAGGTTAGATGGTTCACAGTTATTTCCGTCGTTAATTTCATTCTGTGCTTCACGGTTCTCACCGCCCAAGCAGTCATCCACCGTCGAGTCCCGAAATACAGACTGGCGCTTGACCCTGGAAAGAGAACCGTCTTCTCCGCGGTCCAGCTGATGAAAAAACTGGCCGTTACCGACGCCGTTTGCTGGGTTTTGTTGGGTTTGGTTCTCACGGCGAGTTCCAGCAGTTCTTCCACCACTGTTTTAAAAGCCGTCTACGTGGGCGTTGTCGTTTACGTGTTGCCGTTCAGCTCGGCACTTAACCCCGTTCTGTATCTGTGGACTGCAGCCACGGAGCGAAGGGGCCTGGAGCGGGAACGGAAAGTGGTGGACAAAATGCTGAAGTCACGTCTTTCTCGGTGAAGGAAAGAAGCTATAAAGCTCACAGCCATCTCCTCTCCACTTCGGGAGAGTGGAGGTGGGTGGGAGGAAGTGTGTGGTGGGGGGTGAGGGGAGTTGAGGGGGGCGCTAGGGCGAACAGCCACATTCAGTCATTCGGATGAGACGATAAACCGAGGTCCCGTGTGCAGCATGCACTTTGCGCACGTAAAGGAACCACGGCAACAAAAGGGTTGTCCCTGGCAAAATTCTGTAGAAAAGTCCACTTCGATAAGAAAAACAAATTGCACACAGGAAAAAAAAAAAATGGGGGGTTGCACTCTCAGTGTAGAGACGCGCTCTCTCCCGAATTTCACACAGAGAAATCTGCTGTGACAAAAAAGAGAAATAAAAATACAAATATCACATATACAAATATAAATCTGATATTTATCTATCTATCTACACACACACACATACACACACACACACACACACACACACACGCGCGCGCGCGCGCGCGCGCGCACACACACACACTTACAGATATATCTATATATGATATATATATATATATATATATATATATATATATATATATATATATATATACTCAGTTTTCTCAAGGAGGTGTCACTGCGTTCGGACAAATCCATATACGCTACACCACATATGCTAGGCAGATGCCTAACAGCACCATAAACCAACGCACTTAGTCAGGCCTTGAATGCATGCTTATATATTTGTTTACCTATCAGAGCGGATTTCTGTTTATATATTCTCTCCAGAGGACAACACTCTCGTTGCCACGGGATCTTTTTCAGTGCGCCAAGTGCGTGCTGCACACGGGACCTCGGCTTAATATCATCTCATCCGAAAGACTAGACGCTCAGTTTGATTTTCCAGTCAAACTTGGGAGAAAGGGCGAGAGCAGGATTCAAACCCAGACCCTCACGTACTCTCTGTATTGGCAGGTGAGCGTCTTAACCATTTTACCACCTTCCTCATCACTATATCTATCTATCTATCTATACATATATTAAAGAAGAACAACTGTAACGATATCAGTTACAGTTTGAAGGAGATAATGAACGACTTGTACTGATCCATAGTGCATGCAACAACACATCTGGAAAAAAACAAACAAAAACAACAACAAACACAAAACAAAACACATCACTCTGCTCTAGTCAGTTCCGTGCTCCGTTCCTCTGTCTGTCTGTCTGTCTCTCTCTCTCTCTCAAAACACCTCACACCAAGTCAGTTCCGTGCTCCGTTCCTCTGTCTGTCTGTCTGTCTCTCTCTCTCAAAACACCTCACACCAAGTCAGTTCCGTGCTCCGTTCCTCTGTCTGTCTGTCTGTCTCTCTCTCTCAAAACACCTCACACCAAGTCAGTTCCGTGCTCTGTTTCCCTCTCTACATAATATGTATTCTCTCTCTCTCTCTCTCTCTCTCTCTATGTATATATATACACACATATCTCCACCCCCTCCTTCCCGTCCCCCCTTCCCCCCCCACCCAGACCCCCCCTTCCCCCCCCCCCACTCCACACACACACACACACACAGATGGTAGAAACTGGGCTTTACGCACACACACACACACACGCGCGCGCGCGCGCGCGCACAGAGTGTGTCTTAGCAACTGGGTTTCTTCTTATACGTGCACCGCTTGACTTCCTCTGAGTCCGTGCAAACGTGTAGTTAGTCGTGTTGGAAAGCTTCATTAATGATAAAAAAAAATTAAAAAAAAAAAAAATTCACAAGAGCAAATGCCTGTTTTGTGGCTTTGTAACAATGCGGTAGCATCATGGAGGGCAAAACAACAACATGCTACACGATGTCGTCAGTGTACATTGTATGATGTTATCACAGGCACTCGCAATTATACACACTGGCACGTGCTGCCGTGTGTGTGGGTAGGGGGTGATGGGGGTGGTGGGGGGTGGAGAGGAATATTGATGGGGAGGCGGGGAGTGGGGGAACGAAATGTGAAGTGCATTGAGCAGTTTTTCTGGAGAAATGCGCTATATAAATATCCATTATTATTATTATTATTACACTAGCTGTTTTTTACATTACCAATAAAATAAATGTGTAAGATTAGAACAAAAAAAAAAAAAAAAGGAGAAAGAAAAAGAGAAAGAAAAAATAGCAAGCCTGACAAGTGCATGATTAAAATAACTCGGTATTTCATTAAAAAAAAAAAAATGAAAAAGGATACGGATCACTGCCGGTCGTGATGACGTCACCATCGTCTGGTTACATCACGGGCAGAAGAAACGTCAGCCGTGACGAACCAGAGAATCTATCAGTGCGTGTTGGCATCCCTGACGGCCACACAGTCATGGTCAGTTACAAAGAACTGATGCCAAGGTTCCCATCTCTCTATGTGGTCAAGTTTGATCAGTTGGGTCGCCATCACAAAATAGCTTGGGACAGGCGTTTTGCCTACACTGACTTTGCCATCACGTTCAACTCTCAGAAACTAGTGATCGCCCTTGTGAAAAGAGACAGCTGCATCAACGCCAACACCGAATGTTTCCGGTTGTTCTTTTCCTTCTTCCCCAAGGATTCGCTGCAGACTCTGCCCAGTGGATTGTGGAACTGCTCTGTCCCCCTGTACCCTTCTTTTCATCACCACGTGACATGTAACCTGAAGACAGAGTGTGACGATGGACGGGATGAAACAGGAGACTGTCCCTTCAGCAGTCCAGACTGCCAAGGGCATTTGGCGTTATGCAACCGTTGTTTCGCGTTGATTCAGGACCCAGTTGAGGGATTCACGATTGAAAAGGCTACTGAATATTGTCGCTCGTTAGGGGGCACACCGAGCATTCCTAAGTGTTTCCATGACTGGTATGGTGCTGTTCAAAAGGTGATCAGGATACATCCCGGTAGGCTGAAAAACCTTTGGGTGGGTCTGTCCATCGAGGATTTGTCTTTACCTATTCGTTACAGATTTGCAATTTCTGGACGCAAATCCGTTTATTACCATTCAGTACAGTGTCATCAATCAATCTACGTGGGTGAAAAGAAATGTTTTGTCACTGAATATATGGGCTCAAACCTGAAACTTCATCCCTGTAGTAGTTGGAAGGGGCCCGTTGGGACGCTGTGTGAAGTAATGAAAAATGACAGTGACAGTGGCGGTGCTTCAAAAGTCTTACTCTTGAACAACACGCAGGCTGAACTAGCCACGGGTTCTCAGTTTGTCACAGTTTGTGGTGGTCTTGTCACACACAGCGTTCTCCTTTGTGGTTCAAATCAGAATATGTGCGATCAAGAGACGTTTGCTATGCATTCAAATCTAATGTCCTGCACATTTCATTCAGATGACCATCATGTCATTGAGATTCCTCTATTTCTGTGCAGTGATGGCCTCACTTCAGTACCCTACACACTGGTGTGTGACTTTATATTAGATTGCGGGAAATCGAGTGATGAGTCTTTCTGTCATCACCCCGTTTGTGTGGATACCTTTTCCTGTTGGAATGGGCAGTGTGTGCATCACAGCAAGGTGTGTGATGAAATGTTCAACTGTTTAGACTTGACAGACGAACGAGGGTGCGATGCGGTTGGAACAGTGTCAGTAAAATCCTCCTATTTTCCATCTCCCGCTCTCATACACTTTGACGGGATCAAACAATTTACTTCGACCCCAATGGAGGCTAATTCGTCATGTCCTGACACACATTACCGTTGCCCTGGCGAGTTCAACGATTGTCTACCTGTCTACACACTGTGCAACCGAGTGTTTGACTGCATCGATCGCCATGATGAGGAGGACTGTGAAGAAATGACGTGTCCTGGGTTCTTCAGGTGCAGGAGTTCCACCACCTGTCTCCACAGTGACCACCTGTGTGACGGCTGGCCTGACTGTCCCTTCTATGATGACGAGATGTTATGTGACGTGGTGTGTCCTGAGGAGTGCCAGTGTCAAGGTCACACATTTCTCTGCCATCTGCCATTCTCTGCAGCAGTCTTTTCTCAGCTGCGCAGCTTGGATGCCACAGGT
This sequence comes from Babylonia areolata, assembly GCF_041734735.1. Taxonomy (NCBI): domain Eukaryota; kingdom Metazoa; phylum Mollusca; class Gastropoda; order Neogastropoda; family Buccinidae; genus Babylonia; species Babylonia areolata. The sequence continues at coordinate 22,588,957 of NC_134905.1, forward strand.
TCTGGTATGACCCTGGCGGATGTGAGCAACAACACCTATCTGATTCTTTTGGTTCTCGCCCGCTGTTCTTTGACAGTCATGCATGATGTGAAGTTAACGAATTTGATATCGTTGGATCTGAGCAACAACAATCTACAGCAGATCAACATGACATCGTTTGCTGGTTTACAAAATCTTCAAATGTTGTCACTCTCCGGCAATCCTCTCACATCACTCCACTCCTCTGTTGTCCAGCAAAACAAACTGTCCGTGGTTGATCTCTCCGTCACCACGCTCACAGTGTTTGACGCCCAGCCGTTCTCGTCGTTCAGTGGCATTGAAGAACTGAACTTAACTCATACTTCTGTTCATACCATCAGCGCTGGAGGGTTCCGATTCATGCCACGATTAACCAAACTGTACTTGGATGGAACCCCAGTGGAAATATTTCCATCCGACCTGTTTAAAGACCTTCCCAATTTGTATATCATATCTGCTAGTAATTACAAACTGTGCTGTAAGGAGATTCTCCCACATAACTACGTGAACTACTGCCTAGCACCCAGTGACGAAATTTCCTCATGTGAGGATTTATTACAGTCCTGGTTGTACCGATCGTTTCTGTGGCTTATCACATGTCTCGCCCTGATTGGAAATGTCCTCTGCTTCTTGGCACGTCTGTGTGGAAAGAGCATCACCTCTACGAATGCCTTCAGCGTGTTTGTTCTGAATCTGACGCTGGCTGATTCTCTCATGGGCATCTACAGCGCTATGCTCGGAGTAGCGGATGCTCGGTTCCAGGGAAGATACCTCCACTACGACAACACGTGGAGAAACAGCGTCGTCTGTAAGATGGCTGGTTGTCTGTCTCTGCTGTCCAGTGAGATGTCAGCTCTGACCATCTGGCTGATCACGCTGGACCGTTTTGTCGTGCTGCACTTTCCCTTCAGTACGATACGATTCCAGAGGACATCGGCAACAGTGACCTGTGTCCTGACGTGGTTGGTTGGCTGGTTTCTGGCCTCTCTGCCCCTACTCCCCATGACCTCACACTGGGAGTTCTACAGCCAGACGGGGATATGCATTCCGCTGCCAGTGACGAGACGCGATTTCAAAGGACGGGTTTACTCGGTCGGTATACTAATCCTCATGAATTTCATCCTGTTTCTGCTCATCGCTGTTGGCCAGGGCTTCATCTACTGGTCAGTGCAACGCAACACGCTGAAAACAAACTCCACCAAGATGTCGCGGGACATGACCATAGCGAGACGCCTGATCACTGTAGCCGTGACAGACTTCATGTGCTGGTTCCCCATCGGGCTATGCGGACTACTAGCGGAGGCCGGAGTTCCCATCTCGGGAGAAATCAACGTGGCCCTGGCTGTGCTCATCTTACCGCTGAACTCCGCCGTCAACCCTTTTCTGTACACCTTCAACACGCTGGCGGAAAAGCGGAGGAAATCCCGGGAAGCCAAGTTTTTAACGTGGCTGGAATGCCACGTTGATGACCTCGTGGTTTAATAGACTGTGGTGGAGTTTTGAGGAGGGGTTGTGTTTAATGTTCTGTCACACGTGTTGGTGATTGTAGACACTTTGTAAGAGTATTGATTTTTCACATTTGTGTATTGTGGTTCAGGAGATGTTTGAGAACAACGTGGCTGGCCTGTCATGCTGACGATCTTGCACTGCAATATACTGTGGCGTGGCGAGTTTGAGAACACAGAGAGGCCAAGTTTTTAACATTGATGGAATGATGCTGATGATCTTGTGATTGAATATGATCTGTTGTTATGTGAGCACCACAGATACAAGAAACATTACTGACATATTTTGTCCTAAAACAATTCATTTTCCATCTGCAGATTAGAGAAATGATTTGCCTCTTATGAAAATCATGTGAGAAAATCTGAACTGTCTAGTATGTGTTTTTCTCTTATATTCCCCGTAATTGGGGAGACCCTATTTATACCTACACACGGAATCTTAAAGAGGCTCACTTTGAGACAAGACTTGAAAGACCAGTATTATGAAAAGGTAGAGAATTCCAAAATCGTGGACCATAGAGAAGCTGCAGAAAACATGGAACTTCCACATGAAGCGTCAGACAGACAGGTAAGAAAGGTGTGCGTCAGTGACAGAATGGATAGATTATTATATTACTCTTTTTTTGTCACAACAGATTTCTCTGTGTGAATTTCGGGCTGCTCTCACCAGGGAGAATGCGTAGCTACACTCAGAGCGCCCCCACTCCCACCCCCCACCCACCCACCCCTCTTTTTTAATAGATTTTTTTCCCTGCTTCCAGTTGTTTTTTTTTTTATCTGTTTGTTTTTCCTATCGAAGTGGACTTTTCTACAGAATTTTGCCAGGGACAACCCTTTTGTTGCCGTGGGTTCTTTAACGTGCGTTAGGTGCATGCTGCACACGGAACCTCGGTTTATCATCTCATCCAAATGACTAGCGTCCAGACTGCCACTCAAGGTCTAGTGGAGGGGGAGAAAATACTGGCGGCTGTGCCGTGATTCGAACCAGTGCGCTCAGATTCTCTCGCTTCCCAGGTGGACGTATTAGCTCCAGGCCATCACTCTAAAACAAGATAATCTCACTGAACAAGTAACGAAACATGCCCATATCCTTTGACGCTCAGTCAGAGGTAGGCACGAAGCTCTTTCATCTCTCCCCACCATGTCATGTGGAGCAGGGTTGTAGTTTATCCACACCGTAAGACAAAAGGATAGTAACGCTGCTCCATTTCCACACACGGTTGTTTTGTTTTTAAGTGATTTGGGGTGGGGGTGGGAAAGGGGGGGGGGGTACGGGTGAGGAGGGTGTGGGGGGGCTTGGGGGGGGGTGGAAGTGGGGGGAGCTGGGGAACATAACATTTGCTTATGCAAATATTTACCCCAGATTCTGTGTAAACGACAGCTGTATGTACACGATGAAGCAACAAAACAAACTCACTGAATTTGGGCAGTTCCATGTGAGAGCCATACGCTGAAACAGGTTATTCTGGATACAGAGTCATTCGGTAATTAGCATATTACAGTACAATACATAATAACAAAATGATAATTTTATCATATTGTCTCTTCCTCAGAAACAGCGCTTCTTATTTTTTCTTTAAGATACATGTTATATAATTTCTTATATCGGAAATAGCGCTTCTTTAGTTTTCTTTAAAATACATGTTATAGTTCCTCTTACCGTGTTGAAAAAACAAGCTGTTACGTTTTTATCACTTTCATATTCTTATTCAATCTTTTCACTTTTAAGTTAAAATTTTGCTATGTTCATATATATATATATATATATATATATATTTGACTCGACTTGAGGCTGAGACTACTGCCGCACTGAGTCGATTGAAGACTATATGGAAGGACAAAAAGATCTCCCTCGTCCAAAATCAGACTAATGCGCTCCCTCATCTTCTCAATATTTCTATACGCTTGCGAATCCTGGACCCTCACTGCAGAACTCCAGAGAAGAATCCAGGCCCTGGAAATGAGATGCTTCCGCAAGATCCTGAACATTACATACAAAGACCACATCACAAATGAGGAAGTGAAAAGAAGAGTCCAAAACGCCATTGGCCCATTCAAAGACCTGCTAACCACAGTGAAGGAACGCAAGCTCCGCTGGTATGGACACGTCACACGATCAGACGGCCTAGCCAAGACCATCCTGCAGGGTACCGTACAAGGAAGGAGGGAGAGAGGCAGACAGAGAAAGCGGTGGGAGGACAACATCAAAGAGTGGACAGGCCTGCCATTTGCCACAACTCAAAGGGCCGCTGAGGACCGTGGCAGGTGGCGCGAGCTGACCAGGCAGTCATCCATGGTGCCCCAACGACCCACCCACGGGTCAAGGGATAGATGAGAGGCTGAGAGACTGGTTGGTGTGAGTGACGAGCCTTTGAATGCACATGTAATTTCCAATCGGATCAATAAAGATGTATTGTATTGTATTGTATTGCATTGTATAGTATTAAGCAATATTATAATGATATGACTGAAAGGCGAAACACTTAAGACTAAATATAGGCAATTGACACTACCAGCACTCTCTGGCATAAATGCATAAAGAAATCTGCCCCCATGACATTTTCGACAACCTTCAAACTGCTGTACAGGCCCACTTTCGTGTTGGAATATTCGTCGCTCGCAGAGTCAGAAGTAGGTCATATGACGTCATGGGCAGCCAAACACACACATACACATACACAATATATAGCACGCCAAGCAATTTACTGTTTAATATCCACGTATTCTCAAAATATTTTAGTCACTCAGATACACGTGATAGAACTTCTTCGTTCGTGAGCTGCAACTCCCACGTTCACTCGTATGTACACGAGTGGGCTTTTACGTGTATGACCGTTTTTACCCCGCCATGTAGGCAGCCATACTCTGTTTTCGGGGGTAATGATAGAACAATAAGGAGCATACTTTTTGTTTAACAGGTAGGCAGTAGCGGGTCATTGATGATCTGTCTGGTTAGGTTGTGCTCAGCTTGACGCGTGTAATAGCTGACCAGAGGATGGTCAATGATTCCCTCCACCATCAGAGAAGATCAAATTCAGCTTGACTTAGTCGTTTTTTGTATTGTATTGTATTGTATTGTATCGTATTTCTCTTTTTGTCACAACATATTTCTCTGTGTAAAATTCGGGCTGCTCTCTCCAGGGAGAGCGCGTCGCTACACTACAGCGCCACCCATTATTTTATTTTTTTTTCCTGTATGCAGTTTTATTTGTTTCTTTCTCTCGAAGTGGATTTTTCTACAGAATTTTGCCAGGAACTACCCTTTTGTTGCCGTGGGTTCTTTTACGTGCACTAAGTGCATGCTGTACACAGGACCTCGGTTTATCGTCTCATCCGAATGACTTGTAGTTGTTGTTTTTTAGCTTGGGGAAGAGTGCCAGATCGATAAGACGATCTGCCAATTCAGTGTCTGTCCGTGAGGGTGTGGGTTCGAATCCCGCTCTCGCCTTTTCTCTCATGTTTAACTGGGGAAAACACACACACACACACACACACACACAAAACAACAACAACAAAAAAACAACAACAACTGAGCGTTCTCGTTCTTTTGCTTAATTAACGTCTATTCACATTTTGTGATATTAGACGAAAATCCATCATCTCCCCCCACCCCACCCCACCCCACCCATGCCTTAAATCAACACAACTTTCCCTGTTCCTCTCTCCTCAATTAGCATTAAGAAAAGAAAAAAAAGAAGAAAAAAAGAATATAAACGAAATAAAATAAACGAACTAGTCAACTAGTAGAATTGCAATAAAACTGAGCGTGTAGTCATTTGAATGAGACTATAAAAAAAAGGCCCCGTGTGCAGCACGCACTTTATGCACTGAAAAAGAACCCATGGCAACAATTGTGTTGTCCTCTGGCACAATTCTGTAGAGAAAACACCCACTCAGATAGATACAGAAATATACATGCATGAACTAAAGGACTGACTACACACGCTGGGTAATGCAGCTGGTCAGGCATCTGGCGAGCAGATGTGGTGTAGCGTACATGGATTTGTCTGAACGCAGTGACGTTTCCTTGAGAAAATGAACGGAATTGACCTGTGACCTGTATCTGCTGCCTGCAGTGCTGCAAATGTTTCAGAATTTTTTTTTTTTCAAGAATTTTCAAGTGCGGTTTCTTGTTCTCCTCCTAGCTGCCTTCTTCTCCTCCTCCTACCCACCTTCTTCTCCTCCTCCTCCTAACTGCCTTCTCATCCTCCTTCTTCTCCTAACCACCTTCTCCTCCTCCTCCTAACCACCTTCTTCTCCCCTTAACCACATTCTTCGCCTCATCCTCCTAACCAACTTCTTCTCCTAACCACCTTCTTCTCCTAATCACATACTTCTCCTCCTCCTAACAACCTTCTTCTCCTCCTAACCAACTTCTTCTCCTCCTCCCCTAACCACCTTCTTTTCCTCATCTTCCTAACCACCTTCTTCTCCTCCTAACCACCTTCTCCTCCTCCTCCCCTAACCGCCTTCTTCTCCTAACACCTTCTTCTCCCCCTAACCACCTTCTTCTTCTCCTCCTCTTAACCACCTTCTCCTCCTCCTCCCCTAACCACCTTTCCTCCTCCCCTAACCACCTTCTCCTCTTCCTCCCCTAACCACCTTCTTTTCCTTTTTCTCCTCATCACCTTCTTCTTCTCCTCCTCCTCCTCACCACCATTCCCCTTCTTCTTCGTTCATCAATGCGGTACTGAACTTGTACGATGCGATGAATTCGTTGATTGTTTGGGAAAAAATAAACGCTGGTGAAGAACCAAGTGTGTTCCCTTGCTTCACCTTCTACTGGTTTTCATGTATCTTTGGTTGTGTCTTGATTCATGTATGTTTCATTTTTTTTCTGAACAACGAATGGGGGAAAAGAACATGTTTTAATTCATTTGTATTGGATCCCTTTTGTGGCATTTTATAATGAAGTGTTAATGAGTATTGCATTGTTTAAACAAGACAGTGGTTACAAAACGTGTCCCTTTTCCTTTCTCAGAACTTTGAACTCAGAGATAAGAGTAGTGGTTAAAAAAAAAGCAACAACAACCATACACTGTTTGATGACTTCAGCTGTTGTCTTGCTCGTATTTTTTGTCTCTTGATCAGGGATTTGATTGGTCGTTTTCACATCGGTTCCAAGGCACGCATCGATTGATTCGCTGTCTGTGACAGCATCCGAAAGTGTCTTGCCATGTCTATGTAAGATAATGGTTTCAGAATGCATTGTTTCATCACTGCCTTGCGAGTAGAAATCGTTACCCTGTCTGTCCCCGAACGGGAATCCCCGAAAAAAAGAAACGCTGTGTACGACAAGGATCGATGAACAGTGATGGCTCCCATTATTCCCAGACATGCCAGTAATGTTGCATTGAGCAGAACGGATATGTTGAAGGGAGCTGGCGATAAAATGGGATGGGAGGAGGGACATAAAACATTGCTATTTTTGAAGCTTCTGTCTGTGCCTCTGCCTCTTGTTTTTGTGTCTGTTTCTGTCTGTGTTTCTTCAGGTGTGTGTGTGTGTGTGTGTGTGTGTGTGTGTGTGTGCGTCTGTCTGTCTGTCTTTCTGTCTGCTTTTTGTTTTCCTGGCATTCTCTCCCACACTCTTCCTCTCCCCCCTCCCGCCTCCTCACCCTAACCCCCCCCCCCCCCCATCTCAAATTCTTTCTCTCTCCACCTTCTCTCTCTTCCTGTCTATCCCTCTCTTTCCTCACCCCACTTTCTCGACTCTCTCTGTCTCTTTCTCTTTCTACCTTTTAATCGTTTCACTACTTGCTATAAAGTTTTATTCAACAAAAAAAGATCTCAGTTGCTCTTCAACAAGTGTCTTCTATTCTTTCCAAAGAGGCGAAATGATATTGATAGAAATCAGGAGGAAGTTGTGCTTTCCTCTCAATATCACGTGAAACGGAGTGCTGAAATCATCCAAATGAAAGACATCCATAGCATCTAAAGTGCTCTCAAATGTGTTCGTTTTATTTACGTATTTGTTTGCGCATCTCCCCCCCCCACCCCCACGCCCCCTTTAGCTAGACGTTGATTCAAGCATAAACAAAAGGCACTGGAGAGGGAGAGATGGGGGGCGAGTGGGGGGTATGGTTGGTGGAGGGAGGGTGGGGAGGTGGGTGTAGTATTCAAGATGAACAAGCCAATTTACTGCATCCTAAAGAGCCGCGCCTACCATATCCAAAGAGTAATCATGCAAAGGCATCAACATGCTTCCAGGTGAACACAAACACACACACACACACACACACACACACACACACACACAGCTCTCTCTCTCTCTCTCTCTCTCTCTCTCTCTCTCTCTCTTACAGACACACACATACACACAGTCTCTCTCTCTCTCTCTCTCTCACACACACACACACACACACACACACACACACACACACACACACACACACACACTGTCTCTCTGTCTCTGTCACACACCCCGAACGCCCCCCCCCCCCACACACACACACACACATACACACACTGTCTCTCTGTTGATGTCACACACACACACACACACACACACACACACACACACACACACACCACAACATAACACAACACAACACACATACAACACAACACAACACCATTTATCCAGTGTTCGTTAAGAACCCCTGAGGCTTTTTGTATCTCAGGGTAAATGTTTTATTGGATTAAAAAAAATCCACCCGTTTCCAGGTAACCTCTCCCGTGGGAAACATGTTGGATTGATTTTGTCCTTCTGGTCCATGAGTGTAAAATTGTTTCCTTCTAAGTAAGCTCCCCTGGTTGTCCCGTGTCTGCTTCATTCATTCATTCATTCATATATCTATCCATTTGTTTGTTTATGTGTTTATTTATGTATTCATTTATCTATATATTCATTTATTTATCTACTTACTTATATGTTTATTCATTTATTTATTGATCGAATTTTACTGATCTATCTATCTATCTATCTATCTATCTATCTATCTATCTATCAGTCTATCTGTCTGTGTGTCTGCCTGTCTGTCTGTCTATTTATCTATATGCTTATTTATTTATTCATCTATCTGTTTATTTGTTTATTTATCTAGTCATTTATTTGAATAAATGCTATCCCATTCAGTATTGTGAGGAATTTCTACATCTATTTTCTGTTCTTTCTTTCTCTCATTTACTTTGATTTTTTTTTCTTTTCTTCCATTTATTTCCCTTTGCCGTTTCTCAACCTCCTCCACCACCACCACCACCACCACCCCATCCACCCATCCACACTTACTCAGTGTTCCTTCGTACTTCTCTTCTTCTTTTTTTTCTGAATCGAGGACGTCTGCTTCATGGCGAGAGGCCTGTCTCATTACCACACGGCTTCAGGTTCGTTTCAGGTTTCAAGGACTGTCCTCAGTCTGTCTATCTTCTGGCATAGTCCTTCGGCTCAGAACGTTCATCAGCTTCTGGGACACTGAATGAAACTGATTGGTATGTTTCCACTGAAAAAGAAACAACACAAAAAGTTAAATAAATAGAATAAATAAAATAGATGAATAAATGAATGAACAGAAAAAAAAAAGAATAGATAAATAAATGAATGGATCAGTACATTAACTGATAAATGAATAAACGACCCCTCAGTGGGCGACATAATATGGGTACTTTTTCATCTTATACATCAGGAACCAACATTGAACGAAGTGTATACACATGCATTTCTGCAATTGTTATCATTGTCTTTTTATTTCTTTTTTTTTTTGGTATGGATAAGATGAATGGTTGGCACACACACACACACACACACACACACACACACACACACACACACACACACACACACATAAACACACACACACACACACACACAGTGTCAAAGGGAACAACGCCTTTGTTGCCGTGGGTTCTTTTATGTACGCCAAGTGCTTGCTGCTCGCCAGACCTCGGTTCATCGTCTCATCCAAATGACAAGCATTCAGACGACCACTCAAGGTCCAGTGGAAGGGGAGAAAATACTGGTGACTGTGGGATTCGAACCAGTGCGCTCAGATTCTCTCACTTCCTAGGCGGAAGCGTTACCACTAGGCCAACACTTCACAATTTAGCTCAGATTATGGTTTGTAATCAGGCTTAACCAGTCACTGCATTATATCCACGAACGATGATCTAAAAAAAAAAAAAAAAAAAGAATTCTTGACTCGGGGTCCAGAATAAGTCAGCTGGACGTAACTCGCTCGAAGCATCAGCGTTTAATCAAACACCTTCCCTTTTTTTTAAACATAGGCGAAATCATGTATTCATTTGGAGAGAGAGTTGTTGTTTTCCAAACCTTTCACTGCCCCAGCCTCTGCTCTAAAAAGCGTTTCATCTTACCCCAGAGTTAATTCCCCTGTTGTGCTCTTCTGCCTGGAGGCCAGGGAAACCGATACATTGTTCAGGGGAGACAAGTCCTTCCAGCTTCACCCTGAGCACTACACTGACACACTGGTCTTCAATCAACCCCACCCCACCCCCCTTCCTCCCTCCCCTCTCAGCACCACAGGGTCACTCGTACCCATCTTCTTTTCTTCCCACCTCCCCTCTGACAGTTCCAGACAACGCCGGCAAAATTGGGAGGAACGGTGCCTGCCCTGACCTGACGATCGATAATGCAAGAGGTGGATACCGGTGTCATCCCAGGCCAGGAGAATGAAGTGGAGAAAGGTCAGCCACAGGCCTGTGTCAGCAATGACAAAGGGGGGTCTGGCTGGGGAATAAAAGACGGCGCGGTGACCCGGTTCATCTTGGGGGAGAAACCTGTGAATTTCCTTTCGGGGGTTTCAGCGCTTCTTTTTGCTCATGTAGCCATGGTTGGTTTGGTTCCAGTTCTCTGGACATTCTGTGATTTATTTGAAGGTCCTGGAACTTCTGTAGAGTCATCAAGGCTGGCTTAGATGGCTTGGTTTAAAGACTTCAATGTCAAGAAACAAGACAAAATGCAGCGTTCAATAAAGAGAAAGGAAATCTTGAACAACAGCAAGCCTGAGCTTATATCGTGCTCATTCCAGTCTTGATGGCTTGGTTCGCATCTTGTGTTGGGAGATCCCATGCTCTCTGCTATCTCTGATGTGATCGAACTGCGCTGTGGATCCTGGATGTAATCAAATCAGCAAGGGTTAACAACAAGGGTTAACGTTGTTAGAGGTGTTCTGTTATTGTGTAACTGAGTGGAATATTGCTATAACATGAGGTGGTTGATTAATTAAAAAAAAAAAAAAAAAAAGTAAATGCAAACTCAGCACTTAGGAAGGCATTCATTACTGGGACACTTTAATTTTACAAGTAAAGGAACATCACAGAAAAGCCAACAGCTTCTGAGAGTAGCACACTAACGTAGACTATTTTCAATGGGAGACCACGTCACATTAGATGTGGGGAGATTGTTGAAATAGTTACTTTAATCTAATCATAACAACAATCCTTTGACTACATACACCGTGCACTGAAATGTTTAACAGGAAAGTAGCTAGGAAAGGGAGAAGAAGAAGAAGAAGAAGAAGAAGAAGAAGAAGAAGAAACTTTAACCATTTCACCGTCAGTCAATTCAGAGTACAAAATTCCCTTGTGGTATAAACACAGAAAAGACAGTGGCTAAGAATAGCTGGGGATTCCCCCTGCGATGTATAGAAACTATGGTCTATCCTGCCACCGAACATTAAGGGCAGAAGGTTCATGGATAACAGACCAATGAATGGTCACCTTTCAGTGACATGGGTCCTTTTCCACACCTGTGCATAAATGCTAGCTTGGCGGTGAAAGGGTTAAAAGGCATTGAAAGAAACAGGGAAAATAACTTTCTAAAAAAAAAAAGAAAAAAAGATAGAGTATGAAATAGCAGCATAGAAATGGATTATCGTTAGTGGATATAATGCATTGACTGGTTAAGCCTGATTACAAACCATACTCTGAACTAAATTGTGAACTGTTGGCCTAGTGGTAACCCGTGCGCCTAGGAAGTGAGAGAATCTGAGCGCACTGGTTCGAATCCCACAGTCACCAGTATTTTCTCCCCTTCCACTAGACCTTGAGTGGTGGTCTGAATGCTTGTCATTTGGATGAGACGATGAACCGAGGTCTCGCGAGCAGCAAGCACTTGGCATACGTAAAAGAACCCATGGCAACAAAGGCGTTAAGGCGTTGTTCCCTTTGACTCTGTGTGTGTGTGTGTGTGTGTGTGTGTGTGTGTGTGTGTGTGTGTGTGTGTGCCAACTGTTCATGCTATCCATATTAAAAAAAAAAAAAAGAAGAAGACAAAGATGATAATTGCAGAAATGCATGCACAATTATACACTTCGTTCGATAAAAGTTCTCGATGTATCAATGAAAGAGTACCCATATTATGTGGCTCAATGGGGGTTCTTATTTATTCATTTATCACTTAATGCATCTATTTACTTATTTGTTCATTTATTCATTTATCTATTCATTTATTCAAACATTTATCTATTCATTCTTTCTTTTTTTTTCTTTTTTTGTGTTGTTATTTTTCAGAGGAATCATACCAATAAATTTCATTCAGTGTCCCAGAAGCTGATGAACGTTCTGAGCCGAAGGACTATGCCAGAAGATAGACAGACTGAGGACAGTCCTTGAAACCTCAAACGAACCTGAAGCCGTGTGGTAATGAGACAGGCCTCTCGCCAGGAAGCAGACGTCCTCGATTTCAGAACAAAAAGAAAGAAAAAGAAAAAAACAAAAATGTTAGAAACAAGAGAAGTACGAAGGAACACTGAGTGAGGGTGGGGTGGTGGTAGTGGTGTAGGAGGTTGTGAAACGACAAAGGGAAATAAATGGAAGAAAAGATTAAAAAAAAAAAAAAAAAAAAAAAAAAGTAAACAAGAGAGGCAAGGCCTTCAAGACTCACTTGTGGTAAATTAAGTCCCCTAGCATTAATCACTGAGTAATTTCCCTTTTTACTATCTGCACCAAAATGTTTGCAAAATAAATAAAAATTCTATGCTTAGCAAAAGAAGTTCCTGTTTGAACAAAAAAAATGATAATAATGACTCATCTTGTTGTTGTGTCAGAATAAGAGGTCAAAGTGCCAAGTTTAGAGAAGACAAAAAATATGAATATAACAGTAAATGCAGTTTGCATATAATTAGGTTTCTTTATTTTTTTGTGCCTATCCCAGAGGTGCAATATTGTTTTAAACAAGATGACTGGAAAGAACTGAATTTTTCCTATTTTTATGCCAAATTTGGTGTCAACTGACAAAGTATTTGCAGAGAAAATGTCAATGTTATAGTTTACCACGGACACAGACACACAGACACACGGATACACACACACACACACACACACACACACACACACACACACACACACACACACAAAGAGACAACACCGGGTTAAAACATACTCACTTTGTTTACACAAGTGAATCATAAAAGGTAGAGGAGAGAAAGAAAGAACAGAAAATAGATGTAGAAATTCCTCACAATACTGAACGGGATAGCGTTTATTCAAATACATGAATAGATAAATAAACAAGTAAACAGGTAGATGAATGAATAAATAAACACATAAATAAAAAGACAGACAGACAGACACACACACACACACACACACACACACACACACATGTATGTATATATATTTAGAGAAAGAGAGAGAGAGAGAGGGAAAAATCAAATTAAATAAAATTAATGCATAAACAAATAATAAATAAATAGATAAGTTAATAAATGAATACATATATAAATACATAAACAAAGAAATGAAGAAATATATGAATGAATGGATGAATGAATGAATGAATGAATAGATAAGTAAATGAAGCAGACACGGGACAACCAGCAGAGCTTACTTTGAAGGAAACAATTTTACACTGATGGACAAGATGGACAAAATCAATAAGATGGACAAAATCAATCCAACATGTTTCCCGAGGGAGAGGTCCCCTGGAAACGGGTGGTTTTGTGTATGTATGTATGTGTGTGTGTGTGTGTGTGTGTGTGTGTGTTTGTGTGTGTGTGTGTGTGTGTGTGTTTTAATCCAGTAAAACATTTACCCTGAGGGACAAAGAGCCTCAGGGGTTCTTAACGAACACTGGATAAATGGTGTCGTGTTATGTTGTGTGTGTTGTGTTGTGTTGTGTTTGTGTGTGTGTGTGTGTGTGTGTGTGTGTGTGTGTGTGTGTGTGACATCGACAGAGAGACAGTGTGTGTATGTGTGTGTGTGTGTGTGTGTGTGTGTGTGTGTGACTGAGTCAGAGAGACAGTGTGTGTGTGTGTGTGTGTGTGTGTGTGTGTGTGTGTGTGTGTGTGACTGAGTCAGAGAGACAGTGTGTGTGTGTGTGTGTGTGTGTGTGTGTGTGTGTGTGTGTGTGTGTGAAACAAAGCCAGAGAGACAGTGTGTATGTGTATGTCTGTGTGTGAGAAAACGAGAGAGAGAGCATGTGTGTGTGTGTGTGTGTGTGTGTGTGTGTGAGAGAGAGAGAGAGAGAGAGAGAGAGAGAGACAGTGTGTGTGTGTGCATGCATGTGTGTGTCTGAGAGAGAGAGAGAGAGCGTGTGTGTGTGTGTGTGTTCACCAGGAAGCATGTTGATGCCTTTGCATGATTACTCTCTGGATGTGGTGTGTGTGTGTGTGTGTGTGTGTGTGTGTGTGTGTGTGTGTGTGTGTGTGTGTGAAACAAAGCCAGAGAGACAGTGTGTATGTGTGTGTGTGTGTGTGTGTGTGTGTGTGTGACTGTGTGTGTATGTGTGTGTCTGTGTGTGAGAAAACGAGAGAGAGAGCATGTGTGTGTGTGTGTGTGTGTGAGAGTGAGACAGTGTGTGTGTGTGTGTGTGTGCATGTGTGTGTCTGAGAGAGAGAGAGAGAGAGAGAGAGAGAGAAAGCGTGTGTGTGTGTGTGTGTGTGTGTGTGTGTGTTCACCAGGAAGCATGTTGATGCCTTTGCATGATTACTCTCTGGATGTGATGGGCGCGGCTCTTTAGGATGCAGTAAAATTGGCTTGTTCGTCTTGAATACTGCACCCCTCCTCCCCACCCTCCCTCCACCACCCATAGACCACCCCGCCCCGCCCCCCACACCCCCCACACACACACCCGTCACATCTCTCTCTCTCCCTCTCCAGTACCTTTTGTTTATGCTTGGATCAACGTCTAGCTAAAGGGAAAAAAAAAGATACGGAAACAAAATAAATACGTAAATAAAGCGAACACATTTGAGAGCACTTTGGATGCTATGGATTTCTTTCATTTGAATGGTTTCAGCACTCCGTTTCACGTGATATTGAGAGGAAAGCACAACTTCCTCCTGATTTCTATCAATATCATTTCGCCTCTTTGGAAAGCACACAAGACACTTGTTGAAGAGTAACTGATTTAAAAAAAAAAAATTATATTTTATTTTTGTGTGTGAATGAAACGTTATAGCAAGTAGTGAAACGATTAAAGGGTAGAAAGAAAAAGAGACAGAGCGAGTCGAGAGAGTAGGGGTGGGGGGGGGGGGGGGGCGTGGATAGAGAGAAAGAGACAGAATTTGAGTGTGTGGGGGGGGTGGGAGTAGGGAGTGGAGGAGGGGGTGAGAGGAAGAGTGAGGGGAGAGAATGCCAGAAAAAAAAAAGAAGAGAAAGACAGACAGACATACGCACATACAGACAAACACACACACACACACACACACACACACACACACACACACACACACACACTCACCTGAAGAAACACAGACAGAAACAGACACAAAAACAAGAGGCAGAGGCACAGAGAGAAGCTTAAAAAATAGCAATGTTTTATGTCCCTCCTCCCATACCATTTTATCGCCAGCTCCCTTCAACATATCCGTTCTGCTCAATGCAACATTACTGGCATGTCTGGGAATAATAGGAGCCATCACTGTTCATCGATCCTTGTCGTACACAGCGTTTCTTTTTTTCGGGGATTCCCGTTTGGGGACAGACAGGGTAACGATTTCTACTCGCAAGGCAGTAATAAAACAATGCATTCTGAAACCATTATCTTACATAGACATGGCAAGACACTTTCGGATGCTGTCACAGACAGCGAATCAATCGATGCGTGCCTTGGAACCGATGTGAAAACGACCAATCAAATCCCTGATCAAGAGACAATAAATACGAGCAAGACAACAGCTGAAGTCATCAAACAGTGTATGGTTGTTGTTGCTTTTTATAACCACTACTCTTATCTCTGAGTTCGAAGTTCTGAGAAAGGAAAAAGGACACGTTTTGTAACCATTGTCTTGTTTAAACAATGCAATACTCATTAACACTTCACTATAAAATGCCACAAAAGGGATCCAATACAAATGAATTAAAACATGTTCTTTTCCCCCATTCGTGGTTCAGAAAAAAATGAAACATACATGAATCAAGACACAACCAAAGATACATGAAAACCAGTAGAAGGTGAAGCAAGGGAACACACTTGGTTCTTCACCAGCGTTTATTTTTTCCCAAACAATCAACGAATTCATCGCATCGTACAAGTTCAGTACCGCATTGATGAACGAAGAAGAAGGGGAATGGTGGTGAGGAGGAGAAGAAGAAGGTGATTAGGGGAGGAGGAGAAGGTGGTTAGGGGAGGAGGAGAAGGTGGTTAGGGGAGGAGGAAAGGTGGTTAGGGGAGGAGGAGAAGGTGGTTAAGAGGAGGAGGAGAAGGTGGTTAAGAGGAGGAGAAGAAGAAGGTGGTTAGGGGGAGAAGAAGGTGTTAGGAGAAGAAGGCGGTTAGGGGAGGAGGAGGAGAAGGTGGTTAGGAGGAGAAGAAGGTGGTTAGGAAGATGAGGAAAAGAAGGTGGTTAGGGGAGGAGGAGAAGAAGTTGGTTAGGAGGAGAAGAAGGTTGTTAGGAGGAGGAGAAGTATGTGATTAGGAGAAGAAGGTGGTTAGGAGAAGAAGTTGGTTAGGAGGATGAGGCGAAGAATGTGGTTAAGGGGAGAAGGTGGTTAGGAGGAGGAGAAGGTGGTTAGGAGGAGAAGATGGTTAGGAGGAGGAGGAGAAGATGATTAGGAGGAGGAGAAGATGGTTAGGATGAGGAAGAGAAGGTGATTAGGAGCAGGGGGAGAAGAAGGTGGTAGGAGGAGGAGGAGGAGGTGGTTAGGAGGAGAAGAAGGAGGATGAGAAGGTGGTTAGGAGGAGGAGGAGAAGGTGGTTAGGAGGAGAAGAAGGAGGATGAGAAGGTGGTTAGGAGGAGGAGGAGAAGAAGGTGGGTAGGAGGAGGAGGAGAAGGAGTTAGGAGGAGGAGGAGAAGAAGGCAGCTAGGAGGAGAACAAGAAACCGCACTTGAAAATTCTTGAAAAAAAAGAAGTTCTGAAACATTTGCAGCACTGCAGGCAGCAGATATAGGTCACAGGTCAATTCCGTTCATTTTCTCAAGGAAACGTCACTGCGTTCAGACAAATCCATGTACGCTACACCACATCTGCTCGCCAGATGCCTGACCAGCTGCATAACCCAGCGTGTTTAGTCAGGCCTTTAGTTCATGCATGTATATTTCTGTATCTATCTGAGTGGGTGTTTTCTCTACAGAATTGTGCCAGAGGACAACACAATTGTTGCCATGGGTTCTTTTTCAGTGCATAAAGTGCGTGCTGCACACGGGGCCTTTTTTTATAGTCTCATTCAAATGACTACACGCTCAGTTTTGTTGCAATTCTACTAGTTGACTAGTTCGTTTATTTTATTTCGTTTATATTCTTTTTTTCTTTTCTTAATGCTAATTGAGGAGAGAGGAACAGGGAAAGTTGTGTTGATTTAAGGCATGGGTGGGGTGGGGTGGGGTGGGGGGGGAGATGATGGATTTTCGTCTAATATCACAAAATGTGAATAGACGTTAATTAAGCAAAAGAACGAGAACGCTCAGTTGTTGTTTTTGTTGTTGTTTTGTGTGTGTGTGTGTGTGTGTGTGTGTGTGTGTGTGTGTGTGTGTGTGTGTGTGTGTGTGTTTTCCCCAGTTAAACATGAGAGAAAAGGCGAGAGCGGGATTCGAACCCACACCCTCACGGACAGACACTGAATTGGCAGATCGTCTTACCGATCTGGCACTCTCCCCCAAGCTAAAAAACAACAACTACAAGTCATTCGGATGAGACGATAAACCGAGGTCCTGTGTACAGCATGCACTTAGTGCACGTAAAAGAACCCACGGCAACAAAAGGGTTGTTCCTGGCAAAATTCTGTAGAAAAATCCACTTCGAGAGAAAGAAAGAAATAAAACTGCATACAGGAAAAAAAAAAAAAATAATGGGTGGCGCTGTAGTGTAGCGACGCGCTCTCCCTGGAGAGAGCAGCCCGAATTTTACACAGAGAAATATGTTGTGACAAAAAGAGAAATACAATACAATACAATACAATACAATACAAAAAACGACTAAGTCAAGCTGAATTTGATCTTCTCTGATGGTGGAGGGAATCATTGACCATCCTCTGGTCAGCTATTACACGCGTCAAGCTGAGCACAACCTAACCAGACAGATCATCAATGACCCGCTACTGCCTACCTGTTAAACAAAAAGTATGCCCCTTATTGTTCTATCATTACCCCCGAAAACAGAGTATGGCTGCCTACATGGCGGGGTAAAAACGGTCATACACGTAAAAGCCCACTCGTGTACATACGAGTGAACGTGGGAGTTGCAGCTCACGAACGAAGAAGTTCTATCACGTGTATCTGAGTGACTAAAATATTTTGAGAATACGTGGATATTAAACAGTAAATTGCTTGGCGTGCTATATATTGTGTATGTGTATGTGTGTGTTTGGCTGCCCATGACGTCATATGACCTACTTCTGACTCTGCGAGCGACGAATATTCCAACACGAAAGTGGGCCTGTACAGCAGTTTGAAGGTTGTCGAAAATGTCATGGGGGCAGATTTCTTTATGCATTTATGCCAGAGAGTGCTGGTAGTGTCAATTGCCTATATTTAGTCTTAAGTGTTTCGCCTTTCAGTCATATCATTATAATATTGCTTAATACTATACAATGCAATACAATACAATACAATACATCTTTATTGATCCGATTGGAAATTACATGTGCATTCAAAGGCTCGTCACTCACACCAACCAGTCTCTCAGCCTCAAGTCGAGTCAAACATATATATATATATATATATATATATATATATATATATATATATATATATATATATATATATATGAACATAGCAAAATTTTAACTTAAAAGTGAAAAGATTGAATAAGAATATGAAAGTGATAAAAACGTAACAGCTTGTTTTTTCAACACGGTAAGAGGAACTATAACATGTATGTTAAAGAAAACTAAAGAAGCGCTATTTCCGATATAAGAAATTATATAACATGTATCTTAAAGAAAAAATAAGAAGCGCTATTTCTGAGGAAGAGACGATATGATAAAATTATCATTTTGTTATTATGTATTGTACTGTAATATGCTAATTACCGAATGACTCTGTATCCAGAATAACCTGTTTCAACGTATGACTCTCA
Source organism: Babylonia areolata (assembly GCF_041734735.1). Taxonomy (NCBI): domain Eukaryota; kingdom Metazoa; phylum Mollusca; class Gastropoda; order Neogastropoda; family Buccinidae; genus Babylonia; species Babylonia areolata. Next base: position 22,607,892 of record NC_134905.1, read on the forward strand.
CATGGAACTGCCCAAATTCAGTGAGTTTGTTTTGTTGCTTTATCGTGTAGCATACATACAGCTGTCGTTTACACAGAATCTGGGGTAAATATTTGCATAAGCAAATGTTATGTTCCCCAGCTCCCCCCACTTCCACCCCCCCCCAACCCCCCCACACCCTCCTCCCCCGCACCCCCTCCCCTTTCCCACCCCCACCCCCACCCCAACCCCGCACCACTTAAAAACAAAACAACCGTGTGTGGAAATGGAGCAGCGTTACTGTCCTTTTGTCTTACGGTGTAGAGAAACTACAACCCTGCTTCACATGACATGGTGGGGAGAGATGAAAGAGCTTCGTGCCTACCTCTGACTGAGCGTCAAAGGATATGGGCATGTTTCGTTGCTTGTTCAGTGAGATTATCTTGTTTTAGAGTGATGGCCTGGAGCTAATACGTCCACCTGGGAAGCAAGAGAATCTGAGCGCACTGGTTCGAATCACGGCACAGTCGCCAGTATTTTCTCCCCCTCCACTAGACCTTGAGTGGCAGTCTGGACGCTAGTCATTTAGATGAGATGATAAACCGAAGTTCCGTGTGCAGCATGCACCTAACGCACGTTAAAGAACCCACGGCAACAAAAGGGTTGTCCCTGGCAAAATTCTGTAGAAAAGTCCACTTCGATAGGAAAAACAAACAGATAAAAAAACAACTGGAAGCAGGGAAAAAAATCTATTAAAAAAGAGGGGTGGGTGGGTGGGGGTGGGGGCGCTCTCAGTGTAGCTACGCACTCCCCCTGGTGAGAGCAGCCCGAAATTCACACAGAGAAATCTGTTGTGACAAAAAAAGAGTAATATAATACTCTATCCATTCTGTCACTGACGCACACCTTTCTTGCCTGTCTGTCTGACGCTTCATGTGGAAGTTCCGTGTTTTCTGCAGCTTCTCTATGGTCCACGATTTTGGAATTCTCTACCTTTTCATAATACTGGTCTTTCAAGTCTTGTCTCAAAGTGAGCCTCTTTAAGATTCCGTGTGTAGGTATAAATAGGGTCTCCCCAATTGCGGGGAATATAAGAGAAAAACACATACTATACAGTTCAGACTTTCTCACATGATTTTCATAAGAGGCAAATCATTTCTCTAATCTGCAGATGGAAAATGAATTGTTTTAGGACAAAATATGTCAGTAATGTTTCTTGCATCTGTGGTGCTCACATAACAACAGATCATATTCAATCACAAGATCATCAGCATCATTCCAACGATGTTAAAAACTTGGCCTCTCTGTGTTCTCAAACTCGCCACGCCACAGTATATTGCAGTACAAGATCGTCAGCATGACAGGCCAGCCACGTTGTTCTCAAACATCTCCTGAACCACAATACACAAATGTAAAAAATCAATACTCTTACAAAGTGTCTACAATCACCAACACGTGTGACAGAACATTAAACACAACCCCTCCTCAAAACTCCACCACAGTCTATTAAACCACGAGGTCATCAACGTGGCATTCCAGCCACGTTAAAAACTTGGCCTCCCGGGATTTCCTCCGCTTTTCCGCCAGCGTGTTGAAGGTGTACAGGAAAGGGTTGACGGCGGAGTTCAGCGGTAAGATGAGCACAGCCAGGGCCACGTTGATTTCTCCCGAGATGGGAACTCCGGCCTCCGCTAGTAGTCCGCATAGCCCGATGGGGAACCAGCACATGAAGTCTGTCACGGCTACCGTGATCAGGCGTCTCGCTATGGTCATGTCCCGCGACATCTTGGTGGAGTTTGTTTTCAGCGTGTTGCGTTGCACTGACCAGTAGATGAAGCCCTGGCCAACAGCGATGAGCAGAAACAGGATGAAATTCATGAGGATTAGTATACCGACCGAGTAAACCCGTCCTTTGAAATCGCGTCTCGTCACCGGCAGCGGAATGCATATCCCCGTCTGGCTGTAGAACTCCCAGTGTGAGGTCATGGGGAGTAGGGGCAGAGAGGCCAGAAACCAGCCAACCAACCACGTCAGGACACAGGTCACTGTTGCCGATGTCCTCTGGAATCGTATCGTACTGAAGGGAAAGTGCAGCACGACAAAACGGTCCAGCGTGATCAGCCAGATGGTCAGAGCTGACATCTCACTGGACAGCAGAGACAGACAACCAGCCATCTTACAGACGACGCTGTTTCTCCACGTGTTGTCGTAGTGGAGGTATCTTCCCTGGAACCGAGCATCCGCTACTCCGAGCATAGCGCTGTAGATGCCCATGAGAGAATCAGCCAGCGTCAGATTCAGAACAAACAGGCTGAAGGCATTCGTAGAGGTGATGCTCTTTCCACACAGACGTGCCAAGAAGCAGAGGGCATTTCCAATCAGGGTGAGACAGGTGATAAGCCACAGAAACGATCGGTACAACCAGGACTGTAATAAATCCTCACATGAGGAAATTTCGTCACTGGGTGCTAGGCAGTAGTTTACGTAGTTATGTGGGAGAATCTCCTTACAGCACAGTTTGTAATTACTAGCAGATATATACAAATTGGGAAGATCTTTAAACAGGTCGGATGGAAATATTTCCACTGGGGTTCCATCCAAGTACAGTTTGGTTAATCGTGGCATGAATCGGAACCCTCCAGCGCTGATGGTATGAACAGAAGTATGAGTTAAGTTCAGTTCCTCAATGCCACTGAACGACGAGAATGGCTGGGCGTCAAACACTGTGAGCGTGGTGACGGAGAGATCAACCACGGACAGTTTGTTTTGCTGGACAACAGAGGAGTGGAGTGATGTGAGAGGATTGCCGGAGAGTGACAACATTTGAAGATTTTGTAAACCAGCAAACGATGTCATGTTGATCTGCTGTAGATTGTTGTTGCTCAGATCCAACGATATCAAATTCGTAAACTTCATATCATGCACGACTGTCAAAGAACAGCGGGCGAGAATCAAAAGAATCAGATAGGTGTTGTTGCTCACATCCGCCAGGGTCATACCAGAACCTGTGGCATCCAAGCTGCGCAGCTGAGAAAAGACTGCTGCAGAGAATGGCAGATGGCAGAGAAATGTGTGACCTTGACACTGGCACTCCTCAGGACACACCACGTCACATAACATCTCGTCATCATAGAAGGGACAGTCAGGCCAGCCGTCACACAGGTGGTCACTGTGGAGACAGGTGGTGGAACTCCTGCACCTGAAGAACCCAGGACACGTCATTTCTTCACAGTCCTCCTCATCATGGCGATCGATGCAGTCAAACACTCCGTTGCACAGTGTGTAGACAGGTAGACAATCGTTGAACTCGCCAGGGCAACGGTAATGTGTGTCAGGACATGACGAATTAGCCTCCATTGGGGTCGAAGTAAATTGTTTGATCCCGTCAAAGTGTATGAGAGCGGGAGATGGAAAATAGGAGGATTTTACTGACACTGTTCCAACCGCATTGCACACTCGTTCGTCTGCCCCATCCTTACAGTTCAACATTTCATCACACACCTTGCTATGATGCACACACTGCCCATTCCCACAGGAAAAGGAATCCATACAAACGGGGTGATCACAGAAAGACTCATCTCTCCAATTCTCGCAATCATTTATAAAGTCACACACCAGTGTGTAGGGTACTGAAGTGAGGCCATCACTGCACAGAAATAGAGGAATTGCAATGACACGATGGTCATCTGAATGAAATGTGCAGGACATTTGATTTGAATGCATAGCAAACATCTCTTGATCGCACATATACTGATTTGAACCACAAACGAGAACGCTGTGTGTGACAAGACCACCACAAACTGTGACAAACTGAGAACCCGTGGCTAGTTCAGCCTGCGTGTTGTTCAAGAGTAAGACTTTTGAAGCACCGCCACTGTCACTGTCATTTTTCATTACTTCACACAGCGTCCCAACGGAATCCACCCAATTAACACAGGGATGAGGTTTCAGGTTTGAGTCCATATATACGGTGGCCAAACATTTCTTTTCACCCACGTAGATTGATTGATGACACTGTACTGAATGGTAATAAACGGATTTGCGTCCAGAAATTGCAAATCTGTAACTAAAAGGCAAAGACAAATCCTCAATGGACAGACCCACCCAAAGGCCTGACAGCCTACTGGGATGTATCCTGATCACCTTTTGAACAGAACCATACCAGTCATGGAAACACTTAGGAATGCTCGGTATGCCCGCTAATGAACGGCAATACTCAGTAGCCTTTTCAATCGTGAATCTCTCAACTGTGTCCTCAATGAACGCGAAACAACGGTTGCACAACGCCAAATGCCCTTGGCAGCCCGGACTGCTGAAGGGACAGTCTCCTGTTTCATCCCGTCCATCGTCACACTCGGTCTTCAGGTTGCATGTCACGTGGTGATGAAAAGAAGGGTACAGGGGGACAGAGCAGTTCCACAATCCACTGGGCAGAGTCTGCAGTGAATCCTTGGGGAAGAAGGAAAAGAACAACCGGAAACATTCGGTGTTGGTGTTGATGCAGCTGTCTCTTTTCACAAGGGCGATCATTAGTTTTTGAGCGTCGAGCATCTTGGCAAAGTCAGTGTAGGGAAAACGCCTGTCCCACTCTGTTATAGGACGGCGATCAAAATTGATCACATAGAGAGATGGGAACCTTGGCATCAGTTCTTTGTAACTGACCATGACTGTGTGGCCATCAGGGATGCCAACACGCACTGATAGAGTCTCTGGTTCGTCACGGCTGACGTTTCTTCTGCCCGTGATGTAACCAGACGATGGTGATGTCATCACGACAGGCAGCGATCCATATCCTTTTTTTTTTTTTTTTATGAAATGCCGAATTATTTTAATCATGCACGTTGTCAGGCTTGCTATTTTTTCTTTCTCTTTTTCTTCCTTCCTTTTTTTTTTTTTTTTTTTTTGTTCTAATCTTACACATTTATTTTACTGGTAATGTAAAAAACAGCTAGTGTAATAATAATAACAATGGATATTTATATAGCGCATTTCTCCAGAAAAACTGCTCAGTGCACTTCACATTTCGTTCCCCCACTCCCCGCCTCCCCATCAATATTCCTCTCCACCCCCCACCACCCCCATCACCCCCTACCCACACACACCGAAGCACGTGCCAGTGTGTATAATTGCGAGTGCCTGTGATAACATTATACAGTGTATACTGACGACATCGTGTAGCATGTTGTTTTGCCATCGGTGATGCTACCGCAATGTTACAAAGCCACAAAACAGGCGTTTGCTCTCGTGAATTTTTTTAATTTTATTTATTTATATTTTTTTTTATCATCAATGAAGCTTTCCAACACGACTAACTACACGTTGCACGAACTCAGAGGAAGTGAAGCGGTGCGCGCGCGCGCGCGTGTGTGTGTGTGTGTAAAGCCCAGTTTCTACCATCTGTGTGTGTGTGGGGGGGGGGGGGAGGAGGAGATATGTATATATATATATATATATATATATATATATATATATATAGAGAGAGAGAGAGAGAGAGAGAGAGAGAGAGAGAGAGAGAGAATATATTTTATGTAGAGAGGATCTTGGTGTGAGGTGTTTTGACAGACAGACAGACAGAGGAACGGAGCACGGACCTCACTAGAGCAGAGTGATGTGTTTTGTTTTGTGTTGGTTGGGTTTGTTTGTTTTTTTCCAGATGTGTTGTTGCATGCACTATGGATCAGTACAAGTCGTTCATTATCTCCTTCAAACTGTAACTGATATCGTTACAGTTGTTCTTCTTTAATAGATAGATAGATAGATAGATAGATAGATAGATAGATAGATAGATAGATATATAGATAGATATAGTGAGGAGGAAGGTGGCAGAATGGTTAAGACACTCACCTGCCAATACAGAAAGTCCGTGAGGGTCTGGGTTCGAATCCCGCTCTCGCCCTTTCTCCTAAGTTTGACTGGAAAATCAAAATGAGCGTCTAGTCTTTCGGATGAGATGATACTAAGCCGAGGTCCCGTGTGCAGCACGCACTTCGCGCACTGAAAAAGATCCCGTGGCAACGAGAGTGTTGTCCTCTGGAAAGAATATATAAACAGAAATCCGCTCTGATAGGTACACAAATATATAAGCATGCACTCAAGGCCTGACTAAGTGCGTTGGTTTATGGTGCTGTTAGGCATCTGCCTAGCAGATGTGGTGTAGTGTATATGGATTTGTCCGAACGCAGTCACACCTTGAGAAAACTGAGTATATAGAGATAATTATATCTGTGTGTGTGTGTGTGTGTGTGTGTGCGCGCGCGTGTGTGTGTGTGTGTAGATAGATAGATAGATAGATATTAGATTTATATTTGTATATGTGATATTTGTATTTGTATTTCTCTTTTTTGTCACAGCAGATTTCTCTGTGTGAAATTCGGGAGAGAGCGCGTCTCTACACTGAGAGTGCAACCCCCCATTTTTTTTTCCTGCGTGCAATTTGTTTTTCTTATCGAAGTGGACTTTTCTGCAGAATTTTGCCAGGGACAACCCTTTTGTTGCCGCGGGTTCTTTTACGTGCGCAAAGTGCATGCTGCACACGGGACCACGGTTTATCGTCTCATCCAAATGACTGAATGTGGCTGTTCGCCCCAGCGCCCCCCTCAACTCCCCTCACCCCCCAACCCCCACCACACACTTCCTCCGACCCACCTCCACTCTCCCCAAGCGGAGAGGAGATGGATGTGGGCTTTATAGCTTCTTTCCTTCACCGAGAAGACGTGACTTCAGAATTTTGTCCACCACTTTCCGTTCCCGTTCCAGGCGCCTTCGCTCCGTGGCTGCAGTCCACAGATACAGAACGGGGTTAAGTGCCGAGCTGAACGGCAACACGTAAACGACAACGCCCACATAGACGGCTTTTAAAACAGTGGTGGAAGAACTGCTGGAACTCGCCGTGAGAACCAAACCCAACAAAACCCAGCAAACGGCGTCGGTAACGGCCAGTTTTTTCATCAGCTGGACCGCGGAGAAGACGGTTCTCTTTCCAGGGTCAAGCGCCAGTCTGTATCTCGGGACTCGACGGTGGATGACTGCTTGGGCGGTGAGAACCATGAAGCACAGAATGAAATTAACGACGGAAATAACTGTGAACCATCTAACCTTGCGCTCAGAATGATGGCCCTCAAATAAAGCCATACGACACAGACCAGACTGACTGTGGAGACCCCAGTGCGAAAGTTCGGGTAAAAACGGTGCCATTGATACAGAGACTCCTAGGAACCAGACGAGTGTGCAGGCTACTGCCAGAGAAATATTGTTAGACCTGCAAGACGTTCTGGAGGAATGGAAAAGAATGGCATGATCCAAAGTGATGACTCCAATAATGAAAACGGACACCTCACTGGACAGAAAGAAAAGAAAGCCATTCATCTTGCAAATCGCATTATTGACCCATGCCTTTTCGAACATTACGTATTGATCCTGAAATACGCCATTAGCAATTACGATAACGCTAATCTGACATCCCATGCAAATATTAGCAAACTGCAAGTTGGCAATGATTTTCCTGAAACTGGCTTCAAATATTTTCCTGTCTGTAAACGAAATAATCATGCAGGCCAAATTCCCCAAAATAGCAGATATGCAATGAATACAAAAGAAAATATTGCCCAGGTCGCTTGGTATCAGATTCCTACAAGAACTGAACAGACTGTCAGTTGACAGGCACTGTATTTTATGCGTCAGCTTTGGAAGAATGGATTCGCAGCAAAATCTAAAATTAGAAGAAAACACACGTCTTATACTAGTTGACTGTATAAATAAATCTAAAGGAAAGATTTCAATTGGATTATCTCTTAAATCTAGTTTTGTTAATTTTGGCATATTTCTAAAACCTACTGACTGAATGGCTGCAATACAAGAGCACGACAAATTAAAATGCGTAATGTGCGGCAAGTATGCCGACAACTCTCTGTCAAGTAAAGACAGACATGTCCTGGACAAATCCACTTGTGTCAGTGAATAGTGAACGTTCTTCGATAAGATGCTGGTAGTTTCAGTGAGGGGATTATTTGACAAGCACAAAACCTTTAGATTCGTTAATTCAAGAAAAAAATCCATATAAAAAATTGTTATATGGTTATGGCTAAGATCAAGATACTGTAAGTTGACAAGCTTCATAGCTGAAATGTTCACCAGGAAACAATTGGACAAATCTAAACTTATGATGGTCTGGAAGTCTCTAAAATCCATCATCGACATTCCCGAACCTTCTGCATCTACGAAGCGAAACTGGGAGAAAAGCTGGGTCTGGAAAGAACGCTGACAAACCAGATAGTAACCTTGACACAGGCAACCCTCTGGACAATTCATATCACACATCAGTTCGTCATCCTTCTGTGGGCACTGTCCCCAGCCATCACAGAGGTGATCACTGTGTACGCACACTTTGGAAGCATAGCACCGATACATAAAAGGGCATGACATTGTCTGGCAGTCCTGTTCATCTTCCCCATAAACACAGTCAGAGAAGCCATTGCACCGTGTGTAGACGGGGAGGCAGTACAACCATTCCTCTGTGCAAGTGTAATGACTGTCAGGACATGAGTCTCCAGCTGTCATCGCCTGCTGGACAAAATACCCAGAACCATCCAGAGTGATGTACAGTTTTCGTTTCGAGTTATCTCCCATCCCTGCGTGCAAGTGTGACTTTACCGGGGGATCCTTAGAACAGTCTTTCTCATCAGAATCATCCACACAGTCCGAATACACGTTACAACGTTGACTGCTCAAGACGAACTGGCCGTTCGAGCAGCGCGTTCCTTGTCGAAGAGGATATTCACAGAACGACTCATCACTCTTGTCTGGGCACTCGTGTCTGAAGTTACACACTAACGAGTAATGCACAGTCGTCGTGCCATCGTCGCATGTGAACATGGCATCACTGTGACGAGCAACTGTCTTGTTTGTATCCTCCTCACAGGCACTTCCGTGGCGTGAGTCAGAATTTACAGCATTTGCACAGTAACTGTTGGAATCGCACAACAAAAACGTGTGTGATACATGGCTGTCTGGACATAGAACAAAAACCTGCTTCGTCCTATTCGAGATAAACTGATTTGATTCTATATGAGCTAAACCAGTTGGAGATGGAACCACAATGGGAGGCCGTAACTTTATTTCACACAAAACTGATTCTTTAGAAACGAAGTTCTTTACTTTGTGACGAAAAAATCTCATTGAAAACAGTTCAAGTGTGTGCACAGTCCTCGAAGGTTTGTACGACGAGTCTAAAGCAAAATGATTCATTTTGTAGATCAATGTTTTATCGGACCACTTGCCAAACATACTATATTCAAACGGCACAACATCCCAACCTGAAGTGTAACCTATAACCGTTGAAAACCTGTCGTAACTTCTGAAAAGATGTAGAGAATCGTTCTGTTCCTTTCTCGATTTTAACGAGGCTGCCAGGCCACCTAACCTTCGGCAGCTGCGGAGTAAGGCACGAACAGATGACGGTGACCTGAGCAAGATAAACCTGAAACATTTGTCCCGTGAAGCGACCAACCCCTGACACTCTGGACTGCTGAAGGGACAGTACTCTGTCTCATCCCGTGCGTCCTCACACTCTGGTTTTAGATTACAATGGAGGTGGTCCTGAAATTTGGAATAATGTTCTACAGAACAATTAAACATGTTGCTGGGTAGCTTTTCGGGCTCGTCAAACTTTGATAGAATGGAAAAGTATACTCTGAGGGAAGCGGTACAGCCACAATGATATCGAAGTTGAAAATATGTTGCTTGGATGATTTTGACTGTGTCTTTCCGCCCTGCCCTCACGTACAACAGTAGCATGTTAGTTTCGTTTTGTTTTGTCCGAATCATTATCGCATCACAGTCAATATTCATGCAATAGTGTGCATCAAACCACCTTGATTGTAGGACACTCACCATGAATACGTGACCGGAAGGGACGCTGAAGTCTTCAATATATTCTCCATGCTGTGGTGTTTCTGGCATTATTACATAGCCAGCATTTTTGTGAGTATGTTGCACGATAAATCCTTTTATCTTTATCACCTCAATTCGCAGCTTGACTCGAGGACTGTTGATGCTGATTACGTGATGAAGAAGTTTGAAAGACGGTATGTGATATATCTCATCAATGCTGTATGCACTGCACACTATATTCACGGTGAACAGTGTTATTTTCCACTGCCTACCACCCTCACACCAGTAGGCCAGCCTTTGAAAGCGAGCACGTATGTATGTTTCTTTTGCCGTCTGTAAGCGGACCACACAGCAACACGCAGCGTCATCAGTGACGCCATAAATCACATCACCGTCAGCCACATGCTTGTATTGTGAACAGCTTGATCCATTGTGCTGAAGGATCGAAAAGCTGGTGTTCCGGTTCATGAGGTATTGTGAACCTGGACACATGTCATCGATGTTTGCCTGTCTGGCAGCACTGAGCTCATCCATGCTGCTGTCATCTGTTGCATTGTGTCATTGTCATCACAGAATGTATTACACGCACCAGTGCACGTGTATGCGCGTGCGTAGACACACACACACACACACACACACACACATGCCTGTTATAAAACAACTTATATATAAATCTATATTATCTCAATATGCAACCTGACTTGAGGATTGCTGATAAATAAGTGTGATGGAAAATAGTCTCACTATACTGCGCTGTTTCCCAGTTCTTTCAGCGAAGGCCACCGTCACTCTCCCCAGAGGTCTACATAGCACACAAAAACTGGGATCACGAAAACGGAAAATCCTACTTGCGCATAGACCATTCCAGTCGAAGATTCCCCTAATCCACACAAGAAAGATCGTCAACACTCTTACAACTTCTTCTTCTCCTTCATTCATGGGCTGCAACCCATACCTACACTCGTATGTACGCGAGTGGACTTTGACGTGTATGACCGTTTTTACCCCGCCATGTAGGCAGCCATACTCCGTTTCCGGGGGCGTGCGTGCTGGGTATGTTCTTATTTCAAAAACCCACCAAACGCTGACATGGATTACAGGATCTTCTGCTCGTGGAGAACACGAACACAAGCAGGTCTGCACATAACCGTGTTGACCTGGGAGATAAAATAATCTTCGCCCTTTACCATTCAAGCTCAGTAACCAAGATTCGAACCCGGGACCCTCACAACAAACAAGACAAACCCTGCAGGGGATTAGAAAAGGGAGGGAGAAACAGTAGGGATCACACCAGCTGTGAACGAAAGCTTGACGCAGCATTGTCTGAGGACGCAGGGACAAAGCCACTTCCGAATTCGAAAAACTCGCAAAAATAGAGACGCTACCATACCCCCAAACTCACAGACATAATGTCGCTACAGTACTCCCAAACTCGCAGAGATAATGTCGTTACAGTACTCCCAGACTCACAGAGATAATGTCGTTACAGTACTCCCAAACTCGCAGAGATAATGTCGTAACAGTACTCCCAGACTCACAGAAATAATGTCGCTACAGTACTCTCAAACGTGCAGAGATAATGTCGCTACCGTACTCCCAAACTCGCAGAGATAATGTCGCTATGCTACTCCCAAAACGTGAAGAGATAATTTCGTCCTCCCAAACATGCAGAGATAATGTTGCTACAGTACTCTCAAACATGCAGAGATAATATTATACTCCCAAACTTGCAAAGATAATGTCGTACTCCGAAACTTGCAGACATAATGTCGCTACAGTACTCCCAAACTCGCGGAGATAATGTCGCTACAGTACTCCCAAACTCCCAGACATAATGTCGCTACCATTACTCCCAAACTTGCAGAGATAATGTCGCTACAGTAC